>NC_041386.1:309005066-309062272 GCF_002162155.2 Triticum dicoccoides
CCCCGTGGAAGTGTCAGTGTGGTCCGCCTCGCGAGGCTTGGCCCCTCATGAGGGTCCTGAATTGTTTATGTTGAAGCTGGGTCATACCAGGCCGTCGATGGAGCCAGGACGTGGGCCGCAGGGAGGCAAGTCTTGGTACCCCCGTTCCCAGAACGCCGACAACCCATTGATTCGGTTAGCCGTGGAATGTGAAAGAATGGTGGAAAAAGGAAATAACTTTATGTTCTGTTTGGGAACCGCCTATGATATATCTAGCATGGAAAGTAATGGGAACTACTCGATCGTTTTCTTTGACAGGAAAAGCATGCCACCCAAAATGTTTTTATCCTATCTTTTTTGCTTTGAGCTCTGGCACCTCTACAAATCCCTACTTCCCTCTGCGGATGGCTTTTCTTTTAGTTTATGCAAATTTTATTTTTATTTGAGTCTCCATCTTCTCTTATAAAACACCAACTAAGGTGCACTATGATCATACTTGAGAATTGGGTATAGCTAATATGCGAGTGTGTTTCATGTATGGATAGATGATTGAGCATAATGGGCTAGGGATAACTTGCTTTAGTGTTGATATTTTGTAAGACATGGTTGCTAGTTGATGTGCTTAAGTATTAAAATCTTCTTGTCAAAACTAGACTATTGCTTTGAATCATATAAAAGTCCAAATGTCCATGCCACAAAGAAAAGAATATGTGATGAACAAGTTAGGCAGCATTGCACATCAAAAATTCTGTTTTTTTTATCATTTACCTACTCGAGGACGAGCAAGAATTAAGCTTGGGGATACTGATACATCTCCAACGCATCTATAATTTTTGATTCTTCCATGCTGTTATATTATCATTCTTGGATGTTTTACAATCATTTTATAGCAATTTTATATCATTTTTTGGGACTAACCAATTGACATAGTCCCCAGTGCCAGTTGCTGGTTTTTGCTTGTTTTTTACTTCGCAGAAAATCAATACCAAAAGGAGTCCAAACACAGCGAAATTTTTGGAGAATTTTCCGCGCCAGAAGACATAGGATGGGCCAAAGAAGTACCAGAGGGGTGCCCCGAGGGGGCCCAGGCGCGCCCTGGTGGGTTATGCCCACCTCGGTGGCTTCCCGCACCTCCTCTTTGCTCTATAAATACCCAAATATTCCAAAAAAACCTAGGGGAATCGACGAAACACAATTCCATCCATCGCAACTTCCAAAAACCACATATCTAGTGTAAACACCATCACGGAGGGGTTCGTCATCCTCATTGGTGCCTCTCCAATGGTGCGTGAGTAGTTCATTGTAGACCTACGGGTCCGTAGTTAGTAGCTAGATGGCTTCCTCTCTCTCTTTTGATTCTCAATATAATGGTCTCTTGGAGATCTATTTGACGTAGCTCTTTTTGCAGTGTGTTTGTTGGGATCCCATGAACTTTGAGTTTATGATCATATCTATATTTTTATCCATTAAAATTAATTGAGTCTCTTGATCTCTTATATGCATGATTACTTATAGCCTCGTATTTCTTCTTCTAATCATTGGTATAGTTAGGCCGACTAGATCGATTTTTCTTGCTATGGGAAGAGGTGCTTTGTGATGGGTTCGATTTTACGGTGCTCAGTCCCAGTGACAGAAGGGGAAATGACACGTATGTATCATTTCTATTAAGGATAAAAAGATGGGGTCTATTCCTACATGAATAGATCTTGTCTACATCATGTCATCGTTCTTATTGCATTACTCCATTTTTCCATGAACTTAATACACTAGATGCATGCTAGATAGCGGTCGATGTGTGGAGTAATAATAGTAGATGCAGGCAGGAGTTGGTCTACTAATCTTGGGCGTGATGCCTATATAATGAGCATTGCCTAGATATCATCATAATTATTTGAAGTTATATCAATTGCACAACAGTAATTTGGTTACCCGCCGTATGCTATTTTTCTCGCGAGAAGCCACTAGTAAAATCTACGGCCCCTGGGTCCCTTCTTTATCATATTTGCCTCCGAGATCTATTTTTTATTCGCTTTTATTTTCAGATCTATTAATCCAAAAACACTAAAAATACCTTGCTGCAATTTTTTGTTATTTATTTTATCTCATGTTCCCACGAGATCTATTTATCCAATCTACTACAACTTTATCTATCTTTTTACCCGGGAGGGATTGACAACCCCTCTTTTACGTTGGGTTGCTAGTATTGGTGATGAGGACATCAATACCATTGTTACACCCACAGCCCCCGCTGCTCTACATACCAGACCAATTACTTGAGCTTGCGCATGCCAATTGAATTAGCGGGTACTTCCGTTTCTTGGTAACGAATCTATTGTTCATGAGAATATGATGCTGCCTAAATTGGATACATTTGTTTTGTTTCCAAATGAAGGGCCTAGCTTGGACAAGAAAGATGCACCTTGGAGCAAGTTCAACCATGGAGATGATGGCATGCGCAAGGGATAAGAACGGAGTTACAACTGATGAGTCCAGGACTTTGAAGCCACCATAATGAGTGCATGAAGCCTTGGACGAAATATACAATATGCCACTTCATAAATTTCGTCCAGAGGCTATTCTAGGTGCCGCGTCACCTTAGTTTTGGACTAGAACCATGTAATTTCAAAATACTTGATTATAAGCTGTTTTTAGAGTCCGTATGTGTGGGGAAACAAGAGTTAGGGTTCGTTTCGGACCCCTCCACCAAGGGCCACGAAATTCCCCCCTCTTTCCTCCATATAGCACCTTAGGACCATCACGTAGGGCATCTTTTAGACTTTGGGTTTTGTTTAGATTAAAAGTTCGCCATAACTGCAACTTCGTGTACTTCGTTTGTGTTCAATGACTAGACAAAGACGTCATAGAACCCCACCTTGATCAACAAAGATTTCATCTTATGTTCACAATATCCAGATTGCAATCTTAGTTTCTTGCTTGTTCTTCATTTTCTTGCAGGAAATAAAACCTCGTGGTCAGGTTGATCGTGCTCCGGCGTGGTCAATAACCCCTCGGAAGTTGGTTTAGCGATGGCTAAGGTGCGACATCTCGCACGTTCGTAGTCGGATCGTCAAGGTCATCTCCACCAAATCGATAGTTACCATCTCATCGAAAGATCGGGACCCTTGCCTCTATCAAGTGGTATTAGATTTCCAAGTTGCTCGGTGAGATTTTATAGTTTTCTGTAGTTTAGGTTGAGTTTGTGCTTCATACCTACAGTCCACAAAGAAGGCAAAAAAATTAGGGTTAGTTCATCATATCCAAACCAATCTGATCCTTTGCATAATCTTTTTAGGGTTTTGCTTTGTTGAATTTGCAGTTGCAACCGTTTCTAGCTACTGGTCTTAGCCTCTAGTCCTTTAGAGTTTCAAGTTCTGTCACAGTTAGTCATGCTGCCACTGCACCATCTTCATCGTAGCTGCCATATACCACCACCGCTACCATATTCCACCACTGCTACCATATACCACCATAGCTGCCATATCCCACCAATGCTGCCATATACCACCACCACTTCCATATCATACCACCGCTACCATATACCACTACCGCTGCCATATCCCACCAACGCTGCCATATACCACCACTGCTCCCATATCCTACCACCATATATCCACCACCAATCCGAGTTATTTTCATATTAGGTTTGTTTTTGAGATCCATCTATTTTCTGATTCGTGTTTCCTTGCCTGAGTAGGTTTCGGAAAAAAAATTGGCAGGCGAAAATATTTTTCCCTATTCTTTTTATAGGCTTTTCTGAGTCTTCTGAGAGACTCGCCATCATAGTGATTTTTTGTCGCACTTTTTCATCGTCGCTGCCCTGATTTCCAGAAAAAAATTAGTCAAAAAAATTTCGTGCCTAATGTCAATCTGACTTGGGAAGAGTTTTGAGACACTGGTCATTATAGTGATTTTTGGCAAAAAAAAGGAGCAAAAAAAAGAGCAAAAAAAATCCAGAGTGGGCTTTTCCCTTGTTTCTGTGTCGCACTGTGATTTTGTTAGTGTTCTAGGCTCGCGTCTCTAGTATGGTCTAGACTAGGACCAGCACAATACAGTCGTTGAGCGTTTATTCAACTTTGCATCTCTGAATTGATTATTGCTGACCCATTTTGCTACCATATTATAAGCCTTCCCAGCTCCACATATATCTACGTCGTGCGTTTGACTCTCCTTGGTAATCGCTCTATCCATGCTTTTAGAGTTTTGACTACAATGGTTGCCAATCACCACCTGCTGCTTGGTAAGAACTGGTAAGAATTTTAGATTTTCTTGACGGATTTGTGTCACACTACCACTTTCTAGTAGTTTGTAGGATCATATTCTTGTGTGTTTCTATTGCTGCTAACCATGGCAGGATCACAAGCCGAAGAGATTGACTGGGAGAACATGACGAAGAAGGAGCTTCATGATAAATTTTAGCAATTGTTGAGTCAACAGGTGGAAGACGTCATGGCCACCTTCAGAAAGGCACTGGAGAGGATTGATGACATTGAGAAGACAATTGACACCAAGTTGGACGCCAAGTTCGATGAAGTACTCGCGCGTCCTCCACAACCACCGCCCGCTGCACCTATCGCACCTCTACATCAACAACCACATCGCCTTCCAAATCAAGTGGGACGAGCATTGCACATTCCCCTTAAGGCTGGTCAAAATTCTGGTGCCGTTGTACCTACTGTTGATGCTTCTGTAGCTCCTGCTGCTACTGCAGAGGTGGAGGACCATTACAAGGATGAGGTTGATCAAAATCAAAACTACGTGCAACCATCACCACCAGCACCACCAAGTCATCCTCATGCTTATCATCGCAACAGTAGGGCTGCAGCACCACCTAAGGTACGAGATCATGACCATCTTCCTAAACTAAAATTGAATATTCCACCATCTGAGGGTAGATAAGTTCCTGATATATATATTACTTGGGAGTTAGAAACTGAACAACATTTTACATGTTTACAATATCCTGAGGAGAGATGTATTCCTGCCACTCTTTGTGCTTTCACTAGTTTTGCATGTGTTTGGTGGTCTAAAAATTGTATATTATATCCTATTCCAGCTACTTGGGCTACTTTGAAAACTATTATGCGTAATCGTTGGGTTCCACCATAATATCAACTTGAATTACTTCAAAAATTGCAGCGTTTAAGACCAAGAAAAATTCAGTAGAAGAATATTATCAGGAATTACAAACTGGAGTGAGTAGATGTGGTATTGTTGAGGATAATGAAGGTATGCTTGCATGTTTTATGGGTGATTAAATAAAGAGATTCAGACCATTCTAGAGTATAAGGAGTATAATAATATCACTCGTTTATTCCATCTTGCTTGCAAAGCTGAACGTGAAGTGCAGGACCGATATGCATTGGCGCGAACTAACTTTTCTGTAGGTCGACCTTCATCATCGACACCGCGTGCATCCTCTACTCCCACACGTCCTACTTCAGCACCACTAACTTCAGCCGCCAATTCCAACAGAGGTACAAGAAAACAGGCACCACCACCACCATTTGCCAGGAGTACACCTTCCGGTTCCGCACAGAGCTCTTCTTCATCCATGGCATCAACAGGGTAAACACATGATATTATTTGTCGTTGTTGCAAGGGTGGAGGTCATTATGCGAGAGAATGCACATCTAAGCATGTGAGGATTGCTACTAAGGATGGTGGGTATGAGTCCGCTAGTGAATATGATGAGGAGACTTTGGCTCTTATTACAAGTGAAGAACATGGTGGAGATGATTTTGATCATGAGACACAACACATGGCTCCTGAAGACGCTGATAGGTATTAATATTTAGTTGCTCAATGTGTTTTGAGTGTGCAGGTCACACAAGCTGAGGAAAATCAAAGGCATAATTTGTTCCATACAAAGGGAGTTGTGAAGGAATGTTCTGTTCGTGTCATCGTAGATGGAGGGAGTTGCAACAACTTGGCTAGCATGGAGATGGTGGAGAAGCTATCCATCACCACAAGACAACATCCACATCCTTAGTACATCCAATGGTTCAACAGCAACGACAAGGTTAAGGTTACAAGTACTGTTCGTGTGCATTTTAGTATCTCTACATATGTTGATTATGTTGATTGTGATGTGGTACCTATGCAAGCATGTTCCTTATTACTTGGTAGACCATGGCAATTTGATAAAAATTCTGTACACCATGGTAGAAAAAATCAGTATACTCTTGTTCATAAGGATACAAATATTACTTTGCTTCCTATGACCCCTGGTTCCATTTTGAAAGATGATATTAATAGAGCTAATAAACAAAAAAAGAGAAAAATAAGAGTGAAAATCAGATTCTGGCAAAAGAATTTGAGCAACAAATGAAGCCTAATAATAAACCATCTAGTGTTGCTTCTAAAATTACATTGAAAAGTGCATGTTTACTGGCCACCAAATCTGATATTGATGATCTAGATTTCAGCAAATCTGTTTGCTATGCATTTGTGTGCAAAGAGGCATTATTTTCTTTCGAGGATGTACCTTCCTCTTTGCCTCCTGCTGTCAGTAACATTTCGTAGGAGTTCGCTGATGTCTTTCCACAAGACGTGCCACCGGGATTACCACATATTCGAGGGATTGAGCATCAGATTGACTTAATTCCTGGTGCCTCGCTGCCAAACCGTGCGCCATACCATACCAATCCGAAGGAGACGAAGGGGATTCTGCGTCAAGTAGAAGAGCTACTTGACAAAGGTTATATACGCGAATCTCTTAGCCCTTGTGTTGTTCCTATTATACTAGTGCCAAAAAAGGATGGTATGTCGCGTATGTGTGTTGATTGTAGAGGCATTAATAATATTACTATTCGTTATCGTCATCCTATTCCTAGGCTAGATGACATGCTTGATGAATTGAGTGGCTCTACAATATTCTCCAAAGTTGATTGGTGTAGTGGATACCATCAAATTCGTATGAAATTGGGAGATGAATGGAAAAAAGCATTTAAAACTAAGTTTGGATTATATGAGTGGTTAGTCATGCCTTTTGGGTTAACTAATGCACCTAGTACTTTCATGAGATGAATGAACAAAGTTTTACGTTCTTTCATTGGACGATTTGTGGTAGTCTCTTTTGATGATATACTAATTTATAGCAGAACTTTGGAGGTACATTTGGAACATTTACTTGCTTTTTTTATTGCTCTACGTGATGCACGTTTGTTTGATAACCTTGGGAAGTGCACCTTTTGCACCAACCGAGTTTCTTTTCTTGGCTATGTTGTTACTCCACAGGGAATTGAAGTTGATAAAGCCAAGACTGAAGCTATTGAGAGTTGGCTGCAGCACAAAATGGTCACACAAGTGAGGAGTTTTCTTGGCCTCGGTGGATTCTATAGGCGTTTTGTGAGAGATTTCAGCACCATTGCTGCACTTCTCAATGAGCTTACAAAGAAGGATGTGCCTTTTGTTTGGGGTACTGCGCAGGAAGAAGCCTACACGGTATTGAAAGATAAGTTGACACAAGCTCCTTTACTCCAACTTCCTAATTTTAATAAGACTTTTGAGCTTGAATGTGATGCTGGTGGAATTGGATTAGGAGGTGTGTTATTACAAGATGGCAAACCTGTTGCATACATTTCTGAAAAATTGAGTGGGCCTATTCTAAATTATTCTACTTATGATAAAGAATTATATGCTCTTGTTTGGACTTCAGAAACATGGCAACATTATTTGTGGACCAAAGAATTTGTTATACATTCTAATCATGAATCTTTGAAACATATTAAAAGTCAAGCTAAAGTGAATCATAGACATGCTAAATGGGTCGAATTCATTGAGACTTTCCCCTATGTCAATAAACACAAGAAGGGTAAAGAAAATGTTATTGCTGATGCATTGTATCGTCGCTATACTATGCTTTCACAACATGACTTCAAAATATTTGGTTTGGAGACCATCAAAGATCAATATGTGCATGATGCTGGTTTTAAAGATGTAATGCAGAATTGTAAAGAATGAAGAACGTGGAACAAGTTCGTCGTTAATGATGTATTTGTGTTCCGTGCTAACAAGCTATTCATTCCAGTCTGTTTGCCTTTTGTCGTTGCGGGAGGAGCATGGAGGAGGATTAATGGGACACTTTGGCGTGAAGAAGACGGGGACATACTTGCTACACATTTTTTTTGGCCAAAGATAAGACATGATGTTGAGCATTTTGTTGCTCGCTGCACTACATGTCAAAAAGCTAAGTCACGACTCAATCCTCATGGTTTATATAAGCCTTTGCATGTACCTAGTGTTCCTTGGGAGGATATATATATATATATATATGGTCTTTTGATGTGGAGAATCCTTCCATCATCCCCATGGACTCTACATCAACGCATCAAGCCCCATGTGGACCCATGACAAGAGCTCGAGCACGTGCAATGGAAACCGAGGTGAACTCCTTCCTACTTTACATGCATATGGACACAAACGGAAGTTCGTTGCTACCTCACCAAAATACTCTACGCCTCATTAGGTATGAAGAGGAACAACACCAAGAAGCTCAGGAGCATCCCCAAGGAGGAGGAGGACCACCCCAAGGCCACGCGGAAAAATACGGAGCGCAACAGCAGGAACACTGGAGGTCCCAGGCGACCCCGTGCGCACGGGCCCCTGAGACCCCGTGCCCACGTACTATCCATGGAGTTGGCGCTGGAGCACCCCATGCATACAGGCACGTACCGTGCCCACGAGACCCCCATGCGCACGGGCCCAACTAACCCCGTGTGCACGGGCTCCCCATGATGGATGGTTGTGATCGCCTGTTTGAGCTCCTCTTCATCCACTTCGACCCCAAGCCTATATAAACCATACCAGGGTCATGTTTAGGGTTAGCAAAGTATTAGATGAGATATTTGTGAGCTTTGCTCCTTCTACCTTCCCTCTTGTGGATCAAGACCCCATTAGGGAGGAATCCTTATGGATTTCAAGTCCTCCACGAGAAGATTACCTTCAAGACCTCATCTCCTAGGAGTGGGAAGAACCTTATCATTGTATCTTTCCTTTGATTGTGTTTGTGACTTGTGGATCTTGTGTTGCTACTCTAGTGGATTTGTAACTGAGTATCGTTGGAGTGATTTCTTCTTTATGATTTCTTTGTGTCCTCCCTTTTCCCCCTCCAAGTGTGAAAATATCCATCTTAGGGTTCCACCCTACAACATCTTGGTATCATGAGCAAGGTTGATTCACATCTTGGAGTCCCTGCCCTCCACTTTCTAGCTTGATTTTGTTCCTTTTCATCCTATTCCGAAAATCCCCACCAAAAATAGCCCCAGAAATTTTTCTTGCAATTTGTTGATCTTGTGAGATTTGGTTGTTTTGATCCACAAATTTGGTGTTTAGCAAGTGGATCCACCCCCTTATCATCTTCCACATGCATCCTTCCATCGAATTTAGCCTCAAACCGGAAAATACCCATGGATCCATAGCAGGCCGTCCGCTCCCTCAGGACCCAGTGCACACGAGACCCCATCCACACGGGCCTCACTTACCCCGTGCGCAGGGACCATCCAAAGCATTTCGGCCAAGTTTGGTTTTGCCTCATTTTGATTCCCTACCACCACTTGTGTTCTTCCACAATATTTCTCGTGGTTGTTTGAGTTTGGGTTGCGGTTTACCTTGTGTCCCAAGGTGTTTTGGCTACTTGGCCACGATTGGACGTCATCATCACCGCCACTCATCATCGACTCGGACTCCACATGGACTTCGACCATTCCATCATCATATCCACCGTAAGCAAGGATGTTAACCTCGATGACGCCTTTCTGCTATCCTTGCCATTACCTTGATAGCTTCGAGCCCCTTTTGCGTACCTTACCCGTCGAGACTAGCTTGTTGACTATTTCAGGGCCACGCCTTAGTGCACCATTAGTGTAATGTATCTCCCGTGCATATACTACTTGTTATCTCGGTTTGTGGCTCGCATATCAAGCATTGTGGCATCGTCAAAAAGAAAGAAAGAAAATATTTTAAGCAAAAGAGAAGAGAAGCAAGAGCTTGTAAGTAATAGCATTGAGCCACTTTACCTAGTTCATCATCTCGATTCATACATACATAACCATAGTTGGGATAGTGAGACGACCCGTTTCTCTCTTAGGTTGGTGCACTAGTGTATCTAGCCCATTCGAGCAATCGAGCTAGCGTCTCTCTAGTATCCGTACAACAAGAGCATTCTCCGTGGTTTCACATATGAGAGCTCACCCCTTGGTTGTGCGGATCCCATTTATCTTCCGTGTGTGCGTGTTCCTAGTGTTATCTTGGGTTCGATCTATTTGTCTTACTTGCCATTTGTGAATCTTCTCAACTTTTTCAACATCTTGACTAACATTTGCTTGAATTATTTGTGCCACTTCCTAACTAAGCTCCTCCATAAGCCTTTTACTTGTAGGTGTGAGAAACAATACCCGGTACCAATTCTCCTATTGTAGCATCACGTGGGATCATACTTGTTACATCCACAATCTTCACAAAAGGTAAGTTTGGTTTTGTTCTCTCATTTTCCTACTCACCACCACTTTCACATGATGGATAGGCCGAGTTCCTCTACCAACCCACTCTTCATCGAGCAAGACGACCACATGACCTCCTATGTCACCAAGCAACACATCTTTGGTTCACAACGAGCTTTGCATCAAGAACAACAAGCAATGAGCAACCACATCGACCATCTCGCCACCGACTTACGCTTCTCCGAGATACGTACAAGAGACTACTTTGACAACAAGCTCGATGGACAAAAACAAGAGAGCAATGCAAGAATGGATGAGATTCGTGCCTTGTTGATCAACCGCTCTTCTACTTCATCGTCCTACTCAAGACGGAGCTAGTCGAGTTGACACTCCGACGACACCATCTCCGGCTCAAGTAATCTAACATCCAACACTCTTCGAAGAGCCGCACGCCAAGACCATCAAAACCACAATCCTCTTCACGGCATCGATCCTCAAGAGCAACTTCTAGCGCATGAACATTGACATCGCCAAAACCAAGCTACCTTTGCGCAAGCACGAGAAAGGCAATGCCAACGCCAACAAGAGGAAGAGAGGGTGCGCAAACACCACGAGGAGCAGGACACCGAAGCACTTCGACTAGAACAACAACAGCGAGAACATCAAGCTCAAGCGGCTCAAGACGCACTCCGACAGTCCACTCGAGTTGTTGCCCATTGCAGCGGCCATGTACGTGAGCAAGAGGAAGCTCTTCGTCAGCAAATACAAGACGAAGCTGCCCAACATGAAGAAAACCAAGAAAGGCAAGACGGTGAACACATGCCTCACCCTCCACCACGCCAAGAGCACATCCACGTCAACGATCTTCCTCCACGTCAAGAGCAACACCAAATGGAGCAAGTGCGTGAAGACCCCCCTCCTCACCAAGAGCGATTCCATCATCGTCACTATTATGAAGAACTCCGCTATGGCAAGCTCAAGTTCACCATGCTGAAGTTCTCCAGAAGCAACAACCCCTGGGGGGTATCTTTCATGGGCATTCAAAGTAGACAAGATATTTCGTCTTCACAACTACTACAAGGAAAAGAAGATCGCCATGGCATCCCTCGAGTTCCAAGACTATGTCCTCATTTGGTGGGAACAAGTGATTGAGCGACGTCGTGAAAAGGACGAGCCACCCATTACGACATGGACACACATGAAGGACGTCATGCGAGCATGCTTCGTGCCTACACACTACACACGAGATCTCTTCAAGAAGTTGCAACTCCTTAAGCAAGGCATGAAGAGGGTGGAAGAATACTACCAAGAAATGGAGATTGCCATGATACAAGCCAATGTCAAAGAAGATGATGAGCAAACAATGGCACGCTTCTTGACTGGCCTCAACCACCCAATATGGAAGATTGCCGATTTCTAGACTTACTCCAACCTTCTCGAGCTAGTTCATCAAACGATCAAGGTGGAACGACAAGTACAAGAAGACTTCAAGTACACCAAGTACTCATCCAACACCTATGGCTCATACACTCAAGCTACCCCTACTTCGACTTCGACACCTCCTATCTCGACTAGAGCATCACCAAGTACCAGCGACAAGTCAATTTTCAAGCAAGCGACGCCTTCCTCAACTCGTTCTCCGGCAAGCAACTACAAAAACAAGATTTCTTGCTCGGCACCACCGGACGATCCCGCCAAGACAAGTTCTATCAAGTGCTTCACGAGTGGTGGTCATGGACACAAGTATTTCCAATGCATCAACAAGCGAACCATGATCGCCAATGATGATGGCACGTATGACTCCATGAGCGAAGATGAGATAGAAGTTATCGAGCATGTCACCAGGCACCGTCAAGTGAACGGAGAAGAAGATGCTCAAATCTATTGTGACAATGATTCTAGTCCCGCTCTCGTGGTCTCCAAGGTCTTGACGCTTCAAGACCAACAAGATGAAGACCAACGGTGTCACATCTTCCACACCAAGGCCGGCATCAATGGGTGCTCCGTGAAGGTCATTATCGACGGGGGGAGTTGCCATAACTTGGCAAGTGAAGATCTATGTTGCAAGATGTAATTGGTCAAAAAGAAGCACCCTCACCCCTACAAAGTTCAATGGCTAAGCGACTCCGGCCCAATTCAAGTGGAGCACACCGTGCACGTTTCATTCAAGATGGACACCTACGAGGACACCATTGAGTGTGACGTACTTCCCATGACCGTGTGCCATCTCCTATTGGGAATACCTTGGCAATTCGACCACGGTGTCATCCACAATGGGAGAACAAACCATTATAGCTTCAAGATGAAGGGAATGGAGTACGTGCTACGACCTATGTCTCCAAGCCAAGTGATCACCGACAAGCAAGCAACCACACATCGAGGAGAGCCTAGTGAGAGAGTGAACCACCAAAAAGAAAGTGAGCGCGACAAGCCAAAATTGAGCGACTCTTCGCCAAGAGAGAAAAACTTAGTCCTCCTAGCCACAAAAAGAGAGATGCGAGAAGTGTGTGAGAACCCATCGAGTGTCATCCACTATGTCCTACTATGCAAAGACGAGGTGGCAAAAACTTACATTTATAATCCTCTTCCTATAGTGTTGTCTAATTTGTTGCAGGAATTCGAGGATGTCTTCCCCGATGAGCTACCTCCCGGTCTACCTCCTCTTCGTGGCATTGAACATCAGATTGAATTCATCCCCAGCGCACCCCTTCCTAACAAAGCACCATATCATGTCAACCCCTAAGAAAACAAAGAAATACAAAGGCAAGTCCAACATATCATAGAGCATGGACATGTGCATGAAAGTTTGAGTCCTTGTGTCGTACTAGTCATTCTTGTGCCAAAACGAGATGGTAGCTTTCGCATGTGTTCCGATTCTAGGCCTATCAAGGTTATCACCGTTCGATATAGGCATCCCATTCCATGCCTTGATGATATGCTAGATGAGCTTAGCGGTGCCACAATTTTTCTCAAAAATTGATCTTAAAAGTGGTTACTATCAAATCCGCATACAAGAGGGTGATGAATGGAAAACCGCTTTCAAAACAAAGTTTGGGTTGTATGAGTGGTTAGTTATGCCTATGGGTTTATCGGAAGCACTCGGTACTTTCATGCATCTCATGCATTATGTGCTTCGCCCTTACATTGGTGTGTTTGTTGTGGTCTACTTTGACGACATTCTTGTGTTTAGCAAATCCCTCAAAGAGCATGTGAATCATATTAGGTCCGTTTTGCAAACACTTCGAAAAGAACGTCTCTATTATGGAGAAATGCACTTTTGATGTTGACAAGATCATTTTCTTAGGCTTTGTTGTGTCTTCCATGGGAGTTCATGTAGATGAGTTTAAAATTGAAGCAACCCACTAAGTTGCAACAAGTGCGTATGTAGCGACCCGATCGCAATGGATCGAAGTCTTTGTGCTTAAGTGTCATCCCTAGATCGGTATGCTGACACACAGTACTCAAGGATTTATAACAGAGTTCAATCACACACTTATTACATCGAGTCTCACAAAGAGTACTTATTACATAAATATGGCTGAAGGCCAACTAAATAAAATAATCGCGGAAGCTTCGAAGATAAATGAGTCCATCCAACTCCACAGCAAAACTGGGTGCATGAGAACGACCTATCGCACCTTACTCCTCGTTTGACAATTCTGCAACATGAGACGTTGCAGCCGTGTAGGTCAACACATGGAATATGCTGGCAAGATCACACTATAGAGCAATGATGAATGACAACTATCACTACATGCATATTTGGTTGGTGGAGGCTCTAAGTTAAATTTTGCATAAAGCTAATTTTTTCCTACCTCCATGGAATACATTTTATTTTACTACCAGGTTATATTACCCGTATAGCAAAAGTTCCTCCAACTCAATCCCAAATTACCAAGTGCAAAATATTAACACAACAATTTCATTAAACAGAATGATGAGATCAACAAATAATTTACTTCTAGATACTCAAATTGTCCATAACCAGGGACACGGCTAATCATTATTAGTTTGTATGCTTTGCAGAGGTTGCGCACTTTTCCCCACATGACTTGACCGCATCTATGATCGGAAGATTGAGACATAGCCTTTCTGAAGCATTAACTCCTTACTCTGGGTAGACTGGTAGACCTACTTTCCACTACATCTGCTAGTCCACCACTAAAAGTGGTCACACAACTTACTCAACTATGCCAGAGCCCATAATGGCTTGTGGCTGCACACAGAAGTTTCTTGGCATAAATAATTATATGATCCCTTTGAGCCTGGTGGCATTCCATAGGATGATCACACGGGTACTCCGGGATCTCCTAGGACAACACTGGATTCTCCAGGTGCCCGCAACCATTACACCTAGATGTGTATTAAAGTTTCCACCTTAAGTTATCCTTAGTTATTAACACTCACAACTTGCATGATTCTCACATACCAATCCCTGTCTACGAGCATGGCTAAGCAATATTAGCATAACATATATTCCCGGGGTGCTCAAATATAATAGGTTCCTACCTCATGAACTAAATAGTATAACCACATGTTCCCAATCCTACTCACGCAATCTTTGAGGGTTGAAACTAATGCATAAAAACTTGGTATAAAAGGGAATGATCAAAGTGTAACTTGCCTTGCTGACGATCGGTAAACCATAGAGATTCGTAGTAGCAAGCTTCGCACTCCGAAAAATCTATCATAGACAAACAATAGCATACATAAGCACTCAAGCATAAGATGCAAAGAAAACCGAAGAAAAAGATTCAAAAAACTCAGAAATAAGCGAATAACACTTTTCAAATGGAAAACAATTTCTAACAGTACCTAAATTATGTGTATTAGATCTTAACAGAAAGTTTAGGTCAAGGGCTTCTATTTACAAAAAGAATCAACCAAATTGAAGTTACGAAACTCAAGTTATGATCAAAAGAAGTTCAAATTCACATCTGTTTGAAATCAAAATTTAAACTTCCAAAAATATTGTTAAGTTGGTTATCTGAATAGAGGGATCATAACGGAGAATTTGGCGTTGGTTTCATTGAATTTGGATAAACGAGCAAAAAGTTGTGATCGTCTGAAAAACAGGGGCTAATTTGTAAGAAAAATAATCGCATATGGGTCCCTGGCAAAAAACTAAAATAAAAAGAAAAATCTACCGAACAAACGTTCGCTACCGAAACTAATCTAATGAATCTGTTCACTACAGAACCTAAACAAACGAACGTTTGCTAAATAAATAAAATAAATACTAAATTGAGTTTTAAAAGAAAAACCAAAAACTAAAAAAGGATCAGACAGGGGTGGCGGTTTTACCGGTCCACGGCGATTCAACGTCGGTGGAAAATTCGGCGGCGGCGAGCAGATCTCCGGTGGCGCGGGGCATCGGCGGGGTCGAATCAGGCGGCTGCGGGGCGTGGCGCGGGCGGCGGTGGCAGGCGTTAGTGACGGCGGCTTGGGAGTGGAGTGGCGGCGCGAGCGGCGGCAAGCGGCGCAGCGTGGACGAGGTGAGGCGGCATCGGCTAAGTCCAGCAGTTGCGGTTGGTTGTTGCAGCTCTTGAGGAAAAGAGGGGGAGCCGGAGCGTTATTTAAAGAGGGGAGGGGGTGCGGCAGCTTGGGGGAGGGGCCAAGGCGAGGCGGGACCGGTCTCTGTGGCGGCGACGGACTCCAGCCGGAGTGCGGCTCGGGGACGATGGTGTCGGCGGCCTGGGCCGGCTCGGCTGGGCTCGGCCCAGTTCGGTCGGCCCAACTAAACTCTTTTTTAAAATGATTTTTCGAGAGAGAAAAAATACGAAAACATAATAAATATATTTAAAAAATCCAGAAAAATTCACATACTTCCCTCCTAATATTTGGACCAATGCGAACATTTTTCTGGGCTAAAATGCAGGTTTTGAAAAATGAATTTTTAGTACTAATAAACTCCGAAATAAAATAAATAATCTTGCGAATAAAATCAAATAAAATATTCCAACAATCAAAATTCAATTTCCAATATTTCTTTGCTGTTTTTGAAGAAGTCCTTTTATCTTCTCTCTTTATTTATTTATTTGAAATAATTGGAAAAAGAATTTTGAATAAACCACTTTGATCCAATTTTCCAAATTTCAAAAATTAAAAAATGAATTTGTGGGAAACCTCCAACTCTCTCAATTGGTCCTTGAGTTGCTTAAGGTTTCTTGGATCAAAATTCTAATAAAACAAATGGGCAAAATGCACAATCTTGGATGCATATGAATGATCTAAATGATAACATCCAAATTGAAAATTGGGATGTTACAACAGAGTTTTCTTTGTCTAGCGGGTTTTTATTGACGCTTTGTATAAGAATTTAGCACTATTGCCGCACCGTTGCATGCCTTGACTAAGAAAAATGCACCTTTTGTTTGGGGACCAACGCAATCTACCACATTTCATGAGCTCAAATCTTTGCTTACACATGCCCCAATTCTTGCTTTAGCCGATTTCACCAAAACTTTTGAGGTTCATTGTGATGGTAGCGGTCATGGTATTGGTGGAGTTTTGATGCAAGAAAAGCGAGCCGTTGCATATTTTAGTGAAAAACTTTCCGGTGCTCAACTTAATTATCCTATATATGACAAAGAATTGTATGCTTTAGTGTGACTATTGCATGGTTGGCAGCATTATCTTCGCCCACATGAATTTGTCATACATAGCGATCATGAGACACTTAAGTATTTAAAAGGTCAAGCTAAGTTGAATAAATGGCATGCTAAATGGAGTGAATTTATTGAGTCTTTTCCTTATGTGATCAAGTACATTAAGGGAAAAGAAAATGTTGTGGTGTATGCTCTTTCCCGCATATGCATGCTTGCTACTCAACTAGAGTTGAATGTGATTGGCTTTGACCATATTAAAGATCTTTATGCGAATGATCCTTCTTTTGCACTTCCTTATGCCAAATGTATTACTCATACTTGTTGGGAGAACTTTTATCTCAAAGGTGGCTACCTTATGCATGCTAACAAACTTTGTATACCCGAGTCTTCTCTTCGTTTGTCGCTTTTGCAAGGGGTTCACAGTGGTGGACGCATGGGATATTTCGGACGCGACAAGACCTTCGCCACACTCTCCTTCAAGTACTTTTGGCCAAAGATGTTCTGCAACGTGACACGCTTCACCAACAAATGCTCTACATGTCGCAAAGCTAAGTCCGAAGCGCAATCTCATGGTTTACATATGCCCCTTCCAATTCCATATCAACCATGGGAGGATATTAGTATGGATTTCGTGCTTGGTTTGCCTCGAAATCGCAATGGAAAGGATTCCGTCTTTGTTGTTGTGGACCGATTCTCAAAAATGGCACATTTCATTCCATGCAACAAGATAGACGATGCTTCACATGTTGCTAATCTTTTTTGTAGGGAAATCTTGAGGTTGCATGGAGTGCCAAGGACCATTGTGTCGGACTGTGACATCAAGTTCTTAAGCTACTTTTGGAAGACCATTTGCGCCAAGCTCGGCATAAAGCTTCTATTCTCAATGGCATATCATCCTCAAACCGATGGCCAAACAGAAGTCACCAACCGGACGCTATCTACTCTCATACGCGTGTTGTTCAAGAAGAACATCAAGGAGTGGGAGGAGTGCTTACCCATCGCCGAGTATGCCTACAATCGAGCTCGACACACTACTACCGGCAAGTCCCCCTTCGAGGTTGTCTACGGCTTCAACCCATTGTCCCCATTGGACATTCTACCTCTTCCGCTCCAAGAACGCGCAAACATGGATGCTAGTGCATGGGCAAGTTTTCTCGAGAAGATGCATGAAGATACAAGGGCAATAATCGAGCTTCAAGTACACCGCATCGCCACCAAGCTCAACATCAACAAGACACCAATGGTGTTCCAACCAGGTGATCTTGTATGGCTTCATCTTCGCAAAGACCGCTTCCCCAATGAGCGCAAGTCAAAGCTACTACCATGTGCCGATGGACCCTTCAATGTGCTAGCACGCTACAACGACAACGCTTACATGATTGACATCCCACCCAAAAAGTACAACATAAGTGACATCTTCAGCGTCAAAGACTTGACCAAGTACCATGGTGATGAAGATCACGACCTGTGGACAGATCTCTCCCAAGGGGGGGGGGGATAATGCGGAGCATCCTTCCATCATCCCCATGGACTCTACATCAACACATCAAGCCCCACGTGGACCCATGACAAGAGCTAGAGCACGTGCAATGGAAACCGAGGTGAACTCCTTCCTCCTTGACATGCATATGGAAACAAATGAAACTTGGTTGCTACCTCACCAAAATACTCTATGCCTCATTAGGTACGAAGAGGAACAACACCAAGAAGATCTCAGGAGCATCCCCAAGGAGGAGGAGGACCACCCCAAGGACATGCAGAGCAAGACGGAGTGCAACAATAGCAACACTGGAGGTCCCACGCGACCCCGTGCGCATGGGCCCCCAAGACCCCATGCCCACGGACTATCCAGGGAGTTGGCGTTGGGGCACCCCGTGCGCACGGGCCCAACTAACCCCATGCGCATGGGCTCTCTAGGATGGACGGCCGTGATCGCCTGTTTGAGCTCCTCTTCATCCACTTCGACCCCAAGCCTATATAAACCGTACCCAGGATCATGTTTAGGGTTAGCAAAGTATTAGATGAGATAATTGTGAGCTTTTCTCCTTCTACCTTCCCTCTTGTGGATCAAGACCCCATTAGGGAAGAATCCTTGTGGATTTCAAGTCCTCCACAAGGGGAATATTACCTTCAAGACCTCATCTCCTAGGAGTGGGAGGAACCTTATCATTGTATCTTTCCTTTGATTCTATTTGTGACTTGCGGATCTTGTGTTGCTACTCTAGTGGATGTGTAATTGGGTATTATTGGAGTGACTTCCTCTTTGTGATTTCTTTGTGTTCTCCCTTTTCCACCTCCAAGTGCGAAAAGATCTATCTTAGGGTTCCACCCTACAACAACTTTGTTTTAGGTTTACCTAGAACAAAGAAGGGGAGGGGTAGCATATTTGTTGTTGTTGATAGATTCTGGAAAATGGCACACTTTATACCATGTCATAGAAGTGATGATGCTCTTAATGTTGCTGATTTGTTCTTTCGTGAAATTATTCGCTTGAATGGTGTGCCAAATACTATTGTTTCAGATCATGATACTAAATTCCTTAGCCATTTTTGGAGATGTTTTTGGGCTAAGTTGGGGACTAAACTGCTTTTTAGTACTACTTGTGACCCCCAAACTGATGGAAAAACAGAAGTACTCAATAGAACATTATCTACTATGCTTAGGGCTGTTTTGAAGAATAATAAGAAAATGTAGGAAGAATGTTTGCCTCATGTTGAATTTGCTTATAATCGTTCATTGCATTCTACTACTAAGATGTGCCCTTTTGAAATTGTGTATGGTTTCCTACCTCGTGCACCTATTGATTTGTTGCCTCTTCCAACTTCGGAGAAGGTTAATTTTGATGCTAAACAACATGCTGAATTGATTTTAAAAATGCATGAGTTAACTAAGGAAAACATTGAGCATATGAATGATAAATATAAACATGCTAGAGATAAGGGTAGAAAACATGTTGTGTTTGCACCTGGAGATCTTGTTTGGTTACATTTGTGTAACGCCCACGATGCGGCTATATCTCCCACGTGTCGAAGCACGACTTAGAGGCATAACCGCATTGTAAGCAATGTCGCAAGTGAGGTAATCTTCACAATAACCCATGTAATGAATAAGGAAAAGAGGTACATAGTTGGCTTACACTCGCCACGTCACACAATAGCATAAATATCATTACATTCATCCAGATACAATCAAGGTCCAACTACGGAACCAAAATACAGAACAACCCCAAATGTGACAAAGTCCCCGATCGCCCCAACTGGGCACCACTACTGATCGTCTGGAAAGGAAACGTAGTATCGTCCTGAGTCCTCATCAAACTCCCACTTGAGCTCAGTCGAATCTCCTGGAGCGGTATCATCGGTCCCTGCATCTGGTTTTTGGATGTAATCTATGAGTCACGGGGACTCAGCAATCTCACACCCTAGCGATCAAGACTATTTAAGCTTATAGGAAGGGTAAAAGGTATGAGGTGGAGCTGCAGCAAGCACTAGCATATATGGTGGTTAACATACGCAAATGAGAGCGAGAAGAGAAGGCAAAGGCACGGTCGAGACACTATGATCAAGAAGTGATCCTAGAACAACCTACGATCAAGCATAACTCGATACCGTGTTCTCTTCCCGGACTCCGCTGAAAAGAGACCATCACGGCCACACACTCTGTTGATTCATTTTAATTAAGTTAAGATTAAGGTTTTCTACAATCAGACATTAACAAATTCCCATCTACCCATAACCGTGAGAACGGCTTTCGAAAGTTCAAATCCCTGTAGGGGTGTCCCAACTTAGCCCGTCACAAGCTCTCACAGTCAACGAAGGATATTCCTTCTCCCAAGACAATCCGATCAGACTCGGAATCCCGGTTACAAGACATCTCGACAATGTTAAAACTAAACCAGCAAAGCCACCCGAATGTGCCGACAAATCCTGATAGGAGCTGCACATATCTCGTTCTCAGGGCACAACAGATGAGACTAGCTACGAGTAAAACCAACCCTCAAGCTTGTCCGAGGTGGCCCCGTAGGCATCTCAGTTTGGACCAACACTCAGAGGAGCACTGGCCCCGGGGTTTAAAATAAAGATGACCCTAGAGTCTGCGAACCCCAAGGGAAAAGGCTAGGTGGCGAATGGTAAAACCAAGGTTGGGTCATGCTGGAGGAGTTTTATTCAAGACGAACTGTCAAGGGGTTCCCATTATAACCCAACCGTGTAAGGAACGCAAAATCAAGGAACATAACACCGGTATGACGGAAACTAGGGCGGCAAGAGTGGAACAAAACACCAGGCATAAGGCCGGGCCTTCCACCCTTGACCAAGTATATAGATGCATTAAGATAGACAAGATATAATAATGATATCCCAACAATAAACATGTTCCAACAAGGAACAAACTCCAACCTTCACCTGCAACTAGCAACACTATAATAGGGGCTGAGCAAAGCGGTAACATAGCCAAACAACGGTTTGCTAGGACAAGGTGGGTTAGAGGTTTGACATGGCAATATGGGAGGCATGATAAGCAAGTGGTAGGTATCGTAGCATAGGCATAGCAAAAGAGCGAGCATCTAGCAAGCAAAGATAGAAGTGATTTCGAGGGTATGGTCATCGTGCCTGCAAAGTTCTCCGAGTTTACGTTAGCTTGATCCTCATAAGCATACTCAACGGGCTCCTCCATCACGTACTCATCTCCCGGCTCTACCCAAGGCAAGAACACAAGAAAAGGGAGACACAATCAACCACGTGCAATGCACAAGCAACATGATGCAAAACAATGCATGACATGCGGGATGCAATATGCGGTGCATATGCATGCTTTGGAAACCAAAGATTGAACCTGACCTCAACTTGCAAAACCAAGAGTGGCACTGGAAAGATGAGTTGATTCGGTCGAAATCGATATAAAGATCACCGGAATCGGATGCACGGTTTGCAAATGGCAAGCAAAACAAATATGGCACCGATCTGCGATAAGCAGCACGAGGCCATCTAAATGCATCAAGAACAACAAGCTACTGCACTCTAACATGACAACAAAATACATGCAGGGAACCACTCAAGATGCTTGACAAAAGATGAGCACTGAGCTACAGCTAATTCACTCAATAGTAGGTTCAAACAAGCATGGCAAAAGTGCAAAAGGTATCAAGTTACAGACTTAGTGAAAATAACAACATGACAGGAATTCAACATCAAGAAGCAATGTTTAGAGCAAGGTAACATCATGCTACAGGAACATATCATGGCAAAGCAAGGCATGGCATGAAGCTACTCAAAGCATACAACAAAAGTCCCTTACTGACCATAAGCCAAAAGGGATCAGAAAATACAGTGGCAACCATGTGAACATAGCAATTATCGTTAACAGATTCAGACTTAGCAGAAAAACTGGAACATGGCAAAACAGATATTAAGTAGGCATGTTTATGAGCTCGATGCACTCACCACGAGGCATTGCATGACAAACTAAGCATACACCCAGCAAGTAGACATGGCATAGAAGCTAAACATGGCAAGAACAACAACATAGCATGCATGGATCAACCACAAACAAGCTCGGCAAAAATGCTTAACATATAAACATCCTGCCAAGAACATTTTATAGCAAAAGTAAAGCTCGATTGAGTCAAGCTACGGTGCTCCATAAATGCAAACAAAGACAAGGATGGATAGAGCACAACAATATCTACAAAACATCCTCACTGATCATGCTCAAAAAAGGCATGGATCACTTTGTAGCAACAAGACTACATGGCATAAAAATATTGACAGGACAAAGACTTAGAATATTTCTAAGTCCCTGGAATCAGCAACATTATGAGGGCTACTTTGCATGCTTGTGCTAGTCACCACAAAGATCACGAAAATACATGGCATACACCCCTGTAAAGATGGCATGGCATACTTCAAAAACTCATGTAGGGCTCAAATTCATAGGAGGCACAGATCAATCATGGCAAAAATGACAAATGTCCAATTACTGATATGAATCTGAAACTAACAGAAACTAGCACTCTTCCAACAGCATTCAGGGCATCAAGATGAGCTCAAATGAACATGATGCAATGAGATGAAATAAAGTACTCATCGAGACGAACAATTTGATATGCTACAAGCCCAAAACGGAGCCACGGATGCAGAGTTATGATGTGATGAAAAATGCATAAATTACTAGAGGTAAGGGAAAAAGTCAACCCTCAAATCTAGGGTTTGCACGTGGATCGAGATGCTCGCCGGAGAACACTGTAGATGACGACAAAGTCGCCGGAGAGGAGGGACCGGCCGGAGTCGAGGTGGTCCGGCGAGGGGGTTGCCAGAGACGAGGGGAGGCCGGATGGCGGGGGCGGCGTCCCCTGCGGCGGTTCTGGCCGCTGTGGCGGCGAGGTGATGATGGCACCGCGGTGGCCAGCGATGGCGGCGGCATCGCCGGGGGGCGAGAGGTGCGACGGCGTCGGGCGGTCCCGGCGAGGCAGCGGGGAGAGCGGGGCGGAGCAGCGAGTCGCCGGGCGGCAGGGCGCGTGGTTCGGGGGCGCGGGCCGGGAGGGCCCGCGGCGGGCTTCACGGGCCGGCGCGGTTCGCGGCGAAGTGGGGCACCGGCTGGGACACATGGCGGATGGCGATTGGTCGGGCGGCGCGGGCGGACACGTCCGTCGGCTGGTTTTTCGTCCGGCGCGCGCAGGAGGAGTGGGGCTAGGGTTAGGGTAGGAAGGGATCCGAGATTTCGGGGAGACAGACCTTTTTATAGGTAGGAGGAGCTAGGAGGCTCCAAATTGAGCACGGTTAGTGGCCACGCGATCGTGATCGAATGATCTAGATGATGGAGAGGGTTTCGATGGGGTTTGAGCCACTTTGGAGAGGTATTGGGCTGCAACACACACAAGGCATTTTTGGTCCCTCGGTTAACCATTGGAGTATCAAACGAAGTCCAAATGGCACGAAACTTGATAGGCGGTCTACCAGTAGTAAACCAAGGCTGCTTGGCAAGTCTCGGTCCAATCCGAGAACGTTTAATACCAGCACACGAAAAGAGGTAGAAATGGACACCGGAGGACATAGGAGCGACGGAATGCAAAACGGACAACGGGGAAAATGCCCAGATGCATGAGACGAACACGTATGCAAATGCAATGCACGTTATGACATGATATGAGATGCATGACAAAGACAAAACAACACGGAGACAAAACCCGACAACGAGGAAAATATCATAACTTAGTGCCGGAAACGGCAAGAGTTGGAATACAAATATGGCAAAGTTACATACGGGGTGTTACAATTTAAGTAAGGGTAGATTTCCTAATTTGCGCAAGTCAAAGGTAATGCCACGTGTTGATGGTCCTTTTAAGGTGTTAGAGAAAATAAATGATAATGCATATAAACTTGAGCTGCCTGTAGATTTTGGGGTTAGTCCCACTTTTAACTTTGCACATTTGAAGCCTTATTTGGCTGAGGAAGATGAGATTCCATGGAGGACGACTTCATTTCAAGAAGGGGAGGATGATGGGGACATCAATACCACTGTTACACCCACAGCCCCTGCTTCTATACATACTGGACCAATTACTAGACCTTGCGCACACCAATTGAATTACCAGGTACTTTCGTTTCTTGGTAATGATTCTAATGTTCATGAGAATATGATGCTGCCTAAATTGGATACATTTGTCTTGCTTACAAATGAAGGTACTGGCATGAATAAGAGGGATGAACACTAGAGCAAGACCAAGCATGGAGACGATGGCATGCGCAAGGGGTTCAAGAACGAAGTTACAAGTGATGATTTCGGGACTTTGAAGCCACCATAAGGAGTGCATGAAGCCTTGGAAGAAATATACAAGATGCCACTTAATAAATTTCATCCAGAGGCTATTCTTGGTGCTGTGTCACCTTATTATTGGGCCAGGCCCATGTATTTTTGAAATACTTAAGTATATGCTGTTTTTAGAGTCCGTATGTGTGGGGAAACAAGAGATAGGGTTGGTTTCGGACCCCTCCTCCAAGGGCCACGAAATTCCACCCTCTTCCTCCACATATAGAGCCCTTAGGGCATTGTTTAGACTTTGGGTTTTGTTTAGACTAAAAGTTCGCCATATCTACAACTTCGCCTACTTCGTTTGTGCTCAACGACCAGACAAAGACATCACATAACCCCACCTTGATCAATAAATCTTTCATCTTATATTCGCAATATCCAGATTGCAATCTTAGTTTCTTGCTTGTTCTTTGTTTGCTTGCAGGAAATAGACCCTCGTGGTCAGGTTGATCGTGCTTCGGCGTGGTCAAAACCCCTCGGAAGTAGGTCTAGCGATTGCTAAGGCACGACGTCTCAAACGTTTGTAGTTGAATCGTCAAGGTCATCTCCACCAAATCGATAGTTACCATCTCATCGAAAGATCGGGACCCTCGCCTCTATCAATTGGTTTTTTGTGTGCAGGTACCGTTCAAGTAGTGTTGCGTGGTTGTCTTACTGGTTCGATAACCTTGGTCACATCACCGAGGGAAATACCTATTGTAGTTGTGCTGCATCATCCCTTCCTGTTTGGGTAACTACCAACGTAGTTCAAGCCGCATCAGGAACTTTGGCATCTTTGCCTAGGGCCTTCACCACATCATCTGCATTACCACCACCGACTTCCGCAACCTAACCCATTTTGTTCCCCATAGCATTAGTGGTTGCTTGAGTAGTGATTCGAGTCTCCTAAGGTGTTTCGGGTACTTAGGCATGGTTACTGTAACACCCACAATGTGGCTATATCTCCCACGTGTCGAGGCACGACTTAGAGCATAACTGCATGGTGGTGTTACATGTTGGTAATCAGAGCCATCCCCGACTTAGGAGCCCCCCTGCTTGATCGAATCGCTGACGTTGTTGAGTCTAGAACAAAATGTTCTGAGTCTTAGGATTATACATATTGGAGAGTAGGGTTCTTTTTACTCCTTAGTCCCTTCGTCGCTCTGGTGAGGCCTCCTGACGTAGAAGTTTTGACTTTTCTCTCATCAAATTTCATGAAATTTTTTTAGGATCATGCGGGTATCTTGGAATCGTTCCGATAGTCTTGTGATGAGAACATTGTTCTTGGTGCCTCCTGACATTTAGGGTTTTTGGTAGTGTCCCGAGGAGTTGAGCTCGGAGGTGTTGTCGTCACAATTTTAGCGTTGCAGTTCTGGAATACCTGAGTTCGTCGACATCGGAAGTCTCTTTTATGCAGCTGTTGGTGAGATAACCTCGACGCCACCCAGTACTAGGGCGGGAGTTCGGTAGTATTGCCATAAATCGTATAACGGATGCTTTTCGAAGGTTGAAGTACACGATTTCCGAAGGTTTCTTGGTTATGTGTTGAAGGATGGATACAGCTGGATGTAGGAATTGTTAGTTTGGGTGAGATATTATGCTTCCCCTGTATCCCCAACACCTGATTGCATAACCAGAATGTTTCGGGAGTTTATAAGTGGGAATTCAAGTATCACGTAGGAATTCTTTCCAACAGACACATGATATGATATGGGATCTATCATATGTTTGTTTCCGACTGGTTCTGCAAGCCAATCCTTTGTTTTGTTTTGGTTTGTGGTATTTGAGTTGCTTCAATGTCAAGCGTTGATTCCATACTTTTCCTAAGCGGTGTTATCATACTTCTATGTGAATACTAATCCTTCTTGATCATCGAGATGGTCATGTTAATTCTTTTCCAACCGGCGTGTTTCTCTTCAAGTGGATCCGATCATTTTCAGCATCCGCAAGACCAACTCAAAGTATTCTCAATGTTATTTGTTTTCCCGCCCTCCCACCCTTTTCTTCAATGACTCGGAATTCATAATCAAGTATCCATCTTATGGATGTGAAGTCTCTTCATTCTTTGCTTTCAATGTTCTTATCCATTGATTCTCAAGAAGATAATAAGGAAGCTTCAAGTTCATCATTCGTCATTCTTTTCTTTTCCGCTGGATTCAACCCAAGCTTTGTCGATCATATCCTTTCCTCGTTTCAAATGATTTCTCATGCCGGTGCACCTCTTAATCGTTCATCTCTCTCTATTCATATCTGAAGTGCTGAAGATATCTCGGAAGATTCAAGTGTCCATTCTCAATTCGCTCAAGATCTTTTGTGGATGTTATCTCATCCAAGCCATTTAATTCAACCGGCGCAATCTCTCTTTTAAATCGTTCAACGGTGTATCTTTTGAGTGGGCCCTAACCCACAAGTCTTTTCCCAGGATCTTACATGACTCTTCTAATTTTCTCGGAGTTACTCTCAAATTCTATTCAAATTGTGACGTAAGAATGAATTGTCATCAGTCATATGTCTTTCTCTATGATCTTTCAAATTCTTTTCATTGTTGATTCAACCTTTAGATTCTACATTATTCCGGAGTGTCTCAACAATTCATGGTGGTGTTTCTCGTCGTCATTCTCAGATTTCGAAGACAGAAGAAGAGTTCCTCTTAAATCCTTATGCGTTCTTTCAAATATTCTTAATTCAAGCTTGATGCTATCCTCTCATAATTGTTATAATTTGTGACAATTCTTTTCACCCATCCAGAGCAATTCAGGAGTCTTTTCAGTTTGATTCTCCGGAGCCCTTCTCAAGTTTGCGCCATATCTATCTTAATCCTTTCTACGAGAATAAGTAGTATGCCAAATCTATTGTGTGCCATCAGTTTAAATTGGTGAAGGATACACATAATGTAATTCTTATTCTTGTGTCATCGAGTAAATTTAATTCTTTATTCCAGAGGTTCATCAAGATTCTTGATTTCATTTGTTCATCTTTCTTTTCCGGAGTTCCAAGTCTTATGCTTTATCTCATCACGAAGATCCATCTAAATCATTACAAGGCTTCACCTTGTGTTTTCAACTTCTCTTTAATTTTTATCATCATTTTGTTACCGTAGTTCTTCATGGAGGTTCTACATGATGGTTCAGCAAGGATTTAATTCCTTTTCGAAGTGCTCATCAAGATTCTTTTCAGATGAGATCAAGTATTCTTCATCTTGCATTCCAAAGTGCAATTCTTTCTACCTTATCATTTGAGGTGGTGTTATGTCATTGTTGATAATTTTCCTTCGTGTTTCATGATTCACAAGTTTCAAGAGTGACATATCTAAATCCATCATTTTCTCTTCGCTCAAGACATCTTCTCAACCCGTCAATCTCTTTGTTGGAGTTATCTTGGGTTATATTTCACCTAAATCTGTCCCTAAGGATTGTTGCTATTTATGGTGCTTGTAAATGACCCAAGTTCTTCATTTATCCTCCCGGTGACATAAGTTTCTCGTCTCCTTGTTGATATCTATCCAATCTATTGTTTCTGTTAGTCGCAGAAATTCACCTCATAATTTTCAGAAGTTTTCCATAAGACCACTACAAGCTTATTCGTTTCGTTGTTGGGTTTCCAACAACTCCATATAACCTTCTTGGAAGGGTGCTTTCCAAGTTCATTTGTGGCAGAAGTTGTCATTTTCTTCTCCGTCCCTTTATCCCAACAATCTAGCTTCTATTCTTTCAATAGTTCTAGAGGCAGTGTGTTGCTGATTTCATCAAGTATCCTCTCATCTTGTCAAATTCATGTTCTATTCCTTCCATTTACAGTCAGAGTGCTGTCCTATTTATATCATTATTTTTCCTTCTCTATCTTGTTTTAACCGGAGTGTTGTCGTAATTGATCTTTATCGTTCCTTGTACATCTTGTTTCAATTGGAGTGCTTGCATCTACTTCTTGTCCATTGTAACCTCTTCTTTTCTCTTTAAACCCACAAGGTTCTAGTAATGTTCCTTGTTCCTCTTTTCTAACAGAGTGTTTTCAACTTTGTTCATCTCCGTTGTTTTCTTTCTTTGCATTTGTTCAACCTCTCAAGGTTCTTTGGTTTCACTTATTTGTCAGAGAAGCAACTTAGTTTTACCTCTTCTCTTCCTTTTTCATTTATCTCTGGTGCCATCCTAGATCTCGAGACGAGATCCTCTTCTAGTGGTGGAGTGTTGTGACGCCCCAAGACTGGCGCTACAGAAGACTTCCAGCTTTTCCGAGTTTCGTTGTCTGTTTTATTTTCTTGCTCTATTGATGTTGCATTTCATCATGCCATCATGTGCATGGTGTGATTTCTCATACATATCATGTTGTTGCATGTTCCATGCATGAATCTTGCATCATCACCTTCTCCTTCCCTCTACTTCTGTAACACCCTCGATGCGACTATAGCTCCCACGTGTCGAGGCACGATTTAGAGACATAATCGCATTGAAGGCATATGTCGCAAGTTAGGCAATCTTCACAACATCCCATGTAATATGAATAATGAAGGGAAGAACATAGTTGGCTTACACTCGCCACGTCACATCAAAGTACACAAATAACATTACATCATCCAAAACACTCATGGCCCGACTACGGCGCCAAAATAGAAGAAAACCCAACATGCGACAACGGTCCCAATCACCCCCAACTGGGCACCACTACTGATCATCGGGAAAGGAAATGTAGTAACGCTGAGAGTCCTCGTCGAACTCCCACTTGAGCTCGTACTCGTCACCTAGAGCAGAATCACCTGGACCTGCATCTGGAGTTATAGTATCTGTGAGCCACAGGGACTCAGCAGTCTCACACCCTCGCGATCAAGACTATTTAAGCTTATAGGAATGGTAAGGCAAAATATATGTGGAGCTGCAGCAAGCGACTAGCATATATGGTGGCTATCTTATTCGCAAAAGAGAGCGAGAAGAGGAGGCAAAGCACGAGCGAGAAACTAGAGAGCAACCTGCGCAAGCATAACTCCAACACCGTGTCCACTTCTCGGACTCCGCCGAGAAGAGGCCATCACGATAACACACTCAGTTGATTCGTTTTAATTAATTAAGGTTCAAGTTATCTACAACCGGACATTAACAAATTCCCATCTGCCCATAACCGCGGGCACGGCTTTCGAAAGTTCAATCCCTGCAGGGGAGTCCCAACTTAGCCCATGACAAGCTCTCACGGTCAACGAAGGAATAGACCTCCTCCCAAGACGTTCCGATCAGACTCGGTATCTCGGTAACTCAAGACACTTCGACAGGTTAAAACAAGACCAGCAACACCGCCCGAATGTGCCGACAAATCCCGATAGGAGTTGCACATATCTCTTTCTCAGGGCACACTCAGATGAGACTAGCTACGAGTAAAACCAACCCTCAAGTTTCCCCGAGGTGGCCCCGCAGGCAGCTCAGTTCGGACCAACACTCAGAGGGAGCACTGGCCCGGGGGGGTTAAAATTAAGATGACCCTTGAGTCTGCAGAACCCAAGGGAAAGAAAAGGCTAGGTGGCAAATGGTAAAATCAAGGTTGGGCATTGCTGGAAAAGCTTTAATCAAGGCGAACTATCAAGGGGTTCCCATTTTAACCCAACCGCGTAAGGAACGCAAAAATCCGGGAACATAACACCGATATGACGGAAACTAGGGCGGCAAGAGTGGAACAAAACACTAGGCGAGAGGCCGAGCCTTCCACTCTTTACCAAGTATATAGATGCATTAAGATAACATAGCAATATAATGATATCCGAACAAGTAGGTAAATGTTCCAACAAGGAACGGCCTCCAATCTTCACCTGCAACTAGCAACGCTATAAGAGGGGCTGAGCAAAGCGGTAACATAGCCAATCAATGGTTTGCTAGGACAAGGTGGGTTAGAGGTTTGACATGGCAATTGGGAGGCTGACAAGCAAATGGTAGGCATCGTAGCATTGGCATAGCAAAGAGCGAGCAAACTAGCATAGCAAAGATAGTAGTGATTTCGAGGGTATGATCATCTTGCCTGCACAGTTGTCAGAGTTGACTGGATCCTCAAAAGCAAACTCAACGGGATCCTCGGTAGCGAACTCGTCTCCCGGCTCTACCCAACAAGACAAACAAGCAACAAGGATACAATCAACCACGTGCAAGACCAAGCAATATGATGAAATGACGATATGCTATGCGGGATGCGATGCGGGATGCAAAATGCAAGATATAACAGGAAATGCATGAACCTGGCCTCAACTTGGAATTCCAAGTGTGCCACTGGAAAGATGAGATGAAATCGCTTGAAAACAATATAAAGATCATCGGAATCGGAGTTACGGTTTGGAAATGGCAAGCGTTTCAAAAATGACACCGGTCTGCGATTTACAGCAAGTAGGCATCTAAACGCAATGAAATGAACATGCTACAGCCACCAAACATGACAACAAAATAAATGGCAGGGATGCACACAAGATGCTTAACAAAAGACTAGCACTGAGCCATGGCCAATTCATCCATTATGAGGTTCAAACAAGCATGGCAAAAACGCAAATGCAAAACAGATTCCAGACTTAGTGAAATTAACACTTGTCTGAAATTTCAGATCACGAAGCCCTCTTCGAAGCAGAAAAACAACATGATACATGACCTGATTAAGACAAGTAACAACATGGCATGGAGCTACTCAACAAGCTTAACAAAAGTCCCAAAGTGACCTGGGGCCAAAAGGGTTCATAAAATATACTAACGGGCACACGAACATAGCAAAAACATAATCAGTTTTCAGACTCAGTGAAAACTGAGACATGCTGAAACATAACTCACGAAGGCATGTAAACGAGCTCGATGCACTCACCACGGTGCAAGTCATGGCAAGGCAAGCATACATCCATTAAGAAGGCGCAAAATACAAGCTAGACATAGCAAGAACAATGGCATAGCATGCACGGATCAACTACAACAGCATCGGCAAAATAGCAAACGAGTTGACGATCTGCCCAGATTCACCACGAAGCAAAAGTAGAGCTCGATTGACTCAAGCTAGGGTGCTCCATAATTGCAAACAAAGACACGGAAGGATAGATCATAACATGATTAACAAAACTCCCTTACTGATCATCCTCAAAAGAGGCACGGATCACTAGGAAACAAGCTGAACATATGGCATCATGAACTAAATAATCCCAGACTTAGTGAAAACTACTAAGTCTCTGAAAACAGATTCACCGGGTGCCTCATTTTGCAAGCTTGCACAAGTCACCACACACATCCTAAAAATGCATGGGTTGCACCTCTGGAAAGAAGACAAAATCCTTAACAAAACATATGAAGGACTCACAGGCATATCATGCACACAATAATCATGGCAAAAATGACAAAAGTCTAAGATGAACTAGCAGATCTGACAATTAACTCACGAAGCCTCCTTCTAACAGAATCTTGGGCATCAATATGAACTCAAATGAAAATGATGCAATGGAGTGAAATGATGTACTCGTCGAGGCGAACATTTTGATATACTATATGTCCAAATCGGAGCTACGGATGTGGAGATACGGCAGGTCAAAGTAGGCATAAAAAATTAGGGGAGAGGGGGAAAAAGTCAACCGGCTAGGGTTCCTCGCGGCGCGCGAACCGAGGCCAGATCTGAGCTCGCCGGAGTTCGTGCTCCTGTTCACTGGAATCGGACGAAGCTCGCCGGAGAGAGGGGGGCCGAGGCCGGGGCGCGGCGGCGAGGCGGCGAGGTGGGCGCCGGCCTCCGGGTGGCGCGGCGAGCCGGGCGGCCGCGGCGGAGTTCGCCGGAGCCGGGGACTGCGGCGGCGCGGCAAAGGACGGCGGCGAGCGGCGCGGGAGGCGCGGCTGGTCGGTGCGCGCGGCGGGAGGAGCCGGGTGGCGGGGCGAGCCGGCTGGACCGTGGGGGCCCCACGTGGGCTCGGGCGGGCCTCGGGCGGCGGCGGCGAAGTGGGGCTCGCCCGGGCCACGTGGCAGCGGCTGGTAGGCTGAGGGGGCGCGTCGGACGTGTCCGGCTAGGCTCCGGACATGTCCGTCGGTGCGGGGATCTGTTTTTTTACTAGGGTTTCGGAGAGGGAGAGAGATCCGAAAACAGAGGGGTGTATATATAGGCATAAGTGGAGCTAGGAGAGTCCAAATGAGGTGCGGTTTTCGGCCACGCGATCGTGATCGAACGCTCTAGGACATGGAGCAGAGTTTGGTGGGTTGTGGGCCAAATTGGAGGGGTGTTGGGCTGCAACACACACAAGGCCTTTTCGGTCCCTCGGTTAACCGTTGGAGTATCAAACGAAGTCCAGATGATACGAAACTTGACAGGTGGTCTACCGGTAGTAAACCAAGGCCGCATGACAAGTCTCGGTCCAATCCGAAATGTTTAATCCCCACACACGAAAGAAAGCTAGAATTGACCACCGGAGAAGAACAAAGCGCCGGAATGCAAAACGGACAACGGGGAAAATGCTCGCGTGCATGAAACGAACACGTATGCAAATGCAATGCACATGATGACATGATATGAGATGCATGAAAACGAAAACAACACACGGAAACAAAACCCGAACCCGAGAAAATAAAATAACTTAACGCCGGAAACGGCAAGAGTTGGAGTACAAATTGGGAAAGTTATCTGGGGCGTTACAACTTCCTTCTTTTGACAAGTGCAACTTTCCCTTCTCTTTTAATGTTCATCTTTGCCTCAACATTCAATCACCATGTCCTATTCCTCTGCCAATTATTTTCATGTATTTCAGAGTTAATTTGGTTAGGTCCAAAAATAGCCCAACTTTGAATTTAATTCAAACTTGAATTATTTTTACTTCCTTTAAAAATCTCCACACCAATTTTGTTAAATAGAGCACATTTTCAGGATCATGAGTATATTTTTATATTTCTCTAGCTCCTCTCCTTTTTCCCCCGATCTTTCCTTTTTGTATTTCTGTCTGAAGAAATAGAAAAGAAAAGAGAGCAGCAGTAGCAGAGACCCCAGCCCAGTCCCTGCGGCCCATCCTTTCCCCAGCGCCGGCCTATCCCTCTCGTAAGGCCCAGCCCGCGCGCCCCTAACCCTAGGCCCCGACCTCTCCCACCTCGTTCCTGTGCCCGCCGCCACACCCGCATCGCACGATGCCCATCTCCCTCGCAACCTCCATCCCCCCGATCCCCTCGTCCTCTCCCTCGTCTCCTTCCCCTACTCCCGCCACCACCCACTCACACCATCACGCATGCCTCCCGATCCGGCGTCCTGCTACCTCCTCCGCCTCGATCCGGTGCCGCCGGAGGCCACATGCGTCGCCCAGGCACCAGCTCCTCCTTCCACCTCGCCTCTTTGCAACCCCCGAGGATGCCATCATCCAGCATCGCCGGATGCCGTCCAGGAACCCATGGCGCCGTCGTCTCAAGGCCACGCTGCCGGCGGGATCCTGCGTGCCTCCGCCTGGATCGGCCTGTGCGTCCGTTCCCGCCGCCTCATGCTTCGCCTGCATCCCCGTTGCTCCTCCTCATACCTTGTTCTGGCATCATCCGCGACATGCGACGACCACGACGACCACAGGAGCCAACCTCCGCCATCTTCCTGGTCAAGTTGACGCCAGGGCTGACCCCAAGGCGCTCCTCTACTCCTCTCGCCTCGAGCCCCTTCCACTGACCACCACCTTCGTCTTCTGCTGCTGCTTCACCGGTGAGCACAGGCCGCCACCATGTTGCCTTGCCTTCGCCTCCCGGCTTCGTCCACGTCCCGCTCAACCCTGTGGACGTCAAGTACCCCTATGATGGCCCTGTACGTCTACGACAGTGTACCTCCACAACCACTGGTTACACCAAGATCGACTACGCCGGTTCGCCAAGTACCCCACCGGCAAGACCGACGCCCGAACGATTTCATATTGAAACGACAAGTCCTGTCCGAACCGTGTATGACTACCATCGCAAGAATGAGACCGGCAAGTCCGGAGACCCCAAGTACCATGACAACCCCATATGGATTCAGATTCATCAAGTTCCTCTTCGACACTATGTATCACTACCGCCGCCCGAACTTCTACGAAATGTGTACCACTACCGTTGCCGAAGACTCTACGAAATGTGTACCACTACCGTTGCCGAAGACTCGTGTAACGGAACCGTCAAGTTCGACTACCTTCGTGTGTACCATTATTTCCACGACGATATGAGTACAACTACCGTCGACGTGTACGACTACCATGTGAACGTGCGGCGACCCCATAGACCTATGTTGCGCCAAGTACCCCCTCGTTGACCCGAACATCTACGGAAACTCGACCAAGACAAACATCTACTACTACCGTCACCGAGATCGCGAGAACCTCTACCGTCGATCCTTGAGCATGCGAGTAAAACTACCATCGAGGACCGATAGTACCACTACTTCCTCTACTTCTCACGACGAACCCGAACCATCCCGATTGCACGCTTCGAAGGTATAACCGCCGAGATGATGACCCGCATAACGAATGCATGTTGTGTGATGTATGAGTTGCACCCTATGTTTGCACCATGTCCAAGTTGTCACTTGCTCGGTCCTCCTCGTTTGCCGCTAACCCGTGGGGACCCGGTTACCGGGATCACCCCACCATCTTTTGCACGCTCCTGCCACAATTCCTTTGCACTAGTATGTCCATGAGCTACCGGAACCGGAATGTTGCCGTGGCACCATTTCCGTTGTCGTTGCCATGGCACCCCTTTCATTTCCGCCACGATGAAAAAATGCTTCATATCATGCTCATGTCAACTTTTTCATAAAATTTGCATAAACTTGCACATGCCATCCGCATCATGATAATAACATTTAATATGTTTAAAATTGTTGTTTGCATTAAATTGCTAAATGCATATGGGGTATTACCGGGTTTGTTGTTTGTTATATCCGGCCCCATTTAAATTGTTTAGATAGTATAGTTTTGTTATGCTTCACCTCTTGCCATGTTAGCAAACATTTAAATTTGTTGAGTACCTAACCGGGAGAGAACTAAATAATTGATGTGGTGTTTCGTCAATATGCAACTTGTTGCATATTGAGCCCCACTTAACTTGTAGTATTGTTTGTGCACTTTGCCATGCCATGCCTATTTAAACCGGACATGCATCATACTTGGTTGTGCATCATGCCATGTTTATGTGATGGTTGTTTACTATGTTGCTTGCTTCTTTCCGGGTTGCTTCTCTCGTTAGCTTCGATTTCGTTCCGGAGTTGTGAGGATCCGTTCGACTCCGTCCGTTTGTCTTCTTCACGGACTCGTTCTTCTTCCTTGCGGGATCTTAGGCAAGATGAACATACCCTCGAAATCACTTCTATCTTTGCTTGCTAGTTGTTCGCTCTATCGCTATGCCGCTCTACCTACAACTTTCTATATCATGCCTTCCATATTGCAATGTCAAGCCTCTAACGCACCTTTCCTAGCAAACCGTTGTTTGGCTATGTTACCGCTTTGCTCAGCCCCTCTTATAGTGTTGCTAGTTGCAGGTGACGATGAAGTTTGTTCCATGTTGGAACATGGTTATGTTGGGATATCAAAATATCTTTTGTTTTATTAATGCATCTATATACTTGGTAAAGGGTGGAAGGCTCAGCCTTATGCTTGGTGTTTTGTTCCACTCTTGCCGCCCTAGTTTCCGTCATACCTGTGTTATGTTCCTTGATTTTGCGTCCCTTACACAGTTGGGTGTTATGGGAACCCCTTGACAGTTCCCTTTGAATAAAAGTCCTCCAGCAAGGCCCAACCTTGGTTTTACATTTTCCTAACAACCTATCACCTTCCCTTTATTTTAACCTATCACGAGACTCAACGGTCATCTTTATTTTAACCCCCCGGGCAAGTGCTTGTCTAAGTGTTGGTCCGAACAAGAGCCACTTGCGGCGCCACCTTGGGGAAACTTGAGGGCTGGTTTTAGCTGTACGTAGTGTTCATCCGGTGTTGTGCTGAGAACGAGATATGTGCAGCTCCTATCAGGATGTCGGCGCATCGGGCGGTCTTGCTGGTCTTGTTTGGCCATTTTCGAAATGTCTTGTAACCGGGATTCCGAGTCTGATTGGGTCTTCCTGGGAGAAGGAATATCCTTCGTTGCCCGTGAGAGCTTGTGATGGACTAAGTTGGGACACCCCTGCTGGGTTTTGAACTTTCGAAAACCGTGCCCGCGGTTATGGGCAGATGGGAATTTGTTAATATCCGGTTGTAGAGAACTTGACACTTAACTTAATTAAAATGAATCAACCGCGTGTGTAGCCGTGATGGTCTCTTTTCGGCGGTGTCCGGGAAGTGAAAACGGTTCTTGTGTTATGCTTGAACGTAAGTTGTTTCAGGATCACTTCTTGATCATTTTTAGCTTCACGATCGTGCTTTGCTTCTCTTCTCGCTCTATTTTGCGTAAGTTAGCCACCATATATGCTTAGTGCTTGCTGCAGCTCCACCTCACTACCCTTTCCTACCCATAAGCTTAAATAGTCTTGATCTCGCGGGTGTGAGATAGCTGAGTCCTCGTGACTCATAGATACTTCCAAAATAGTTGCAGGTGCCGACGCTACCAGTGCAGATGACGCAACTGAGCTCAAGTGGGAGCTCGATCAATATCGTGTTCATTGTGTTGTTTCGTTTCCTTTCGATCAGTAGTGGAACCCAGTTGGGGCGATCGGGGATCTAGCATTTGGGGTGGTCTTTCTTTATTTTCGTTTCGTAGTCGGACCTTGATTGTATTCCAGATGATGTATGATATATTTATGTATTCTGTGAAGTGGCGATTGTAAGCCAACTCTTTATCCCTTTCTTATTCAGTACATGGGATATGTAAAGATTACCCCTCTTGCGACATCCCTACTATGCGGTTATGCCTCTAAGTCGTGCTCCGACATGTGGGAGATATAGCCACATCGTGGGTGTTACAGGAGAAGAGAGAGAGTGCGGCAGCGGGGCGCGGCCATTAAGTCAGCTAGCGGACGACAAAGTGGGGCCCCGTTAGGGGTTGACAGCCAGTGGGCCACCCTCCCTCTTTGTTGTCCGCTAGCCGACGGTAAAGCTTCTATGTCGTCTGCTAGCAGATGGCAAAGAGCTAGCTGAGGGCAAACAAGCTCTTTTTCATCCGCTTGTTCTTTGTAGGCAGGTTTATGTATGTGTATGGCAAAGACCTTCTTTGTCGTCAGCTAGCGGATGGCAAAGAACAGGCTGACAGCAAAGATCCTGATTCCACTAGTGTTCCTCTACCACCATTTGACATTTGCCTTTGGAGATTTTGAGTTTGCGGTTTTTCCATTTCCCAGGGTGTTTCGGCTAACTAGGAACTGTTCGACGTTGACAACACCGCGCTCAACTTCGCCAAGGATTCGACATCGACCACCTTCACCATTTTGACACCCTAACCGTAAGCAAGAACGGTAACCACTATATCATCTTGGTATCGTGGTATCCCATCATTGTACATTCTTTTCATTGCATTGATAACCCCTAGCCCATTTTGCATCACTTGCCTATCGAGACTAGCCATTGAGTATTGTTGGCAATGTTACTTCTGCACATTAGTGATCATCTATCTACACCTTCCATTGCATACATACCATATCCTATTGGTATCATCTTGGTATCATCATATCATCTCTTGTGTCACAAGATTGTTTTCGCATATATACAATTGCTATCTTGGTTTGTGCATTTCGCATAGTGGCCATATAAAAAAAGAATAAGCTTTTAAGCAAAGAAAAAGAGTGAACAAAGAGCTTGTAAGCAATAGCCATAGCATCGCCACATTGCATATCATATACCATCATTGATCATCTTGGATCATCGTGTGCCAAACACCAGGAATCGTATATACATAGCATACTTGGGATAGAAGTCCTTGCATTTTTGTCTCTTATAGGTTGTGCACAAGTCTCATATCTGCCTATTGAGCAATTGTGCTAGTGTCTCTCTAGAGTTGTCCAGCAAGAGCAGTTTCCGTGGATTCCACATTTTGAGCTCATTCCTTGGTTGCACGACCCCATTTACCTATTCGTGTGTGCGTTTCCGTGTGCCATGTTGCTATTTGTCTACTTGTTTCACTTGTGAATTTGTGAATCTTTTCCAACGTTTATTGACGCTTGCTAAAATTTTGCATCAAATTTTTGTGCCACTATCTGCACCAAGGTACTCCATAAGCCGTACTTAGGTAGGTGTGAGAATTGACAAGATCCGGTACCAATTGTGATATTTCCTTGACACACTATTGAGTGATCAATGATCCATCTTCAACATTGGGTACGGTACATTGGTCTAGTTCTTTTCTTTGTGCCACTCACATTTGTTCGAGTCTTGTGATGGATAGGCAAAGGACACCTCTTTCGGTCAACAACAACAACGACGAGTTTGGTGCCATTAAAAACAACTCGGACGCCAAGATGGATGCTCAAATGGAGGATATCAAAGCCCTCATCATGTCCTACAAGAGATCTTCCTCATCTTCGAAAAGACACTCTAGTGCACATGCTTCTGAGCTCCTATCTCCAGCAAGGTCACATCCGCATCGACACCACCACTGACGAGAACGTGAAGCTCAAGAGCTCAACACCAACCACCGCTCGATGACTTCACCATCTACATTGGCATCTTCGCCAAGCGACTTCAAGGCATCTTCGCCTTAGGATATACGACATCTTCTCCTAAAAGCACCTCAAAACTATGCTCAAGAGAATCTCCCCAAGCTCAACTCCGTGACTTCCGTGAGCTACAATGACCTCGACACCAACCACAAGATTCCTTTCTATGGGACACAAGAACCCGAGGAGTATCTTGAGTGAGAGCACCTGATGGACGACTACCTCAAGCTACATCAAGTTCCTCCTGAAGATCAAGTGAGGTGTGCCACAACGAACTCCCACGACTACGCATTGAAATGGTGGCTTCACACACCTTTGAAGAGCTACGACATGAGTTGGCCCAAGATGAAGAGAGCTATGCAGCGAGAGTTCGTGCCTCCCACCTACACGGAACAACTTCTACGCCAATTGGAGAACACCATCCAAGGATCCAAGTCCATCGACGCGTACTTCAGGGAGATGAAGAATGCCTTGTGACGAGCCAGCGTGGACGACCCCATTTCGATGAAGTTCCACTTCATGATGGGATTGCACAATGACATCTCGAAGACTATCTTCCTAAGAAATACAAGTCCCTCGATGACAACTACATTGGTGCTCTCAAGGCGGAAAAAGAACACAAGCAGGCCAAGGCTTCTCCACCCCAAGCACACTTCTCGAATACCAAGGTCCAAGATGGCGAGCATGAGGCTAGTACCACGACGATGTCCAAGCCTGACGAGCTGCAAGACAATGCTCCCAAGGCAACCCTCTTTGTGAATTCATGATGTTGAGTCTACTTCAACTCAAGCTTTGGAGGCGAACGACATCATGACGAGCAAGGATGATGCTTCCATCTTTGGAGGTGGGAGTAATGATGTGCCATCTTCGGCCTTCATCCACGACGACGATGATGAGATGATCGAGCATGGGATTTTCCCTTCGGTTATGGAGGAGAGTGATGATGTGCCACCTTCGGCCTTCATCCACGGCGACGTGACGAGATGGTTGAGCATGGAATTTCCCCTTCGATCATGGTGACATATGATGAATTGAGTGACTTGTGCCACCATAGAGAGTGAGAGCGCATTCACCACTAGCCCCATATATGATGTGATGAGGACATCAATACCATTGTTACACCCACATCCCCTGCTACTATACATACTGGACCAATTACTAGAGCTTGTGCCTACCAATTAAATTACCAGGTACTTTTATTTCTTGGTAATGATTCTAATGTTCATGAGAATATGATGCTGCTTAAATTGGATACATTTGTTTTGCTTACAAATGAAGGGCCTATCTTGGAGAAGAATGAACATTGGAGCAAGAACAAGCATGGAGATGATGGCATGCGCAAGGGAAACAAGAACGGAGTTTCAAGTGATGATTTCAGGAATTTGAAGCCACTGTGATGAGTGCATGAAGTCTTGGACGAAATATACAAGATGCCACTTCACAAATTTCGTCCAGGGTATAATATAGGTGTTGTATCACCTTATTATTGGGCCAGGCCCATGTAATTTCGAAATACATAAGTATAAGCTGTTTTTAGAGTCCGTGTGTGTGGGGAAACAAGAGATAGGGTTGGTTTCGGACCCCTTCCCCAAGGGCCACGAAATTTCCCCCTATTCCTCCATATATACAGCCCTTAGGGCGTTGTTTAGACTTCGGGTTTTGTTTAGATTGAAAGTTCACCATAGCTGCAACTTTGCGTACTTCGTTTATGTTGAACGTCCAGACCAAGGCATCACAGAACCCCACTTGATCAATAAAGATTTCCTCTTTTATTCCCAATATCCAGATTGCAATTTCAGTTTCTTGCTTGTTCTTCGTTTGCTTGCAGGAAATAGACCCTCGTGGTCAGGTTGATCATGCTCCGGCGTGGTCAATAACCTCTCAGAGTTGGTTTAGTGATTGCTAACACGCGACATCCTCGCATGTTCGTAGTCGGATCGTCAAAGTCTACTCCACCATAAATGATAGCCACCATCTGATCGAAAGATGGGACACCTTCACCTCTATCAGGTGGTATCAGATTTCCAGGTTGGTCGGTGAGATTTTAAAGTTTTTCGTAGTTTAGATAGAGTCTGTTCTTCATACCTATAGTCCATGGAAAAGACAAAAAAATTAGGGACAGTTCATCATATCCGAACCAATCTGAGCCTTTGCATAACCTTTTTAGGGTTTTCCATTGTCGAATTTGTGGTTGCATTGTCATGTCTAGTTGCTAGTCTTAGTGTTTAGTCCTTTGGAGTTTCATGTTCTGTTCACAAGTTGTCACGCCACCGCTGCATCATCGTCATCACCGCTGCCATACACACCATCATCATCACTTCTACCATATACCACCATCGCCATCACCGCTGCCATATACCACCATCATCATCACATCTGCCATATACCATATATCCACCGCCATCACGATAATCCGAGTCCACCTCCATCACAGATTCACCACCAGTCCGTGTTCCACCGCCCTACATATATCCGCCACCAGTCGGAGTTTCCAGCAGATTCATCTCCGCCACTAGTCCTAGTCCGAGTCTAGTATTTGTTCTTTTGTTTTTGATTTCCAGATCATGCCATACTCCGAGTCATGACCAAGTCGGACTCCCCATCTTTCGTGCTACCTGCAGTAGAAAAATAGTACCAGTTTTAAAAAAAAGCAAGTCTAGAAAATTATGGCTATGTAGTTTGTGGACATTTGTAGAATTTTTTTAAAAAAAATTGTTGCGGAGAAAAAAAAGAGTAAAAACATGCAAAATAGTGAAAAAAGAGAAAAAAAATTCAGACTATGCCCCTCCCTTGTTTACGTGCAGCACCATGATTTTGTTAGTATTCTAGGCTCGTGTCTCTAGCACTATCTAGCCTAGGACTAGCATAGTACAGTCATTGAGCGTTCATTCAACTTTGCATCTCTCAAATGATTATTGCTGACATTTTGCTACCATATCATAAGCCTTCCCAGCTCCACATACATCTACGTCTTGCGTTTGACACCACATAGGAATCGCTCTGTCCAAGCTTTGAGAGTTTTGCATAGGATGGTTGTCGATCACCACCTGCTGCTGGGTAAGAACTGGTAAGAATTTGAGATTCACTTGAATGATTTGTGACACACCACTTCCTAGTAGTCTGTAGGATCATATCACTACAAAAAAATACACTTCTGTGATGATACGTGTTTGTCACAGTAGGTCGCGTTTTCTGTCATGCATGTACATCCATGACAAATTTATGACAGAATCAAGATAGTCATACCTGTGCTGTCGTAGAAGTGTTCCATGACATTGCCAAAATTATCATCATGGAAGTGTCCACTTCCATGACGATAAATCGCACATCACAGAAGTGCTTTCGTCAAGGGTGACAGACATGTGGCATCCACCGTAACGGAACACCGTTAAGCTATCGAGTCAGATTTTGGATCCGATAACCCATTAACAGCCACGACCAATGCCGATTTTCCACGTGTAAAATTCTCATTGGCTGACGGATCCAACAGGCGAGATGGGCCTATGATATGTTGACACGTGGACCGGCCCAAAAGTGGCCCACAAAGATTAAATGGGTCGGCCCAACCGAAGGCCCATAAGATTTAGCGGACCATAATGGGCCAGCCCAGCTAAAGGCCCACAAAATTTAGCGGACCATAATGGGTCGGCCCAGCTAAAGGCCCACCCGATTTTGCAGCCATAATGGGCCGGCCCACCTAAAGGCCCACAAGATTTTGCGGACCATAATGGGTCGGGCTAGCTAAAGGCCCACAAGATTCTGCCGACCATAATGGGCCGGCCCAGCTAAAAGCCCAACATTCTCTGTCAAATCGGCCCGTCAACGGCCTATCCTAAACTAGTCATCAATGCGGCCCATGGTCACTTCTGGCCCGTTAATAGTCCGCTAAGTAATTGGGCCAAATTACGGCCCGGTGTATTTCCAGCCTGTTAAAGGTCCGGCTTCATTTGGGCCCATTTACAGGCCATCAAAACTTTCGTCCCATAAACGACCGTGAAGGATTTGGGACATATTCGCCCATGTCTGACATTCGGCCTGTTAGAGGCCCACTATAGCTTTGGGCCACTTTCGACCTGTTGTCATTTTCGGCCTGTTAAAGCCGGACGTAAACCATGGGCCATATGTGGCCCAACGTCATATCGGGCCCATTAACGGCCCATATAGAAATGACAATAATCTAGCCCGACCGAAGTTCCGGCCTGTTAAAGGCCCATGTATTAGGTCGGCGCATTTACGGCCCGTCCGAATTTCGGCCTGTTAAAGTCCAGTGGGTTATTTGGCACAATCAGGGCCCAATCTCACTTTCGGTCTATTAAAGGCCCATGTATTTTATGGGCTCGAGATATTTACACCTGTAAACGGCCTATTTTTACTTGAGGGCCCAGATTATGTTTAGGCCTGTTAAAGGCCCACTATGGGCACATGCCTACCAGAAAAATATGAAAGCTTATGCTGATTTAGGCCCAGATATTTTTAGTGGGCTACATTCCAATTTCGGCCCGTAATCGTTTTTAGCCCAATTGGAATGGGCCCGATGAATGTTGGCTTATTGGGCTCCTACGAAGCTTTCGGCCGATTACATTACTAAGATAAACCTACACTATACAAAAATAGCGTCGTAATTACTACAGCCTGAGGCGGCATCATAAATGTTGTATCACAACAAAATAAATTCCAACCATACAACAAAAGGCCTGTTGGCATAAAGTTTACAGTCCTTCCAGATAAAACCACCATCAGATGTATAGAAGCACAAATCATTTGACCTGAGTGCTAATGTTTCAGGTTGTAGAATCTGATGGAGCAGCACGATCTCCACCTTTTTCCACCATTGCTCTGGAACAACAAAGCGAATGTCTGATAGTCTGGTTTCAAAACCATTTATATCTTGATGACATTTCTCAACCACTATTCTTGTTTCCGAAACAACATCCATTAGGGATTGGACTTGTGTCTGGAGCACAGATATATCACTCTGTCTAGCAGGAAGATTTTGTTCAGTAGGCGATTTGGACGAGGTTACCTTGACAACCAACCCAGAATTACGCAGGAAGGTGCTTTTTGCACTGTTAGTGGAGAGATACTGACGCACTGTAGCAAGAGGTGACATTGTGCCTGTAGTAGCCTCGTCACCTTCAGGTGGTTGTGGCTGTTCAATCATTTGTTCCATAGCTTCCTGAAAGTTTGAACTTGTAGATTAGTGTACCAGATAAGTTACTAATGAGACAAAAACAAACAAAGTAGGTTAAATATTTATACATAACTTGTTTTGGTGAACTACTGTAATACATTAGCATGTATTGTAGTGCCAACTACATAATAAAATCACTTTTGGAACATATGCCCATGTAGCATGCCCACTGTATTGTCTATTTCCTCACATTCGTTCACATCTAAGGATAAAGAGACATGGTTTAAAGTAGGATGAACATAGTATGACATCATTCATATCATGGGCAAACAGATATAAAACAAGCAGGCTATTTTATCATCGTGTGTGCACGTGAACATAACAACTAGATTACAGATCAAGACCAAAAGAATATCCTTCATCTCTTTTAAACCATGTAAGGTGAAATGATATGTTAAGACAACTGTGAATAAAAGTGAACAGAGTAACTGACATTAGCTGCAAACCAAGTAGTTAAATGAACACATCACAGTACCAATCAGTTCAAGGCAGCAGGAGTAAGGACTTACAACAGCGGCTTGAACTTGTGTGCTCATGCCCTTCATCTTGCTAGTGTGGCAATCCTTGAAGATTTGCACTACATTCGGTTCAGGTTCTTTTTGGTCCGCACGGGATTTCCTCTATATTTGGAACAACTCAATATAGAAACGATAATATGGCACAAAAAATAAGAAGGAAGTAGCAGTTATTTACAAGAGCCTCGCAGTGTGCAATATAGCTACGAGATCCTGTGGTGTGTTGGAATTTCACTTTAGAACGGTTGGTTTTGTTCTTCAAACAGTTAGCCTAGAAGAAGATACACTTGTAAGGCACATACATAAATACAAGTTCAATATGTGCTCTGATCAAATACATATAGCCTACCTGATACCTTGGATCAGACCAGTGTTTAACGAGGGTTGTCCAGTCTTCATCTGTAATATATTCCACTAGAGATGTTTGGGCGATTTCATTATTAGCCTAGCCTTCAAAGTGAGATTTTCTATGGTGGTACCGATACTGTCGTAGAGCAGACTGAAAAACATGAGTGCATGCTTGTCTAGTTGCATCATCTTTTGGATCCAACTTGAACCTCATCTGTTGAAAAAAGAATGTGAGTCTTATTAGGAGGAAGCTAGAAAGTATGGGACAGAGCAAGACAATATTACTAATTGCGATGAATAACATTACTTACGGATAAATGGTCAAGGAAGGTGTTAAACTGGGTATTGTCTTTCTCATTCCTGTACTGGATCCGCGTTGGGACGATACGTGCATCACACCTAACGGCAACGGCTGCCTCTGATACTAACTTGGCTGACTCTGTAGCATCACGTGGCCTTTTTAAACCTGCCTCAAAATGGATCTCCATTCTTCCTCCTTTAGATTTTGTTAATCTGTCAAGCATTATCTCTGATGTCTGTTTCCGCTTGCGCCGTGGTGCTAGTTCAACAACGAATATGGAAAGTGTTAGTGTACATCAAACTATGAGAGTACATATAAAGGAGCATGCAACTGCAACTTGACTCGGTCAGGTACCGTCTTGGTGTTGATGCTCATGAGGTTCATCTGATCTTGCCAAGTCCTTTTGTGTCAGCAGTGCTTCGGAAGTAGTGTTAGGTGTGAAGGCAGCTTGGGAACTGGCCAGTTCTAGAGCAAACAAACGAGTAACTGGTTGAGATGTTGGTATAGTTGAAGCGGATGCTGCAGCTGGAGGAGCAGGTGATACTATGTTTGTAGATTTAGCCGGTGGACTTGGACCTTCTACTGCACTATAAGTACCAGCAGAATCTCGACGGCAGAACCTTTTCCGTTTCACCGGACGAGTAACAACACTCCCTACTATATTATTTTCCTTGCTCTTTTTTTACTTTGCCATGTCAAGCTATACCCACAACACAAAAGAATAAAATCACTCTTCACAACTCATTGATGCATGATACAGACAAGCAATACTTTGATGTAAGACAACCGTATGAGGATGGAATATGTAAGAAAAACAGGACGGCATGACATATTCACAGCTACGATGTGCAAACTAAGAAGAAGGATTTTCAAGAGAATAGAAGTAATGCAAGCTAGACACCATATGAAAGATGCAACCAATATTACTCTGCAAAGTTAAAAGTGTCTTGTCATAAGTGGCAATTCGAAAAATTAGAAGTGGTACAATGTAGAAATCAATGCAAGATGCAACCACTATCAAACTGCCATGTTAAAAGCGTCCAATCATGAGTGACTGATGCGGGATACACAACAGCAGTACTTTGATGTAAGAACATGGTATTATAGATAGATGCAGTGTATTCTAGACACAGAAAGCCATGTCATATGCACATGTATAACGTATAAAATCAGCAGGTGCAATTTAATCAAAATAGAAGAAATACAGGCTAGATAACATATGCAACATGAAACCAATTATCACACTGTCAACTTAGAGCAAGCACCTGCGATGGTGGAGTACGGGAGATGAACTAATCATGTAGACTTGGGACTTCAACTTCATTAGCAGTAGTAGTGGCAAATCTAGAGAGTCTCTATTTGCGTCGGTGCAGAGGACCACCAACATCCCCTAACTTACTCTTTTCCTTCCTATTTTCTGATATTGCCTTATGAAGTCAAAACCACAAGAAGATGAATAAAATTAGCTCAGCATAACTGGTTGATGCATGATACAGACGAACACTACTTTGATGTAAGGCAAGCGCAGGATAGGAGGATGGAATATATACAAAAAAAGACAGCATTTCATATTCACACGTACGATAGCGTGTCTTATCGGTAGGTAATCGTTGCAGGTATAAGTTGTAAGCTACGCAGATGCAATTCAACATAATCAGAAGCAATACGAACTAGACATCATATGGAAAATGCAACCACGTATAACAGTTCCAAGTAAGAGCAAGCACCGGTGATGGTGGAGTAGGGGATATGTGCTCATCATGTACATGTATGTTCTAGAAATAGGAACATGTGTCATATTCACAGGCATTATGTGTAAAGTAAGCAGATGCAATTCAAGTTAGAAGCAATACAAGCTAGACATCATACGCAACATGCAACCACATATAGTAGTGACAAGTTAGAGCAAGCACCTGTGATGGTGGAGTAGGGGAGTCATCATCTACACAGCTACGTTGACTGTCCAGCCTTGTGTTGTCTTGCGAATCTTGTTGGGAGCATGGCGGAGTAGAATCTGTAGAGACCCCCTGTTTGAGTTGCTCCGAAGGACCACCATCATCCACTGCCAGACTAATTTCCTTCAGCTGTAATGATTTTGCATTGTGATGTCCAACCGATAAGAAAAAGGGATTAGAAACACTTCAAGACACCATATGGAAGGTGCAATCAATATCAATCTGCCAAGTTAAAACTGTCTCATCATAGGTGGCCTTCATCAGACTAGAAGCAATACATGCTAGAAATCATATTCAAGACGCAAACCAATATCACACTGCCAACTTAAAGGTGTCCCATCAGAAGTGACTGATGCAGGATACACAAGAAGAGTAGTTTCATGTAAGAACATGGTGTGATAGACAGATATAGTATGTACCAAAAACAGGAAAGCGTGTCATATTCACATGTATCATGTGTAAGCTAAGCAAATGCAGTTTACACTAATTAGGAGCAATACGAGCTAGACACCATATGCAACATGCAACCAGATATCACACTGGCAAGTTAGAGCAAGCACCTTGGATGGTGGAGTAGGGGAGCGGAGACTTGGACCTTGTAATGCACTATCAGTACAAGGAGAATCGGTACAGATGCTCCGTTTACATTGCTGCAGAGGACCACCATCATCGCCTTCCTTACTCTTCTCCTTCTTCTTTCTTGATTTTGCCTTGTCAAGTCAAACCCAAAAGAAAAAGGAATAAAATTTGCTCTTTAGAACTCACTGATGCATGATACTGACGAACACTACTTTCATGTAAGGCAGCCGCATGATAGAAGGATGGAATATGTATGAATACAGGACGGCGTGACATATTGACATGTATGATGTATAAAGTGTAAACTAAGCACAAGGTGCTTGAACTTGTTAGAATCGATGCAAGCTATAAACCATATGAAAGATGAAACCTATATCACTCTGCCAAATTAAAAGGGTGCCCTAACAAATGTATTTGACCAAATTAGAAGCAATACATGGCAACAGGCTAGAAATAATATGCAATATGCAACGAATAAAGGTGACTCATCGTAAGTGATTGATGCAGGATACAGAAGAGAGGTAGTTTCATGTAAGAACAAGGTTAACACATAGATGTAGTGTGTACCAAAAATAGGAAGGCAGGTCATATTCACAGGTATAGTGTGTAAACTAAGCAGATGCAATTTACCCTAATTAGAAGAATTACAAGCTAGACACCGTATGCAACATGCAACCACATATCACACTGCCAAGTAAGAGCAAGCACCTGCGATTGTGGTGTGGGGGAATTGCGGTGATCAACTAGAGAGCTATGTTGACTATCTTCATTTAGCCTTGCTGTTTCTTGAGAATCATGTGGGGAAGATGACACTGCACTCTTTAAATGAGTATGGGGTCTCACAGTAACCCACCCGGGTGACTGTCTCATCATAAGTGATTGATGAGGGATACAAAAGAGCATTAGTTGGATGTACGAACATGGTTAATGGACATATGTAGTATGTATCGAAAACAGGAAAGCATGTCATTATCAAAGGTATAATGTGTAAAGTAAGCAGGTGCAATTTAACCAAATTGAAAGCAATACAAGCTAGACACCATATGCAACATGCAACCACATTTGACAGTGCGAAGTTGAAGCAAGCAACTGGGATGGTTGTGTGTGGCAATTGAGATCATCAACTGCAGAGCTACGTTTACTGTCTCCAACTGCTGACACTGCACCCGTTAGAGCGCTGGAACGCTTAGTGCTTATCTTCGAATTACACTGGAGCGACTTCTGTCTTTTCTTTTCTGCATTCATCAACACTTCGTCAGAGTCTGAAATACCCATGCATAAAAAAACAATAGTGTGAGTATGGGTGAAGTGTGTGCACAATTAGTACAGTGTAAAGGTAGCAGATAGCAGGTCAGTGAGAAATAAATGACAGGAGACATGCATGGAACACTAAATTACTACAGGATTCTATGAAAATAACAGTCGGCTGAAAGCAAATAGGCCAGTCCATTTTTTCTACACCATCAGATGTACAAAGAACAGGAATACCGCCTTCATCTACCTCCAGCCAGTCAGTGTTGATGATCTTCCTCGAAACGTCAGCGACCATCGGCCCAGTATTCCTCCCCTGCCTGCGCCCTCCCCTCGACCTCACCGCACCGCCATGCTCGGCACCGCCCCCCCCGGCCATCCATTCAAGCCCCGCCGACCTCCATATCGGGCGCAAGCAGCTCCTGTGCCCCACACCCCGCTTCCCCGGGGAGCAGGCGGACTAGGTGCTCCGCGCGCCTAAGCGGGTGCTGCTTCTTTTAATTGTGGTTCGACTGACCCTGAATTGAAATCTAGGCGGGCTACTGACCTCTAGAAAAGGTGAAATAGTAAAAGGGAGGAAACATTGTGCATTTAGTATCACGAAGAAGATGCAGTAATAAGCTCTCAACTAGTTTCTTTCGTGGGATGACTACGGTGTGAGTGGAGACGTAAGATTTGCACGAATATGGGAAGAGGAGTACCTCTTTCTGCTGACAGTGTTGTGTCCTTCTGTTTTTCCGACGATCTTCTTGTTGTTCGCCGGAAACCAGAAGTTGTGGAGGACGGTGCAGCCTTGGACGAACCCATGGCCAAGTTGTTGAGTGTGGTGCGGTGGCCGTCTGTCGGTGGCGGAGAAGTAGATCTGAGACGGCGAACGACGGCGTAGCGGGAACAGCTCCGGTGCGGTGGACGGTTGCGAAAGTGGAGCCGCAACAGTGAGGTGCAGGACAGCATGGTCGGAGTGGTTCTAGTACGGCGCACATCGGCGTCAGCATCGTGGAGGCAGCTATGCCTCGGCTTCAGCTGCTAAGTCCTTGAGGGCGTTGTGGTTGCGGTTGTGTTGGACGACGATGTCAGGGTACCGGCTCCGGCGTGATGGAGGACGGCGGCGGTGGATTGGCCGCTATGGGGTGGAGGACGGAGGAGATTGGGGTTCCGCGGCTGGTGGAGAGGGCGTTTTCGCGCCCATGGAGTATGAATCGGGAAACGGAGGGAGGCGGGGAACTAAGGGGGAACAATGTTTCGGTTTGAGACGCGCTTGTTTGAAATTTGGGGAAAGTTACAAACTTTCCCCCCATCTAAAATTTCGGACATATTGCGGGTTGGGGGTAGGACAGTCATGTCAGGTGTCCCAAATGTGGGCGGGATAGATTTCGGTCGAGCACATGGGTAGGCGCCCACGGTGTATGAATGCTTCTCTGGCGTCTTGGTGAAGTTACAAACCTACCCCGGTTTAGACCTTTGGACATCGGGCCGATAGGCTACACGGTCCAGAGTCAGGACAGTAATTTCCTACCACCAAAACATTAGTCTTGCGCGGTTTCGGGTGACTAGAGGCCTATTTGGCACTTTGTTCAATATTTGGGAGCAGAAGCATTAACGTTTTCGGTTCTCTTGAATTGAACTTTCAGGATTTGTCAAACTTCACAAATCTTTACTCTTGAAAATCCTAAAGCTACGATTATTTTGGAATGGAGGGGGTACATTTGAATATACATTGTACACGAGTATATATTAAAAAATATGCAACTTACCTCAGTTCATGCATGGTTCCAGATATAATCTCCTTGGTTGCAAAAAAAGTTAGATATGCGTATGAATATATATATATATATATATATATATAGCATGTTCAAACTCACAACAAAGATTGATGCCCCCTTTTACACCTGATTTAAAAATGCCATTATCTCGGGTTCAAATAGATGAATGCACTTCCTATGAATTCGAATCTTCGAAACCCCCTTTATGTTGAATTCGACATGTATTCTATTTCGTAGCAAGCAATTTGGAATGTATCCATGCAAGTGACAAATGTATAAAGTTCTTCACACTAACAACATGGAGTGCACTAATTAATGTTTATATATGAATTGCAAAAGCATCCATTGCCTGTATTTCATACCGCTCTCACTCTATGGATCGATAATATGAAATAAACACGTGCACATGCTAGAATTCAATTGCAGTTGAAGAAAGAGCCTACTCCTGGTACTGTATATTAGTGATAGGGGTGTGTGCAAAGTACACGTGAATGCCAGGCATTGTGCGTGTGTGGATAATATCGACGAACTAGCCCCCAAGCTTCTATAACATACTAAGGGCCTAGGGTTACAAATCATATATAGTCGGCTTATCACCAATGGGGATAGAGTCCTCCGCGACTCTGGTAGCTTCGTGTTGTACGCCGAGTCCTCCACATGGGTCTTCGTATAACACGTCTCGGTCCAACCTATATGTGGCGCAGGATGGAACTGACCCATGAGTCTTCATGTTGACCCACCACAACTAGAAATGATGTAACGCCCTCGATGCGGCTATAGCTCCTATGTGTCGAAGCATGACTTAGAGGCATAACCGCATTGAAAGCAATGTCGCAAGTAAGGTAATCTTCACAACAACACTCGCCACATCAAACAAAGTACATAAATAGCATTACAATCATCCAATGCAATCATGGTCCGACTACGGTACCAAAATAAAAGATCAACCCCAACAAGCGACATGGTCCCGATCGCCCCAACTGGGCACCACTACTGATCATCAGGGAAAGACACATAGTAACGGCGTGAGTCTTCGTCGAACTCAGCGCATCATCTGGAACAGAGTCATCGGGCCCTGCATCTGGTTTGGAAGTAAACTGTGAGCCACGGGGACTCAGCAATCTCGCACCCTCGCGATCAAGACTATTTAAGCTTATAGGTAAGGCAAGGTAATATGTGGAGCTGCAGCAAGCGACTAGCATATATGGTGGCTAACCTGTTCGCAAATGAGAGCGAGAAGAGAAGGCAAAGCATGAGCGAAGAACTATAGAACAACCTACGGAAAGCATTACTCCAACACCGTGTTCACTTCCCAGACTCCGCTGAGAAGAGACCATCACGGTAACACACACAGTTGATTTATTTTAATTAAGTTAAGGTTCGAGTTATCTACAATCGGACATTAACAAATTCCCATCTGCCCATAACCGCGGGCACGGCTTTCAAAAGTTCAATTCCCTGCAGGGGAATCCCAACTTAGCCCATCACAAGCTCTCACAGTCAACGAAGGATAAACCTTCTCCCGAGACATTCCGATCAGACTCGGTATCCCGGTTCTACAAGAAAACTTCGACAAGGTAAAACAAATCCAGCAACACCGCCCGGATGTGCCGACAAATCCCGATAGGAGCTGCACATATCTCGTTCTCAGGGCACACCGGATTGTCCAAGGTACGGGTAGGCCAGCCCAGAGTTGCCCCTGGTGGCCACTGATAGCTGACAGGTTGGACCAACACTCAAAGGAGCACTGGCCCGGGGGTTTAAATAAAGATGACCCTTGAGTCCGCGGAACCCAAGGGAAAAACAGGATAGGTGGCGAATGGTAAAACCAAAGTTGGGCATTGCTGGAAGAGTTTTATTAAAGGCGAACTGTCAAGGGGTTCCCATTATTACCCAACCGCGTAAGGAACGCAAAATCCGGGAACATAACACCGATATGACGGAAACTAGGGCGGCAAGAGTGGAACAAAACACTAGGCAAAAAGGCCGAGCCTTCCACCCTTTACCAAGTATATAGATACATTAAGATAACAAGATAAAATATAGTGATATCCCAACAATAAGCAATGTTCCAATAAGGAACGGTCTCCAATCTTCACCTGCAACTAGCAACGCTATAAGAAGGGCTGAGCAAAGCGGTAACATAGCCAATCAACGGTTTGCTAGGACATGGTGGGTTAGAGGTTTGACATGGCAATTTGGGGGGCATGATAAGCAAGTGGTAGGCATCGTAGCATAGGCATAGCAAAAGAGCGAGCATCTAGCAAGCAAAGATAGAAGTGATTTCGAGGGTATGATCATCTTGCGTGCAAAGTTGTCAGAGTTGACTTGATCCTCATAAGAAAACTCAACGGGCTCCTTGTTAGCGAACTCGTCTCCCGACACTACTCAAACAAGACAAACAATCAAAAGGAACACAATCAACCACGTGCAAAGCTCAAACAACATGATGCAAACATGGTATGCTATGCGGGATGCGATATGTGATGCATATGCAAGATTTGACAAGGAATGATTGAACCTGGCCTCAACATGGAAATCCAAGAGTGCCACTGGAAAGGTGAGGTTATTTTGGTTGAAATCAATATAAAGATCACCGGAATCGGATGCACGGTTTGGAAATGGCAAGTAAAACAAATGTGGCACCGGTCTGCGATAAACAGCAAGTAGCCATCTAAATGCATCAAGATAAATATGCTATAGCACTCAAACAAGACAACAAAATACACAGAAGGTATCCAGTCATGATGCTTGACAAAAGATGAACACTGAGCTACGGCCAATTCATCCATTAACATGTTCAAACAAGCATGGCAAAAATGCAAATGGTAAACAAGTCTGGAATTTCAGATCAGGTAGCACACTTTGGAGCATGAAAACTATATACTACAGGAACTTAACATGGCAAAGAAAGGCATGTAATGGAGATACTCAAAGAGCTTAACAAAAGTCCCTTAGTGACCGTGAGCCAAAAGGGATCAAAAATACAATTGCAAGCATGTGAACATGGCAAAAACATAATCAGGTTACAGACTTAGAGAAAAACTGGAACATGTAGATATGTTAACGAGTAGGCATGTTTACGAGCTCGATGCACTCACTACAGAGCAAGGCATGACAAACTAAGCATACACCCATCAAGAATACACATTATATAAGCTATACATGGCAAGAACAACAACATAGCATGCACGGATCAACAACATCCTCGGCAAAATCGCTAACAAGTAGACAATCTGCCAGGATTCACGAAATAGCAAAAGTAGAGCTCGATTGACTCACGCTAGGGTGCTCCATAATTGCAAACAAAGACATGGATGGATAGATCACCACAATATTAACAAATCATCCTTACTTATCATCCTCAAAAGAGACACGGATCACTAGGAAACAACATGAACATATGGCATATTGATAAGAACAGACCAAGGACTTAGTGAAATTCTAAGTCCCTGAAATCAGCATTAACGAATGCACTACTTTTCAAGCTTGTTCTAGTCACCAAAAATATCACAAAAATACATGGTAAGCACCTCTGTAAATATGGCAAAGCATATAACAAAACTCATGTAGAACTTAGGAGCATATCATGCACACATTAATCATGGCAAAAATGACAAAAAGCTATTTGGTGTAGCAGATCTGACAATTAACTCAACTAGCTCCCTTCCAGCAGCATTTTGGGCATCAAGATGAGCTCAAATTAAAATGATGCAATGAGATGAAATAATGTACTATCTGAGGCAAACATTTTGATATGCTACACGCCCAAAACGGAGCTACGGATGCAAAGTTATAGCACGATGAAAAATGCAATTTAGTTAGGGTTCCGGGAGAAAGTCAACCGAGGCAAAACTCCAGATCTGGATCAGGTACTATAGCATGCGTGCGCCCCGAGGTTCAACGTCGCCGGAGATGGATTTCAGCGCCGGACTTGCCGTCGGGGAGGAGCTGGCCGGCCGGATCCGGTGAGGGCGGCGGAGGAGGCGAGGACGGGCGGCGAGGCCGAGGTGGCCGCGGGCGGCGCCGGCGATGTGCGGCTCCGGCCGGCATGGAGGAGCGCGGTGGAGGCCGGCAATGGCGGCGTGGCGGCCGGCCGGGAGAAAGGGCGACGCGCGCAGGGAAGATGGGAGGCTGTGCGGTCGGGGCGCCTCGGGCCCGGTTGTAGCCGGGGAGGGCCGGCCTCGGGCCTTCACGGGCCCTGGCGGCGGCGGCGAAGTGGGCACCCGCCCGGGACACGTGGCGGCAAGTGGTTGGCGCGGAGGCGGCGGCGGACGTTATCCGGCGCGGGCCGGACACGTCCGGTTGCGCGGAGGAGCGGATCTTGGGTTTCGGGGAAGAAGAACCGTGAATTTCGGGGAGAGGTATATTTATAGGCATAGAGGGAGCTAGGAGAGTCCAAATGAGGTGCAGTTTTCGGCCACGCAATCGTGATCGAACGCTCTAGATGATGGAGAGAGTTTTGGTGGGTTTTGGGCCAAAATGGAAGGGTGTTGGGATGCAACACACACGAGGCCTTCTCGATCCCTCGGTTAAGCGTTGGAGTATCAAGCGAAGTCCAAATGGTACGAAACTTGACAGGCGGTCTACCGGTAGTAAACCAAGGCCGCATGGCAAGTCTCGGTCCAATCCGGAAATGTTTAACCCCAACACACGAAAAGAAGGTAGAAAGGACCACCGAAGGAGATAGGAGCGCCGGAATGCAAAACGGACAACGGGGAAAATGCTGGGATGCATGAGACGAACACGTATGCAAAAGCAATGCACATGATGACATGATATGAGATTCATGACAATGACAAAAACACACGGAGACAAAAAACCCGAACCCGAGGAAATAAAATAACTTAGCGCTGGAAACGGCAAGAGTTGGAGTACATATAAGGTAAATTACATCCGGGGTGTTACAAATGATGTGCCCACCACACCACACACACAATCAGCCACTAAGAGAATAAGCATATACAATAGTACAACGGTATCTAGCTCACGATACGTCTCCATATTTTGTTGATGACACTGACGGACTTTGCATTTGATGCGTGCTCCATATTTTGTTGACAACACTTACGGTCATTGTATTTGAAGTGAAAGCACGATATGGTCACTGGACTTCAGAATAAGCTCATCATGGTCACTGCATACATTTTGTTGTGCTAACCAACATGTGGTTGGATGGTTAGAGGACAGTGGTTTCTCGAGCCCACCAAGGTTAAAGTCCCGGTGCTCGCATTTATCTTGTGTTAATTTCAGTATTTTCCGGCGACGTACGTTCAGTGGGAGGAGACGTTCCACTCGACAACGAGGCACCTATGGTGACTTCGTAAAATATCAATATCATATATGCTCGCCCACTCTCTCGAAGGTGCTCATAGGGGTCGGGTTCATGTGTGTGCGCTTATAGCGGTGAGTGCTTGCGCGTATATATGAGCCCTGGCGTCTGTACCGTGTTAAACAAATACATATCATGATTATACGGACACTGGCTCACCCGTAAAACTCTGTATTTTGTTGATGCAAAAATCAATTGACCAGTCAAACATTCCATGCGGCGCAACTAGTGTTGCACCATCGGGGTCCCTAACCGTGGGGCCCACCTATCAGCCCGTATATGAAAGAAAGAAATCGTAGTTTGAGTCTGTACTGTGTTAATAAAATAGGAGTACATTTTAGGGTGATCGTACGGTCACTGGCTCACCATACAGCTCCGTAATTTGTTGATAACATGATCAATTGACCAGTCAAACGGTCCACACTCAGCAGCGCACATTACCATAGGTCCCACCCGTCAGCGCGTATATGAAGGACAGAAATGGTAATAAATTAGTGGTCGGCGGGTATTCGAAGTCGTGAGACCTCTGGTTGGCAGTCACCGGCGGTTGGGGACGTTCATTGGGCGGTGGGTGGGGATCCCTGGAGAAAAAGCTTGGCGGGGGGGAGGG
>NC_041386.1:309062635-309073709 GCF_002162155.2 Triticum dicoccoides
GACCGGCGGTGGGGAGTGGTTTTGGGGAGGGTGGGCCGGCCGCGGGCGGCGGGGGCTGGCGGTTCGGCCGGTGGTGGCTGGCAGCTCCGGGGGGTGGAGTTTGATGATAAACTGGAGGCCCTTGATTTCGTATCCAACGGCTGAAAAACCTAATGACCAGAGATGGAAAAGTCAGTCGACTGAAGTGTAGCCTCACCCCGCACGTACACATGCACGCACGCAAGACACGCACGTATGTCGGCGTGCAACACTGACACGTACACACGCACGCATGCTGGCATGCAACACTGACACGTACACATGCACTCATGAACACACGGATGTACGCACCCATGCATGCAACACTGAAACGTACCCTTGCGCGCATGCAACACTCGCACGCCTGCATGCACACAGCACACGACGCAAGACACACATTCAACCTATACGTGCATGCACCCTTTGTTAAGGACATGGATTGTTACGGGTATCTCCACTGCAGATCCTATACGTGCATGCACCAAAGGTTCCTCTGCTGTGCGCTACCTGCGTTGGGTCACTGACATGCAGGCCATGCACCCAAAGTGCCCACACGTCAGTGGAAGAACGACGTGGTGTCCTAGATAAGAGTCGAGGGCGCCACTCGCGGCACGCCCGGCTAAACACGCCTCCGTGCCGCATTCAAATGCCTCCATGAAACCCGCCCGTGTGGAAGCCGAGAAACCCACTCTGGACACACGTCCGTTCATGACCGGGCCGGCGTTAAACGCAACGCCGGCCGAGCTCCTCTCGTCCGCCGTCTATTTAATCTCCTATTTAAACGAGGCCAAACACCGGCCAAGAATCACACACCTCCGCCGCTCCCCTATCCCCTCCACCATTTTGTCCACTCTTACAATGGCTTACGAAGAGTAGTTATTCTGCATCCAAGCCGGCTGGGTAGCCCGCCGGATACGAGATATGCAGCTCACTGATCCACCTCCCTCCCCTCGCCCGACGGAGCTAGTTGCCGCCCCAAGTCGGCGCGTGGTTCAGGAACTCGCCGCTCCAGGCCTGCTCGACGAGGAGCGGCGCACGGGCGTCGTTGCTGCCGTCCACGCCGCCGCCTTGTACCGCGTCTCCCGTTTCTGTGGCCGAGACTCCCATGCCGGCGGCCACGCCATGCAAGCAGCGACATAAGCCGGGTGCGCGGAGAGCGGTGAGTCAGTGGCCAGCGCCTCTGGTTCCGCCGCCATCATCGAGGAGAAGTAGAACACGGGAGGCCGCCACCGCTTGGGTCCCATGAAGGCCACCGCGGAGGCGACACCGGCGTACACAACAGGTGTCTTGCCGGATCCTTTTGTTGCGAGGACGTTCGTCGACCCCGCATGGGCTCCACAAAAGAGGGCAATGTTAGGATGAACTCAAGCCGATGCCGTCCATGGCGAAGTAGTCGCCAATATTTTGGCTACCCCGGGCAAGATCCAAATAGCCCCTCCCAACAGATTCAAATCCCTCTTTCACCGTGGAATTTTTGCCATGTGTTGTTTTCATGGACTAGCAAGATGCCCGTGCATTGCACGGAACATAAAGATGCATTTTTTTACAAACTCCCGCATGCATGCAAGGGATAATTAATGTCCTCCTTTGCTAGTACCACGAGGCAAACACCATTAATATTGCATCGATTAGTGTTAGTGGCCTTGTATATCTGCAAATTGTAATTTTGATAGTGGCCCCTTGCATATAAAAATGGAGGGATAAAGATGAGAGATAAGGCGAGGAGGAGTGGGGCGTGGTGGTGACTGGTGGTCGGACTGGGCGGAGGCATGGGGATGGACGGCGCATTATGTCTAGGTTTGTATCTCTCTCACACACACCCACGTAGGTGGGGGACGTGCACGAAGAGAAGAGGTACACGCACGGCGCACGTACTCCCGTCTCTTTTCCAACCACACCCACGCGGGTACACGGTGGAGCTCATTTCTGTACGAAAAAGGCAGCCCACGTGGTAATTTGGCACGTGTACTGGTTGTCCACTTGGTGGAGGGAGGATCGTCTACCACGGGTGAACAAACAAATTGCGACTTGACGCGTTATGTTAAATTAAAAAAAGAGGCAAACCATGTGGGGCCTACCTTAGAGGCAAGGCTCTATACACTGGAGTACTTTTGATGTGTCCCGTCAACTCGCAGAACGAGGAGAAGCTTGCTTAGTACGCCGTCTCCCCCGCTCACGGGCGCGGTGGCTCGCAGGATGAGGTGAAGCTTGCTTACCATGCCTTACGCCCGCTCCCTCGCCCACGCGCACGGTGGCTCGCAGCCCGAGGAGAAAATTTTACTACTCCCTCCGTTTACTCCTCGTCCCTACTACGTACTTTGGTTAGTACTCCCTCCATTTACTTTTACACGGCCACTATAAAATATACATTTTGCATCTATACAAGGCCACAAATAGTAATCAAGACAAAAGTTACTACTCCCTCCTTTCCAGTTTATGGCTCAATTTCAAAATCTCTCCAACCAAGGTAGACGGTGAGTGGTCGAATTAATTTCATAGTTTTCACAAGTAATTAGTACGCTCATTTTTCTCAAGAAGTCGTGTTTACCGGGGCATTAATTAGAACGAATGCATGAATGACCACTAAATTTCCATGAACTTGTACATGCATTGGTTAGTTTCCTTTTGACACTGCTTGCGTCGGGTGATCTAACGCACCTCGAAATCCAGCATGTAATGGTACTACTACTAGTATAGTACTCCCTCTGTCCCAGAATATAAGAACGTTTTTGATACTATGTTAGTGTTAAAAACGTTCTTATATTTTGGGATGGAGGGCGTAGAATTGAGACTTATCAAATGGAAAAACAAATGTTTTTTAGATGAGCCCTATAAAACCTAGTGGGTACGTACTCCGTAAAAACAGATTTTTCCAAAACTAAGTCGCTCCCTTTCATGAATTCTGTAGTAGTATACTCCTCCGTCGACGCTCCCTTTCATGAATTATGTACTTCCTGTCACCGACATGTGGGACATATAGCAACCGGGTGGACGTGTCGAGCACCAAATAACAGTGCAGAACAGTAGGGGGGACGCACCCCACTCGTACCGGCCCAGTAGTAGTAATGAGCAATGAGACGTCAAATCACAATGCCGCACTTTCCCAGATGGACGAAGCAACCCTTATTTCACACTTCGGTTCGCCATCATCTCAAACCACGTACTAGTATCGCTTCTGCCTCAAGAGGGACATGTGCATCGCCTTGGTACGTCATGACACGTGGGACCGCATGACAGGCCATGCTCCCCCGCCGATCGCTCAGTAAAATCACAACATTTTTACTATACTTCCTATGTATCGGTTTACTACATGGCATGCACGTCGTTCTAGGTTGAGAATTTAACTGGCTATATATGTGATGAACAGTACTCTAGCCTTTTGAAAAATGTATATTTTTGTACAGTAGTACTATCGATGGATTGCGCCATGGAGCAAAACTTGAAATTAAAAAAAAGGTGGTACATATAGAGAGCGCTCATCGCCAAATTATGCATATAGTACTATTGAAAAAGCTAGTACATGCTTAATTGGGGTGCTAAATTCAATTAAAGAAATACTAGTAGTATGTACATACTGAAGAGTTAAAGTAACGAGAAGAAACATAATATAGTTCTGCTGGGGGCTCAGCACAACACACCCCTCAAATTAAATTAAGCACACCTGAAATTAAACTATGCAACTAATCCGGTAGACACTGCATTAGAATTTTAGAACCACCATGAGCAACGTCATTGCCACCTTACTCGAAGTCCTCGTCCACGTCCTCGACTTCGTCCTTGTCCCTATTCCTCTTGGCCGATACTTCTTTGCTTGAACCGCACACTTGGCCGTTGCTGTTCATCCAACCCTTGTAGATATTGAAGCAAAGGTAGCCATCCATTGCAGCGTAGTGGATGTGGTCTATATCTAGTACATTCCGCTGCCATGCATGATGATGAAACATGTATGGAGGTTTCACCAGTTTACCGTACGAAGGATGAACAATAGCTCCTGCCAGGGTTAGCATTGAAGGCTGACGAGAGGGCACCAGCCGATTCTTCTGGAGGTCGATGGGGTTGCCTACAACGAGGCCTATCCGACCCAAGATTTCTTTGTCGTTACCAAAGTATACAATAACGAATTTGACTAGGTTGCTCCCGAGGATGTCCTTAAAATCCTGGCACTCAACGTCGGCATGGCATATGTGGTAGACCAAGCATAAGTCATGCACGCAAACCTGGATCACAGCGGGCTTCTTCCTCTCTTCGTCTTTTAGATCCTTCTCTCGTCCCAGGACTGTGGTGTACTCAACATCTAGCCCAGCGACCCACTCATCATCTGAGTTTTTGAACATGCGTCTGAAGCGAGAAAGGCATCCTTTCACCGTCGCAGAAGAACGGGTGTAGATGACGTCGAACTCATCGCCGGTGATGGTTCTAACCTTGTACTCACCGCCGATCATGGATATTTGGGTCACCATGGATTTGGGAGGAGGGTTAGGATTAGTGGAACTGCCATAATGTTAATGGACGGGACGACTAGGAGCGAACCGCCATAGTATTAAAGGACGTGCGGGGATGAGTAGGAGCGAACTGCCAGCGTGCGAATGGCAGTCTAGTGGCTTTCCATTCTCCCATGATACGGGCTTCCGAGAGCCCTTGGATCTGAGATCGAATGGTTGCATGGCGTGATTCTATACCTATGGGTGAATATCCTATCATGGAGGGTTATTCTGCAAATTTTCAGCAACTTAGCATGCGACCGTTTGATCTCAGATCATAGGGCTGCCAGCAGCCCGTATCATGGTCGCGCCTACCACGACCGTCGCGTCGCTCGCGTGGTCGCACCCTTGGAGATTTAACACGGTGCGTTAGGCTATCTCATGTTGGCATGTCATACATAGTCATAACTTAGTCACTCATACTACAACAAGGTTGGCTATAAGTGTATTTTTTGTTACTCCTCTGTATCTCTTTCTTCGTACTCAAGGAAGAAACGGTGCTAGTAAGCGCGTGTATTTATTGCATTTGCCAAGGAGTGACCTCTTCCAATGAAATGGTGTTGCTAAGTTTGCTTCATTTAATTAGCTATAGACTCAAAATTGTCTTTTCACCTAGGTACACGCGCTTAGCACCGTTTCTTCCTTGGGTCACCAAACTAGTCTCTCTCTTCTTGATTAACTTGCCACATCAGACTTTATGCCTATGTGGCAAGCTTAAGCACCTGTAGGAGCAAGTAAAAGTAAGTACAATAGTGCACTTTACATGGCATTTTTGCATATGTGGAGGAAAGAGAGGCAAGGAAAAAGTGGAGAAGTGGGCTCTCATGCAAGAGCCAGCCTCTACTACATGGTGGAGCATTGGGAGAAGCACCTATATGGAGGTGGTTAGGAATCTGGGAGACTCACGCCGGTCGTAGCGTCGTAGTTAAAATGATAATGGCAAGTCAAATCACGGGGCCCCACCTGCCAGCAGTAACTCGCTGTCAAATCACACAGCCCTACGTTTGCAGCAGCTACTCCCTCGTCTTCTCGCGTCTCTGTCGGACCGACTAGGCGGAACTGCCCCGCTGCCTACCGTGCAGGAAAAGCCCCGCCCTCGACTTTTAAATACAACTACATTCGCTTAACAATCCGATGATATACTTTTTGTGACATAGTAACTCCTATTTAGTTAGTCAAATGGATGACCTAGAACTACGTGCAGGCCCTATAAACCGAGATGCCTAAAAATAAAAAAACCGAGACGGAGAGGGTAGTTCAGCATGTATCTTTTTAGATCAATATAGTCGGGATTCACTAAGGAGGAAAACCAAGTGGTAGGCTGCTCCTGTCGTGTTGGCGTAGCAACTCAAGCAGGGTCAGTCCGCACACGAAATGGCGACACACTTAACAGGACCCCTTTGGCCGACATGTGGCTCATCCACCGTCTTGTTCCATGTGCGATGCACCAAATTACAGTTCAGAGCAGCGGTTCGAATTGGAGGCACCCCGGTCGTAGCGTCGTAGTAGTAGAAAATGAGCGACAAGGGGTCAAATCACAAAACCCCACCTTTCTCGCATTAAGCTGGATGGATGAAGCAACCATCATTTCACTCTAGGGCGCTAGAGCATAAAGAAAAGAGAAAATAATGATGCGTGCGGCAGCTACCTAGGGCACCCTATGGTAGGGGTCTCCACTGCAGATCCTTTTTTTAAAGCGCCTCCACTACAAATCGGCTTCTCCCTCGTCCTCTGGAAGAAAACCGATGATGAGTGCGGTGGTAGGGTTTGTAGGAGTACTACGGCGTGCGGGGCCACGTCGTAGTAAATGGGTTCGAGCGACGCCTTAAATATGTGTGGGCCGCTTGGTTTTACGGGAACGAGGCAGCATTTTGGGTTCGGGGACCAGTGGAGATATAGTACGTACAAAAAATTGTGGACGTAGGTTCGACCGAAAGGCAATGGTGCATGGGCCCTGCATTTTGATATACCCGGGGCCGCGTGAAATTTGCTACTCTACTCAAAACCACTAGTAAGGTACTCCCTCCGTCCATGAATAAGTGTACTTCTAGCTTTTGTCTTAAGTCAAAGTTTTAAAACTTTGACCAACTTTATAGGGAAAAGCAGCAGCATTTATAACACTAAATTAGTATCACTAGATTCGTTTTGAATTGTAATTTCATAATGTATCAATTTTATGTCATATATGTTACTACTCTTTTGTATATATTTGGTCAAACTTTTAAAACTTTGACTTAGAACAAAGGCTAGAAGTACACTTATTCGCGGACGGAGGGAGTACACATGTATTGAACGCATGAGATTTCGAAACAAAATTATGAATAAATACACACTATAGCATGTAAAGCTTTGAGTCATATATGCATGATGTAGATGTTCGTTTAGTTCTTATAGTTCATCTCATTCAAAATCAATAAGTTTTATAAAAATGTTAAGATTCATGGGGTTATGCATTGTACTCCCTCCGTTCCAAAATAGATGACCCAACTTTGCACTAGTTAGTGCAAAGTTGGGTCATCTATTTTGGAACGAAGGGAATAAATCATAAAGTAAAAAACAAATAATGGCAATTCATTTAGAAAAAAATAATCAATTATGATACAGAAGATTCTAGAACAAAGGAGAAGTGCTTGTGTTTTGAGGTTTGTGCATTATGCTTAAGTTCAACCATGGAGTCTTCTAAATTGTACATGTGGCAGATCTGGTGGAATGTTGATGATATCCAACGGCCAGTAGTGCTCGGATTTGCCTATCTCTGCACTTTCGGGTTAGCTTCATCCAACGACCATCTTTCAAAGCTATTGGCACACTATATAGTTCTTGTGCCATAGTTGCGTGTTTTGAAAAAAAGCTACTAGTGGGTTGTACTATCTATTTAGGAATAGAAGATGTATACATGGAAGTTGTAGGGAAAGAGATGACATGGAGCATCTCAATTCCTATGAGTAGGGATTGGAAAAGAGATGTCATTTGGTTCACATCATAGGAACTTTTCTATTGAATTTAGAGATGACATGTATCTCAATTCCTATGAGGAGGGATTAGAAAAGAGATGTAATTTGGTTCATATCATAGGAACTTTTCTATTGAATATACGCTAATGTTTATTTTCCTTTGAAATTAAGGGAGTATAGGAATCCATTCATATGAACCAAGTGGCTCTAAAGCTATAGAAATGATATCATGTTTATTTCCTTTCAAATGTGGAGTATATGAATATATTCCTATGAACCAATTGGCTCTAAAGGAAAAAATATTATAAAAATCATATCATATAGAGTTCCTATGATATTCCTCGACACTAAAGGATGCTTGAAATTGCTGCAAGTGATACGATGGTCTTTCTTTGTAGACTCCTCACCCAACTTTATAGTTACCTCTGAAGATGAATGAAATGGCATATACATGGTATTCTACATGTGCAATTTGGTACATGAAAACTCGGTAAAAGTTTGCGAGGTTCAAATTTTCAATAAAGCTATATGCACTGCATTTCGGAATGGATGGAGCATACGACAGTTGCTAACACTCACGTGGAAGATTTGTGTGTAGGAGGAGTGGCTATTCTGTTAAATGACATGGCAAAACTGACACTGTTGGATGCCGATCTAACGGTTCTTACGGCATTCGTCAAGAAAAGGCTTGTGGCGAATGTTTGTCGGATAATGATTTACGGACACATGCATTGCATTGATACGTGCCCCCTCTCTCACGCACACGCACCCTCACGAGTCACGACTCTCCCGAGTCCTCTCGTAGACTCGCACGTTGCACCCACCATCTATCTGCAGGTAGACGTCACGCACATATGTGCTCTTCATACCCTACCCTCGGAACTTCTAAAAAACAAAAGACAGCGCACACATTTTATTTTAGCTCACACGTCACACACTTGTACTATTACTCTTGCAGCGAACGTTCTTTGGGCATAGTATATTGTACTCTCACGAAGAGAAGCGGTGCACGCACGCACTAGTTCTCTCACACCCACTCGCGGGTACACGTAGGAGCGCATTTTTTGAAGCTGGTACAACAAAATCACTCCACTATATATAAAAGCAGGAGCCTTAGCGCTTGCTTTACTAGGGTTCCTCTCATTCACTCTCTCATGCTCTCCAGATCTAAGCAACACATAGGTGTCCACACTCTCTCTCAGCTCATGGCTGGTCACAAATCCGGCCGGAGAACCTCGACCGGGGCAGGGGTGTAGGTGCATCGTTCACGCCGTCGTCAGCAGCGAGGGCGGAGACCAACGGCTGCCCGCGCGTCCTGATCGGCGGCCGTGCCGTTCTCTCCGAGAGAGCGCCAGTTCGGGAGGGCCTCCGACCCCTTCTTCCTCCCTGCGGTATTGTGGCCAAGATGCGGCCTCCCGACGCCGTCTTTGCGACATGCCGACGACCCTCAGGTATATATTCCTTCAAAACCTGCCTTGCTCTACTGCCCTAGCTCCCTTCGTGTGGATCCTTTTCTACTTCCGTCTGCTGTTCCAAAGCCACCTAGACTTCTACTATTATTAGAAGTAAAGCTATTTCATACAGTCAACTCAAAGCGTTGGTTCAAGCAGGGAAGAAAGTGGGAAAGCTATAGCATGAATCTAGGACTTGGTTCTAAGAGGAAACGGGGGAAAGTAGTAATATCTGTCACTGTTTAAATAACCGTAGTTCTTATTTGCGCAAACAGGGATGTCTATCTCCATATCGTTTCGGGATGTGTTTCTCCGTATCGTTTCTATCCGCGCAATCAAAAGCACACACCTTAGTTTGAGTACAACTGCGCAAAATGAGATGGCTATCCCTCGTTGCCGTCGTCTAACCTCCTGTCTTCAAGGTATCCCTACATTGGTAGTAACTAAGGTATAATGACCAACGCAATCTAAAAGAAGCTGATTCGTATGTTTTACTTCCTGATTGCAGTGCAGGGACGAGCGAAAAACAATTGCATCCTAGTCCAGAATGCACTTTCTACCAGTTTGTCCATGGACCGAGGACTAGCTGGCACGGCTGCACGGCAGTTTTTTTGGACAGGTGCGCGGACAAGAGGCATTGTGGTCTGCTTATTTCTGCATATAGCGGTGCTTAAATTTAGTGGAATGCACAAGAATTTCACCTGGTCAGTACACTGCATGGTTAAGTTCAGCATTCCAGCTGAGACCACAATTATAATTGGTTATTAGAGAACCTAACCCTGAATGGTGGGAACAAGAAAAAACCAGAGTGAACTCCAGGAAATTTAAGCCTACCGGGAGGCCCTTTGCCCAGAGAGAAGCCTTGCTTGTTTTTCCTGATTTGTAAACCTTCTCACAAATTTGTCTTTTGCTGTGAACTAGTATATGTTTGATATGTTCTATGAATCATTGAGATGTATAAAATTGCTAAACTTATGCTTTTCAAGTTTTTTATGAAGACGAGTTTAATGTGAGTGTTCCACATGAGCGCTGGACTACCATGTGAACGTTTGGAATTTACTATATTGTGGCCTCAATTAACTGCATGAACCATTGTAACAAGATACATAGTTGCTTATATATCAAACAACAGATTGTTGATTGTTATCTGGTCGATAGCTTAGTGTTGAAGTGAGCTGATCCAATGTGCCGTGTTTTTCACAACTGCTTACAAGTGGGGTAGCACCGATAGTGTTTACAAGTACTTATGTATACGTCGGCGCACGGTTCTCTAACGAGTGCTCTATTTCATCAAAACACACACTGCTCGTATGATAAACCGTGACAACTTATGTCTTACCATGCCATATTCATGAAAAAACTAGTGAGGACGCATCTGTTTCGGCAACAATTACGATGGTTCTCACATGATTCACGGGCACACAAAAGTAGCAGCAGTTCCCATAGACGGATTCAAACAGAGTACTAGCCTGAGAGGGCTCGATAACAGGCAAGGTTCGGATAATTAGACACAATCCAAACTACTATTAAACACTAGCTGGGGCAACTATTTCAAGCCTCGATCTAATTTCGCCTGGACACAAGACGGACCTTGCCATGAACATCATCGAGGACGTCCCGCAGTAGCTCAATCCTGTGAACCTTCATGAAGACAACCTTGTGGCCTTGCCACTGATAAACTTGTTTGTGGAGGCATGCCACATCATCTTCCTGCGTAAGCTTGACTAGAACAGTATTCCTCACAAACGAAGGAGTACCTTTGAACTTCTTGTGCTTCAGTACACCCTGGACAACACGCCTGACAATAGTGAGGCTGGAATACAACTCTTCATTGGTATAACCGCAAATGGCTTCCACAATCCAACAACCTAAGAACTCTGTTTTCCCTGTGCGTATATTCAGGTTGTCTGCCTCATAGCGAGTGACATGTACAACCACACAATCCTTGTCTGCATCAAGGCTCTAATTGAAACAGAAACAAATTCTAAATTACTTTTCAGTATAAGAAACACAAGTTATTTAAACCACTACGTATACCATGGCATCGAAGATAATAAACTTTTGCATTATTAATCACCACATACTTCCTTTTCTAAAAAAATCACCACATACTTAGATGAAAAACCACAATCGAGATGGGCAAAGAAGGAAATCACCTTGGGCAGCTCAG
>NC_041386.1:309073909-309078733 GCF_002162155.2 Triticum dicoccoides
GCCTCGGTGGTTGCCTCCATCTTCTTGGAGCTCTCTGTTCATGGGGATCAGCCTCCCGCGTCTGCTCCAATATTGGCAGATCTTTGCCTAGTCCTCCTTGGTCCATCATGAAACCGACGAATACTAGGAGACGACTGAATGGAAAACACAATCGCAATGAAAATGAAACAAAAATGAGAGTGAGGATCGGTTACTGCTTTGCAAAAGTTCTTTTTTTTCTCTGAACGAAAATATACCAATATCACGGATCCGCTTACCTTCCCTTCATTCGGAGAGAAGAACAGTGGCAGATGCAAGTGTTGCCTTTCTTGAAGACGGTGAGGGAGAAGGGGATTCAGCGAAGAGTGAAATGATGGTTGCTTCGTCCGTCAAACTTAGACTGCGGAGAGGTGGGGTTTTGTGATACGACAACTCGTTACTGCCGCGCTATTACCGGGTGAATCTCCGCCTGCATACTGCCATCTAATTTGGTGGATGGCATTTGGGCCCGCGCGCTGCATGGCCCGCATGTCGGTGAACAAAAGTATAACGGCATTCAGTAGAGGGAGATGTTTCAATGACCTAGGAGGAGCCAGAAGCGGTAGAGTGTCTCCATTTTACTAGTAGTAATTGTTTTTCTGGGTAGCTGTAGAGTGTCTCCATTGTACTTGTAGTAATTGTTTCTCGGGTCCCAAGACAAAACAGCCCATCCACACTAGTAAATAGTAAAATCAATTCAAAAGCCCATATATTTACTGAATGAGATGCGCTACCCACACCCAGCACACCCCCCCCCCAAAAAACATGGGTGCTCTTCTTCCTCCTCGCTCCTACAGAAAACCCCAACTCCCCTTCTTCTTCACTCCTACAAAAAAATCCTAGCTCCCCTTCTTCTTCACACGGACTACAACTAGGCTCGTCATTCGTTACTCTGCTCAAATCTGTGAGCGCGACGCGACGCCCTCGAGGAAAATGGAGTCGGCTGACCCCAGCGCCAAGAAGATGAGGCTCCCGCCAGCGGCAACGCCTGTTGTAGATCCCGCACCCGGCATCGCGGGGAGAAGCGGCGACCCCGCCCCACCGGATCCCAGGAACCCGTAGAATCTCGGGTGGACCGCATCAGCGATCTCCCGGATGCCATCCTTGGGGAGATCATCTCGCTTCTCCCCACCAAGGATTGCTGCCGCACCCAAATCCTCTCAATTCGATGGCGCCCCTCTATGGCGCGCCGTTCCCCTTAATCTCGACTGTCGTCAGCTATCTCTCTTCAATGATTTTGAAATCCCCAGAGCCATCATCTCCTCCCACCAGGGCTCCTTTCAAAGCCTATGCATCCCGTCATGCTACCGAAGCAAGCATACCATGCCCTGCACGGTGGACGCCTGGCTGGAATCCCCTAAGTTCACAGAACTACAGCTGCTTGAGTTCTACTATTCCCCTAGAAATCACATACCACATACCGAACGCCATGAACTTGTGCCCTCAGCACCGATGTCCATCTCGGGGTTTTCGTCCTCTCTCCACACCGCCACCTTTGCGCAGTGCTACCTACCAGACAATCTAGTACTAAACCTTCGACTCCCATTTCTCAAGAAACTTTCACTTGTGCGGGTTCGTATATCAGAGGCCTCATTGCACAACATCAGCCACAGCCCAGTTTTTTGTGATTTGCCAAGTAAGTCGCTTTGTCAGGCCTGTTGGGCTGCAAATCATTCAAGACGAGGAGAGCTTTCATTCGGCTGGCCGAGAAAATGGCCCATCAGTAATGAGAAATGGGTTGTACATTTTTAAAACACATCAAACCGGCAATTAGTTTCAAATATCTTTTTTTTTATTTCAAGATTTTAAATGACATTAATTTTTATGCGTGGAGAATTTGTTGGATTTTATATTGATATACATTTATTTTTAGAATCAGTTTGAATGTGAGTCGAAATTTCAGGATTAAAAACAGTTCGGACTGCACCGAAATATGCAAAATTTCGTATAAATTTTTAACCGTTGCCACAATATGGGCTGTAATGCTAACAAAAAGAATATGGGCTCCAAAGAAAACCTTAAGAATTAGCAAATGGGCTGTAAATTATTAGAAATAATGGCTGATGGGTTGTATGCTGTTTTCCACAGATTTGATGCTTTCCTAAAAAAAGGTTGACGCACAAGCACTGACTGTTGGATGTCCATCCAACGGCCGTCGTGCTTCTTCAATCTCTGCTCTTTCTGCTCCAGCCGCTCAAACAAGCGCCGGTGGGACTGCCTGCTCCCTCCTCCGCGCGGTCGGCTGTGCTGCCGCGCAGGCCTCACCGCCCGACCGTACTCCCAGCGCTGGCCTAGCCATCCCTCTACTCACCCACACCTGCTGTTATTCTCCGGCGACAGCAGACAAACCAGTAAACCCTCGTACAGTCGTACTCCCCTCCACGTGGGAAACAACTACCGAGTCTTCCCTGCCTCCGTGTCGTCCCCTTCCTAGGCCTCGCCGTCGTCCACCGCCCTGGTGCTCTCGGCACGGCGTGGTCAATGTGGTCAAGGAACAACTTTCATCGAACGTGGACTGTACGTGGAGAGGCTGACAGCTGGGTCCACGGCGGCAGCAAGGAAGTGCCTCCTTATTACGTGGAAAATAATGATTCCTCCACCTGACAGCAGGGACCCACCAGATGGGCCACCGTATTTTGCGAAAAAATGTTTCCCCCCTGACTGCTGGACCCACCAGCTACACCTTCGCACGCAAGGCAGTGCGTCCGGGCAAAAAAAAACGATTCGCCCCCCTAGGGACCCACCAGCTACATCTTCGCACGCAAGGAAGTGCGTCCGGGCAAAAAAAACCAAAACGATTCGCCCCCCTGACTGCTGGGACCCACAAGCTACATCTTCGCACGCAAGGAAGTGCCTGACAGTCGGGATCCACCTGGTCGAAGCGTACGTAGCGTTGACATTCTGGTCACGAACGTGTACGTACATACTGGTCGATGTAGAGGCGCGCAAGTGTTGTGGTAGAGGCGTGCACATGTCGTAGTAGAGGCGTGCACGTAGCATGTACACGTACGTACAACGGCCAGGGTGCAAGAAAGAAAATACGGCCACATATGTGTACATACGGGTGGGGTCTCGAACGCCTACTCGCGCATACGTACGGCAAAGGCTCGTGTACATGGCTGGGTCGGAACGGAGAAATAACGTCATCTCGTGTTCATGGGTCGGAACGGAATGCGTGGTTGTGTTCATCGGGAGGGCTTGGACGGAAGAGGCGATGGAAACGTGGCCTGGCGTACCGCACAATGGAGGAAACGGACCTCCTACGGTCGAAACGGGGGTCATGTTGATCGAGAGGGGTGTGGCATACCGCAAAACGGAGGAAACGGACCTCCTACGGTCGAAAGGGGGGTCCTGTTGATCGGGAGGGGTGTGGCGTACCGCAAAACAGAGGAAACGGACCTCCTACGGTCGAAACCGGGGTCCTGTTGATCGGGAGGGGTGTGGCGTACCGCAAAACGGAGGAAACGGACTTGTGTTGGAGCGCTACGGTCGAAACGGGGGTCCTGTTCATCAGGAGGGGTGTGGCGTACCGCAAAACGGGACTCCACGGGATATTGTTCATCTCCACCATCGCACCCTCCACCCTCCATGAGCTACTGTTCATCCACCGTCGACCTCCTCCAGCCTCCACCGCGTGCTACTCCACTGGCTATTGTTCAACCACCCCTCCACCGTCTACTGTTCATCCAGCCCTCCACACCACGGGGTCCTATTCAACCACCCCTCCACGGGCACCCCTCCACCGTCTACTGTTCATCCTGCCCTCCACACCACGGGGTCCTGTTCATCCACCCCTCCACGGGCACCCCTCCACCGTCTACTGTTCATCCAGCCCTCCACCACACCACCGGGTCCTGTTCATCTAGAGGCAACGCCACCGCTCACTATTCATCCAAACCCCCCGCAACGCTCACTGTTCATCCCATCGATCGACTTCAGTTATCAGCAGTAGCCAAGGAATCGCTCAATCGGGTTCAGTTAACAGCCATCGATCGATCGCTCAGGTTCAGTAACACGTAGCCTGCAGTGCAATCGCTCGGGTTCAGTTAGAGCCCAACGCCTCGCTCGGGTTTAGTTAGAGCCAACGCCTCGCACACACATGCGTACGTGTACGAGAGAAACGCGCATCGCTCGGCCCCCGACCTCCCACCGTAACCGGGAACTCCCCGAAATTTTCCTCCCCCTCGCTTCTACCATAGTTTTTCCGTCATGGGCGGCCCAAAGAATGTCATGCAGCTACGTCTCCGGCCCGCCCAGGACGAAAAGCCCATTTTCTGTCATGATTTTTTGTCATAGAAGTAGGAGCCCACCACATCTATGATGATACCGGGTTTTGTCACAATTATCGTCATAGAAGTGTCATATGTATGACAGAAAAAAATTTCATTCGGCCCAAAATGTCATGGATGTGTCTTTTTTTTGTAGTGTATTCTTGTGTGTTTCTATTGCTGCTAACCATGGCAGGATCACAAGCCGATGAGACTGATTGGGATAACATGACGAACAAACAGCTACATGATAAATTTTAGCAAATGATGAGTGGACAGGTGCAAGATGTGCTAAACAGATTTGAAAAGGCCATGGATAAGATAGATGGCATTGAGAAGACGTTCGAAACAAAGCTCGATAACAAGTTTAATGAATTGTTCGCACGTCTTCCACCACCACCGCTGGCTGCACCTGTCGCACCTCTATAGCAACAATAACAATAACAACAACAACAACAACAATAACAACAACAACAACAACAACAACAACAACAACAACAACAACAACAACAACAACAACAACAACAACAACAACAAA
>NC_041386.1:309078943-309096211 GCF_002162155.2 Triticum dicoccoides
AACAACAACAACAACAACAACAACAACAACAACAACAACAACAACAACAACAACAACAACAACAACAACAACAACAACAACAACAACATTGCCTTCCAAATCAAGTAGGACGAGAACTGCGCATTCCCCCTGAGCCTGGACAAAATTCTGGTGCCGCTGCTACTACTGTTGAAGCTTCTGTAGCTCCTGCTGCTACTGCAGAGGTGGAGGACTATTACGAGGATGAGGTTGATCAAAATCAAAACTAAGTGTAACCACTAGCAAGTCGACCTTAGGCATATAATTGCAACGGTAGGGCTGCAGCACCACCTCAGGTACGAGATCATGACCATCTTCCTAAATTAAAATTGAATATTCCACCATTCGAGGGTAGATATGTTCTTGATATATATCTTACTTGGAAGTTAGAAACTGAACAACATTTTACATCTTTACAATATCCTGAGGGAAGACGTGTTGTTGTTGTTGTTTGTGCCTTCCCTAGTTTGCATGTGTTTGGTGGTATGAACATTGTAGATTATATCCTATTCCAGCTACTTGGGCTTCTTTGAAAACTGCTATGTGTACTCGTTGGATTCCACCATATTATCAACATGAATTGCTTCAAAAATTGCAGCGTTTAAGACAAGGAAAAAATTCTGTAGAAGAATATTATCAGGAATTACAAAGTGGCATGATTAGATGTGGTATTGTTGAGGAGAATGAAGCTATGCTTGCACGTTTTATGGGTGGATTAAATAGAGACATTTAGACCATACTACATTATAAGGAGTATAATAATATCACTCATTTATTCCATCTTGCTTGTAAAGCTGAACGTGAAGTGCATGATCGACAAGCATTGGTGTGAACTAACTTTTCTGCAGGTCGACCTTCATCATGGACATCGCGTGCATCTTCTACTTCCAGTGCAGTAGCACCTTCATCAGGTGCTACATCCAGTGGTGATACAAGAAACCAGGCACAACCACCACCATCTGCCAAGAGCACACCTGTAGGTCCTGCCAGAGCACTTCTTCTTCCATGGCATCAACAGGGCACACAAAGTGATATTATTTGTCGTCGTTGTAAGGGAAGAGGTCATTATGCGAGAGAATGCATATCTCAGCGTGTGACGATTGCTACTGAGGATGGCGGGTATGAGTCTGCTAGTGACTATGATGAGGAGACTTTGGCTCTTATTACAAGTGAAGAACACAGTGGAGATGATTCTGATCATGAGACGCAATACATGGCTCTTGAAGACGCTGACAGGTATGAATGTTTAGTTACTCAACGTGTTTTGAGTGTGCAGGGCACACAAGCTGAGCAAAATCAGAGGCATAATTTGTTCCATACAAAGGGAGTTGTGAAGGAACGTTCTGTTCGCGTCATCATAGATGGAGGAGCTGCAACAACTTGGCTCTCATGGAGATGGTGGAGAAGCTATGTCTCACCAGAAGACCGCATCCACATCCTTTCTACATCCAATGGTTCAACAACAGTGGCAAGATTAAGGTAACATGTATTGTTCGTGTGCATTTTAGTATCTCTACATATGCTGATTATGTTTATTGTGATGTGGTACCTATGCAAGCATGTTCCTTATTACTTGGTAGACCATGGAAATTTGATAAAAAATTTGTACACCATGGTAGAAACAATTAGTATACTCCTATTCATAAGGATGAAAATATTACTTTGCTTCCTATGACTCCTGATTCCATTTTGAAAGATGATATTAATAGAGCTAATAAAGCAAAATAGGAGAAAAATAAGAGTGAAAATCAGATTGTGGCAAAAGAAATTGAGCAACAAATGAAGCCTAATAATAAACCATCTAGTGTTGCTTCTGAAATTAAATTGAAAAGTGCAAGTTTACTTGCCACCAAATCTGATATTGATGATCTAGATTACAGCAAATCTGTTTGCTATGCTTTTGTGCGCAGACAGGCGTTATTTTCTTTCGTGGATGTACCTTCCTCTGTGCCTCCTACTGTCACTAACATTTTGCAGGAGTTCACTGACGTATTTCCACAAGACGTGCTACCAGGATTACTACCTATTCGAGGGATTGAGCATCAGATTGACTTAATTCCCGGTGCTTCGCTGTCTAACCATGTGCCATACCATACCAATCGAGAGGAGACGAAGGAGAATATGCGTCAAGTACAGGAGATACTTGACAAAGGTTATATATGTGAATCTCTTAGTCCTTGTGATGTTCCTATAATACTAGTGCCAAAAAAGGATGGTATGCCACATATGTGTGCTGTTCCTCTTACTATTCGTTATCGTCATCCTATTCCTAGGCTAGATGACATGCTTGATGAATTGAGTGACTCTACAATATTCTCCAAAGTTAATTTATGTAGAGGATACCATCAAATTCGTATGAAATTGGGAGATGAATGGAAACCAGCATTTAGAATTAAGTTTGGATTATATGAGTGGTTAGTCATGCCTTTTGGGTTAACTAATGCACCTAGTACTTTCATGAGATTAATGAACGAAGTTTTACATGCTTTCATTCGACAATTTGCGGTAGTCTATTTTGATGATATACTGATTTATAGTAGATCTTTGGAGGAACATTTGGAATATTTATGTGATGTTTTTATTGCTCTACGTGACGCACGTTTGTTTGGTAACCTTGGGAAGTGCACCTTTTGCACCAACCGAGTATCTTTTCTTGGCTAGGTTGTTACTCCATAGGAAATTGATGTTGATAAAGCCAATATTGAAGCTATTGAGAGTTGGCCGCAGCCCAAAACGGTCACATAAGTGAGGAGTTTTCTTGGCCTCGCTGGATTCTATATGCATTTTGTGGGAGATTTCAGCACCATTGTTGCACCTCTCAATGAGCTTACAAAGAAGGATGTGCCTTTTGTTTGGGGTACCGCACAGGAAGAAGCCTTCACGGTATTGAAAGATAAGTTGACACATGCTCCTTTACTCCAACTTCCTGATTTTAATAAGACTTTTGAGCTTGAATGTGATGCTAGTGGAATTCGATTAGGAGGTGTGTTATTACAAGATGGCAAACCTGCTGCATACTTTTCTGAAAAATTGAGTGGGCCTAGTCTGAATTATTCTACTTATGATAAAGAATTATATGCTCTTGTTCGGACTTCAGAAATATGGCAACATTATTTATGGCCCAAAGAATTTGTTATACATTCTGATCATGAATTGTTGAAACATATTAAAAGTCAAGCTAAACTAAATCGTAGACATGCTAAATGGGTTGAATTCATTGAGACTTTTCCTTATGTCATTAAACAAAAGAAGGGTAAAGAAAAAGTTATTGCTGATGCATTACCTCGTCGCTATACTATGCTTTCACAACTTGACTTCAAAATATTTGGTTTGGAGACCATCAAAGATTAATATGTGCATCATGTTGATTTTAAAGATGTAATGCAGAATTGTAAAGAAGGAAGAACGTGGAACAAGTTCGTCGTTAATGATGGATTTGTGTTCCGTGCTAACAAGTTATGCATTCTAGTTAGCTCCGTTCATCTTTTATTGTTGTAGGAGGCGCATGGAGGAGAATTAATGGGACACTTTGGCATGAAGAAGACAGAGGATATACTTCCTACAAATTTCTTTTGGCCAAAGATGAGACAGGATGTTGAGCATTTTGTTTCTCGCTGCACTACATGTCCAAAAGCTATGTCACAACTCAATCCTCATGGTTTATATATGCCTTTGCCTGTACCTAGTGTTCCTTGGGAGGATATATCTATGGACTTTGTTTTAGGTTTACCTCGAACAAAGAAGGGGAAGGATAGCATATTTGTTGTCGTGGATAGATTCTCGAAAATGGCACACTTTATACCATGTCATAAAAGCGTTGATGCTATTAATGTTGCTGATTTGTTCTTTCGTGAAATTATTCGCTTGCATGGTGTGCCAAATACTATTGTTTCATATCGTGATACTAAATTTCTTAGCCACTTTTGGAGATGTTTATGGGCTAAGTTGGGGACTAAACTGCTTTTTACTACTACTTGTCACCACCAAACTGATGGACAAACTGAAGTTGTAAATAGAACATTGTCTATTATGCTTAGGGCTGTTTTGAAGAATAATAAGAAAATGTGGGAAGAATGCTTGCCTCATATTGAATTTGCTTATAATCGTTCATTGCATTCTACTACTAAGATGTGCCTTTTTGAAATTGTGTATGATTTCCTACCTCGCACCTATTGATTTGTTGCCTCTTCCATCTTCAGAGAAGGTTAATTTTGATGCTAAACAACATGTTGAATTGATTTTGAAAATGCATGTGTTAACTAAGGAAAACATTGAGTGTATGAATGCTAAATATAAACTTGCTGGAGATAAGGGTAGAAAACATGTTGTTTTGCACCTGGAGATCTTGTTTGGTTACATTTGCGTAAGGATAGATTTCCTGATTTGCGCAAGTCAAAGCTAATGCCACGTGCAAATGGTACTTTTAAGGTGTTAGAGAAAATAAATGATAATGCATATAAAATTGAGCTACCTAATGATTTTGGGGTTAGTCCCACTTTCAACAATTGCAGATTTGAAGCCTTATTTGGGTGAGGAAGATGAGCTTCCGTCGAGGATGACTTCATTTCAAGAAGGGGAGGATGATGAGGACATCCATACCATTGTTACACCCACAGCCCCTGCTACTATACATACTGGACCAATTACTAGAGCTCGTGCCTGCCAATTAAATTACTAGTACTTTCGTTTCTTGGTAATGATTCTAATGTTCATGAGAATATGATGCTGCCTAAATTGGATACATTTGTTTTGCTTACAAATGAAGGGCCTAGCTTGGATAAGGATGAACATTGGAGCAAGAACAAGCATGGAGATGATGGCATGCGCAAGGGAAACAAGAACGGAGTTTCAAGTGATGATTTCAGGACTTTGTAGCCACCGTGATGAGTGCATGAAGTCTTGGATGAAATATACAAGATGCCACTTAACAAATTTCGTCTGGAGTCTATTATAGGTGCTGCATCACCTTATTATTGGGCCATCCCCATGTAATTTTGAAATACATAAGTATAGGTTGTTTTTCGAGTGTGTATGTGTGGGAAAACAAAAGATAGGGTTGGTTTTGAACCCGTTCCCCAAGGGCCACGAAATCCCCCCCTATTCCTCCATATATACTGCCCTTAGGGCGTTGTCTAGGCTTTCGATTTTGTTTAGATTAAAAGTTCGCCATTGCTGCAACTTCGCGTACTTCGTTTGTGTTCAACGACCAGACCAAGGTGTCATAGAACCCCACTTGATCAATAAAGATTTCCTCTTTTATTCGCAATATCGAGATTGCAATTTCAGTTTCTTGCTTGTTTTTCGTTTGCTTGCAGGAAATAGACCCTTGTGGCCAGGTTGATCATGCTCCCGCGTGGTCAATAACCTCTGGGAGTTGGTTTAGTGATTGCTAAGGTGTGACGTCCTCGCACGTTCGTACTCGGATCGTCAAAGTCTACTCAACCATAAATGATAGCAACCATCTCATCGAAAGATGGGACACCTTCGCCTCTATCATGATGTGTTGGCCCAATTCCCATGTGAGGAGAGGCACAACCCCCACCACTTGAGTGAGATGAGTGACTCCACCATATGTGACTTTGAGTGCACCTACCTTGAGGAAGTGAGTGAGCCACCACATAGAGAGAGTGTGATAGTTGATAGGGCATGCGAGGCCACTATGATTGCTAATGACTTAACCTCGACCTCTATTGTGTCTTCTCATTCGGTGCTAGCTCCCATATATGACGACGCACCGATTCTCAACGACTTTGTCCTTCCATTGGACAAGACAATGTCCATGGTGTGATATGATGCACCCCCCACATGGTTCCATCACTATGAAGATGACCACCATTTGGTCTTTGCCACCTCACCTACACCACATGAGAGGAATGAAAACGGTAACAAAGGTGATGGTGATGCTCTTGTCCCAGTAGTGGACTGATGAAGGGTGGAAACCCTAAGGCCGATCTTTCACGAAATGGAGGGTATCCTATGAAGAACACGAAGAACACAAGGCGAAACACGAGGGGAAACACTCAAATCAACAGAAACAATCAAACGTGTTCTAGATCCACGAACATAAAGAATGATACAAGATCCAAACGCAATAAAGGACGATACAAGAGGCGATAGTTCTGCTCTGTGAGGAGGTCTTGAGGGGTCTTCCCGTGAGGGGTCTTGAATCCACTTGGGGATCCTCTCCGAAGAGGCCGCGGTCTCTAAAGGAGAAAGTATCAAGTGGATGAGCAAAGCTCTATCTCCAAAATGTGCTATCACATTGCTAATCCTAGAAAAAAGGAGGAGAAGGAGTATATATAGTCTAGGGGCCGAAGGGATGCATGGGCCTTGGCCCTTTACTATGTGCGGACAGGCGGAGCCAGACATCTGAGCGTTGGGCCAGATGTCCGGGCCTTCCCAAGGTGTCGGATGTCTAGGCGTGGGATAGGATGTCCAGGCTGGCGGGGCTGGCTTCGATGAGGTTCTGTGAAGCGCACCAGATTTCTAGGCTGGTGTCGGCCGGATGTCCGGGGCCTGGGCCAGATGTCTGGACCCTGTAGCTTCGGTTGTTGGGCAGCAGCTGAGGATGATGCTCCAGAGGCCGGATGTCCTGGGCTTGGGGCTAGATGTCTGGGTCCCGGGGGCTTCCTCGGTTCCTTCCATCGTTCCTCTTCATCCTTGTACTTGTGGACTTGTCCGTCTTCACGTGCATCCTCGGTAGGGTCCTCTTGATACCTGATCATGCATAACATTCCGAAAGGTAGTAGCCATTTCTCGAGTGGGTCATATGGAATATCACTAAGGAGATATGTCACCTCGGTCTCGAGAGTTCTAGCTCATGCTCGTGTCATTGGTCCTCTTGGCACTTTATGAGATGATGGTAGGTCCATGGGATGGCCGTAGGATGCTCCGCATCATCTCCCCATCCCCTTAGGGAAAATTCGACCATGGATTGAAAGCCTCATCACCATGGTAGGGAGAGAGATATTTGATGTTGAAGATATCTTTAATGGAGTACTTGTTGCGTGGTATGTCAATTTTGTAGGCATTGTTGTTGTAGCACTCAAGCACCTTGAAGGGTCCATTGGCTTGTGGTAGAAGCTTGGACTTGCGTTCGTTGGGAACGGTCCTTGCGAAGGTGTCGCCACACAAGATCTCCATTGTTTAATATCATGGGATGCTTGTTGAAGTTGATCTTGGTCGCGAGGCATTGTACTTGGCGCTCGATGGTGTTCCTTGTATCTTCATGCACCTTCTTGAGATAGCTTGCTCTAGCGCTCGCGTCCATGTTGATGTGCTCTTGTAGTGGTAGGGGTAGAATGTCCAATGGGGACAACGGGTTGAAGCCCTAGACAACCTCGAAGGGGGACTTGCCAGTAGCCGAATGTCTTGCACGGTTGTAGGTGTACTCGGTGATGGGTAGACATTCTTCCCACTGCTTGATGTTCTTCTTGATCAACACGCAGAGGAGAGTAGATGGCGTCCGGTTTTTGACCTCCATTGGGTCGTCGGTGTGTGGGAGGTATGCCAAAGATAACAAGAGCTTGATTCCGAGTTTGGCGCATAGTGTCTTCTAGAAGTAGCTAAGGAACTTGACATCACGGTCCGATATGATAGTCTTGGGCACTCCGTGTAGGCGCAAGATTTCCCTACAAAAAAGATTTGCAACATGTGAAGCATCGTCTATCTTGTTGCATGGGATGAAATTAGTCATTTTAGAGAATCGGTCCACAACAACATACATGGAATCTTTGCCATTCCTAGTTCTAGGAAAACACAAGCACAAAGTCCGTACTAATATCATCCCATGGGTGATACAGAATAGGAAGTGTCATATGGAGACCATGGGATTGAGCTTTAGACTTTGCTTTATGACATGTAGAAGAACAGTTGGTGAAGCCTGAGACGTCGTGGAACATCTTGGGCCAAAAGTAGTTCTTGGAGAGCGTAGCAAATGTCTTGTCGCGTCCAGAGTGTCCCATAAGTCCTCCTCCATGAGCCTCTTGCAGAAGTAACAAACAAAGAGAAGACTCGGGGATACATAGTTTGTTAGCTCTCATTAGATAATCATCTTTGATGTAATAGCGTTCGCAAGACGTATCGTCAAACATTTGGCATATGGAATAGCAAAAGTAGGATCATGCACATACAAGTCTTTTATGTGCGCAAATCCAATGACATGTAATTCAAGTTTGGTAACAAGCATGCATCTACGGGAAATCGCATCTGCCACAACATTCTCTTTGCCTTCGATATACTTGACGAAATAAGGAAAAGGCCTAATGAATTCACTCCACTAAGCATGACGCTTGTTCAACTTAGTTTGACCCTTAAGACACTTAAGTGTTTCATGATCCGTGTGAAGAATGAACTCATGAGGGCGGAGATAATGCTCCCAAACATGCAAGACTCTCACTAAAGCATAAAGCTCTTTGTCATAGATGGGGTAGTTAAGTTCCGCTCCAGAAAGTTTTTCACTAAAGTAAGAGATGGGGCGCTTCTCTTGCATTAACACACCACCTATGCCGTACCCACTAGCATCACAATGGATCTCAAATGGTTTATCAAAGTTGGGTAATGAAAGGAAAGCGGCATGTGTAAGCAAATTCTTAAGCTCATTCAATGCGGTATCTTGAGATGGTCCCCAAACAAATGGTGCATTTTTCTTACTCAAGGCATGTAAAGGGAAAGCAATGGTGCTAAAATCCTTCACAAATCTACTATAGAAATCGGCTAAGCCAAGAATATTACGCACTTGTTGCAAGTTCATTGGTTGTGGCTTAGTTTTAATAGCATTGATCTTAGATTCATCTACATGAACACCCTTAGAAGACACAACGAAACCCAAGAAAACAAGCTTATCAACACCAAAAAAGGCATTTGTCCATATTAGCGTAAAGGCGCTCTTTTCTATGAGTTTGCAAAACGGTTCTAAGATTGATGACATGATCTTTGAGAGATTTGCTAAATAAAAGAATATCGTCAATGTAGACCACAACAAATACGCCAATGTAGGGACGGAGAACAAAATGCATCACACGCATAAAGGTGGTGCTTCGGATAAGCCCATAGGCATGACCAACCATTCATACAAGCCAAACTTGGTTTTGAGAGCGGTTTTCCATTCATCACCTTCCTTGATGCATTTTGATAACAGCCACTTTTAAGATCAATTTTAGAGAAAATTGTGCCTCCGCTAAGCGCATCTAGCATATCATCAAAGCATGGAATAGTGTAACGAGAACGAACGGTGATAGCATTTATAGGACGACAATCGAAACACATGCGATATGTGTCGTCTTTCTTGGGAACAAGGATTACCGGGACGGCACATGGGCTCAAGCTTTCTCGTACATGGCAGTTGTCGACAGTTGTTGTACTTGCCATTGGATCCCATGGTTTCCTTAGGGTTGACATGGTATGGTGCCTTGTTAGGAAGAGGTGCGCCAGGGATGAGGTCGATATGATGTTTGATGCCTCGAAGTGAAGGTAGACTCAGAGGTAGCTCGTTGGGGAATACATCTTGGAATTCCTGCAATAGAGAAGACAACAAACACTAAAGGTAGATTGTGAGTGGTTTTAGTCCTTGTCACTTCATACTTGCATGAAAGGACATAGTGCATAACACTTGATGGGTTATCACACACTTCTCTCATCTCACTTTTGGTAGCGAATAGCACTAAGTTTTTCTTATTGCTCATTGTGGAGGCACTCAATTTGGGCTTGTGGCTCCCACTCTCTTTTTTGTGGTTCGCTCTCTCACTATTCTCTCCATGATGGGTGGTTGTTTGTTTGTCAGCGATCACTTGGCTTGGTGACATAGGTCGTAGCACGTACTCCTTTCCTTTCATCTTGAAAGTATAGTGATTGGTTCGCCTGTTGTGGATGACGCCATAGTCAAATGGCTAAGGTCGTCCAAGTAGGGGATGGCAAATGTACATAGGAAGATACTTAAGTGTTTCATGATCCGTGTGAAGAATGAACTCATGAGCGTGGAGATAATGCTCCCAAACATGCAAGACTCGCACTAAACCATAAAGCTCTTTGTCATATATGGGGTAGTTAAGTTGCTCTCCGGAAAGTTTTTCACTAAAGTTAGTGATGGGAACTTCTCTTGCATTAACACACCTCCTATGTCGTACCCACTAGCATCACAATGGATCTCAAATGGTTTATCGTAGTTGGGTAATGCAAGCAAAGGGGCATGCATAAGAAAATTCTTAATCTCGTTGAATGCGGTATCTTGAGATGGTCCTAAACAAATGGTGAAATTTTCTTAATCAAGGCATGTAATGGTAAAGCGATGGCGCCTAAATCCTTCACAAATCTACAATAGAAACCGGCTAAGCCAAGAAAACTACGCACTTGTTGCAAGTTGGTTGGTTATGGCCAAGTTTTAATAGAATTGATCTTAGATTCATCTACATGAACACCCTAAGAAGACACAACAAAACCCAAGAAAGCAATCTTATCAATACCAAAAATGCATTTCTCCATATTAGCATAAAGGCGCTCTTTTCTAAGGGTGACATGATCTTTGAGAGATTTGCTAAATACAAGAATATCGTCAAAGTAGACCACAACGAATACGCCAATGTAGGGATGGAGAACAAAAATGCATCACACACATAAAGGTGTCGGGTGCTTCAGATAAGACCATAGGCATGAGCGACCAGTCATACAAGCCAAACTTGGTTTTGAAAGTGGTTTTGCATTCATCACCTTCTTGGATGCGTATTTGATAGTAGCCACTTTTAACATCAAATTTAGAGAAAATTGTGGCTCTGCTAAGATCATCTATCATATCATCAAGGCGTGGAATGTGGTAACAATAACGAACGGTGATAGCATTGATAGGACAACAATCAAAACACATGTGATATGTACCGTCTTTCTTGGGAACAAAGATTACCGGGACGACACATGGCCTCAAGCTTTCTCGTACATGGCCATTGTCGATGAGTTGTTGTACTTGCCGTTGGATCTCCTTGGTTTCGTCGGGGTTGACTTGGTATGGTGCCTTGTTAGGAAGAGGTGCTCCAGGGATGAAGTCGATGCGATGTTCGATGCCTTGAAGGGGAGGTAGGGCCGGAGGTAGCTCGTCGGGGAATACATCTTGGAATTCCAGCAATAGAGAAGCCAACACTAAAGTTAGATTGTGAGTGCTTTTAGTCCTTGTCACTTCATCCTTGCACAAAAGGACATAGTGCATAACACTTGATGGGTTCTCACACACTTCTCTCATCTCAATTTTTGTAGCGAATAGCACTAAGTTTTTGTTTTCGCTCATCGTGGAGGCACTCAATTTGGGCTTGTGGCTCTCACTCTCATTTTGGTGGTTCCCTCTCTCACTATTCTCTCCACGATGGGTGGTTGTTTGTTTGTCATCGATCACTTGGCTTGGTGACATAGGTCGTAGCATGTACTCCTTTCCTTTCATCTTGAAAGTATTGTGATTAGTTCGCCCATTGTGCATGACGCCACGGTCAAATTGCCAAGGTCGTCCAAGTAGGAGGTGGCAAACGGACATAGGAACGACATCACACTCCATAGTGTCTTCATATGCTCCGATCTTGAAGGAAACTTGAACCATGTGTCGTGGTTCTAAGCCTGACAGTAGAGTGGGGGGTAGGTATGGAGAGGCAAGGTCCTAGCTATGGAGAGGTTGTAAACACAGGGGATGTACGAGTTCAGGCCCTTCTCGGAGGAAGTAAAAGCCCTACGTCTCGGAGCCCAGAGGCGGTCGAGTGGATTATATGTATATGAGTTACAGGGTGCCGAACCCCTCTACCTGTGGAGGGGGGTGGCTTATATAGAGTGCGCCAGGACCCCAGCCAGCCCACGTAGGAGAGGGTTTAAGGTGAGTTAAGTCTGGGGCCTTACTGGTAACGCCTCACATAAAGTGTCTTTACTATCATAAAGTCTACTTAATTACAGGCCGTTGCAGTGCAGAGTGCCTCTTGACCTTCTGGTGGTCGAGTGAGTCTTCGTGGTCGAGTCCTTCAAGTCAGTCGAGTGAGTCCCTCGTTGGTCGACTGGAAGGTGACCTCTTCTAAGGGTGTCTTTGGGCAGGGTACTTAGATCAGGTCAGTGACCCTACCCTAGGTACATGACCCCATCATTAGCCCCCGAATGGATTGAGGCTTCGAGTGAGGAAGGAGTTGATGTTGTTTCCTATTAACTTTTGCACACTGGTCGTGCGTTGTTCTGGACCAAAGAATCTCTTCGTTGGTAGTGAGCAACTTGTCTTCAGTCGACTCGATCCATTCTCTTCTTTCATCGAGTGATCTTTCGGGCTTCGACGATTTCCGAGCGACGGATCGCAGGAAATCCCGCGTCTGACAGACCGATCTGCCGTTCGCGGATTCCGCGGGATGCGAAATTTGGGGAAGTGCGCGAAGCGGAGCGGACCGCGGCGTTCGGATGGGACGGGACATAGACGCCTCGATCTCCGTGCCGCTTTCTTCGCCACGTATCCCGCCTGCATAACTGTTCCTGGATATGATTAGATCGACCGGGCCCACCTGTCATCCACTCGGGAGGGACCTTATAAATACGCCCGGCGAGGGTTTTTTGTACAGTGCTTCAGCATTCTCTTTCTCTGCTCCCTTCGTCTCCATCCAGCACGCTCGCTCTCGCCTCCGCACAACTTCTCCTCGCGCGTCTCACCGGCAACCATGGCCAAGGAGAAGACGATGGCGCTGGAACGCGCGAAGAAGGCGTCGGCGACGGAAAAGGCGAAGGGGAGATCCACCAGCCGCGGCGGGTCTTCGTCTAGATCCCGCCTGCCGAAGGGCTGGGTCCAAGGAGATTGGATCCAGTCGACCATCACGGAGAAAGATCTCCTCGACATGGCCAACGAGGGTCTGATCCCTCATGGAGCTGCGAGGCTTCCGGGGAAGGAGTGGCAGCCCCAGCCAGAAGAGGGTGAGTGCGTGCTCTTGGCTACCCATGTCGACCGTGGATTTTCTTTGCCGCCGAGTATTTTCTTCCGTGGTTTCTTGAACTTCTTTGGAGCGCAGCTCCACCACTTTACCCCAAATTCTATCGCCTATCTTGTCGCGTTCGTGTCCATGTGTGAGGGTTTTCTGGGCTGTCGACCGCACTGGGGATTGTTCAAGCATATATTCACGTGTCGCTCTCAGACCATGAAGAAGGCGAGCCCAGGCGACGAAAGAACCCGAGTCGTCCAAATGTGTGGGGGCCTGGGGATCCAGGTGAGGAATAAGAGCACCTTCCCAGCCATGACTTTTCCCGAGTCAGTCAGAGGCTGGCAGTCGACCTGGTTCTACTGCCAGGATCAGTCGACGCCGGGGCAGTCGAGTGGACTCCCTCAGTTTACCATGGACCGAGTGAACAAGCCCTCCTCTCTGAAGTTGATTCCGGAGGAGAAAGCTGACGTGAAGATGTTGATGGAGCGCGTGGTACAGTGGTTCGGGAGGGAGTGACGGGCATGGATCTCCTGGAGGTTTTCCTTAGGCATCGTATCCAGCCCCTTCAGTTCCGGAGCCACCGCATGTGGTTGTACTGTGGGACTGAAGACGAGACTCGAGTCCATCCAGAAGCAGTCGACGATGTCACTCTGGAAAGATGGATGGCCGCTGTTACCGGAAACAAGGATAACCCACGCGGAGCCAAAAGGATTCCTCCACTCAACCACAACAGTGATCCAAACAAGGTATGCCTGCTCTGCTCTCCACTGTGTTCTTGTCATATTCATTTCTGTTTATTCTGCCAATTGGTCGATTGATCCTTGTCTTGATGTCTGTCAGGCCCTCACCGAGCTGTACTCGATGCCCAATGGAGCACAGGCTCCGACTAAGGAGGGTGAGGCGAGTGGGGGCGAGAGCCAGGAGGAGGAGGAATGGGACTCGAACGTTGCTGAGGATGATGATGACTATGACGACGATGACGGTGATGAAGATGATGCTGAAGACGAGGAAGAAGAGGAGGAGGAGGTCGTACCACCGCGCTCAGAAAGGCGGTCAAAGCTTGTCCACGACCCTTCGACTGAACGTGGCAAGGGGGTTGCGACCGTTGCACAGTCGACCAAGCGCCCTCGGACTACCTCTCCGCCGCCGACTGAAAAGGCGCCGAAGCAGCCCCGGGCGGCTCCGTCGAAGCCGACCAAGCTCCTGCCGAAGATGAAGGTGTCCATCCCCACCATATCAGGGTAATCATGCTGCTTAAGTCTTCTTATTTTGTGTGAACATTGTCTCTGGTTGACGCTGAAGTTAGTCGACTGATTCTTTGGAGTTGCAGTGCTGCTACTTCTGAGACCTCAGCCCGGGCTGATGACCATGAGATGGAGGACGCAGCAACCTCAAAACCAGGTACTATATTCTTAACGCCGTTTTTAGTCGACTGACTCACGATCTCTAATCCTGATTCTTCTCTGTAGCTCCACCCAATGTTGTTATCACTCTCCCTGATGATGATGAGGATGAGGAACCGCTGAAGCGCAGAAAGAGTAGGAAAGCGTCTGCCAGCAGGGTGCCCCAGGATGTGACGGCGCCTGAGACTCTGATTGCGGAGGAAGAGAATACTACTCGACACACTGTGTCCTTCGCAGATCCACTGACGAGTGCTCAGCAGCCCTCCCTCTTCACGACGCACCACGTCCCAGTGGACCAAGCTGGCGCCGCGAAGGAGGCGATACGCCAGGCAGGGATCATGATGGAGCAGTTAAGGACCATCCGGGATGCGAGCCAGGCAGCTTACGACGCCAGTTCCGCCCTTCAAAGCAATGTTCAGGTCAGTCGACCACCGCCTGTTCTGTTAGGATATGCTATCAAAAACTTTTCTTTCCAGAATTTATAGTAGTCACCCAGTGGGTGTGTCGACTTAGACTCCGTGTTAGCGGGGGCACGCTGAGTGCACCCGCTGGGTGTAGTCCCCAAGGCTAAGGTCGACTGCTGGCAGTCGGCCTTAGGCTTTATAATTTCAGTCTTTGCGTCATTCGACTATGTCGACTGGATTTCGCAAACTGGTCGACTGGTCGACTCTATCTTCAATAGGATTAGTGGGGGCACGCTGAGTGCACCCACTGGGTGTAGTCCCCAAGGCTAAGGTCGACTGATGGCAGTCGGCTTTAGGTTTTATAATTTAAGTCTTTGCGTCATTCGACTATGTCGAATGGATTTCGCAAACCGGTGGGGGCACGCTGAGTGCACCCACTGGGTGTAGTCCCCGAGACTGTGGTCGACTGCTTGCAGTCGATTACAGTCTTCAAGAATACATCTCTCTTTTTTTTTGAGGTCGACTGGTCGACTCTATCTTCGATAGGATTAGTGGGGGCACGCTGAGTGCACCCACTGGGTGTAGTCCCCGAGACTACGGTCGAATGCTTGTATTCGGCTGTAGTCTTAGAAACGTGTGATTTTTCCTTTTTCACTCGGAAGTGAATTATATTTGACATTTAGTCGATTGGTTCTTCGCAGAACTCCTGTGATCTTGTGGCTCGCTACTCTGAGCTGGAAAACAAGCACGTTCAGCTCGAGCTGAATTTGAAGCTGGTTCAGGAGAAACTGACGAAGGCAAAGGAGGAGACCGAAGGTATGTTTGGTGAGACCTTGACGACTGATCTTCTCCTTCGTTTGTTTCAAAATCTGATCTTGCTGTAACTTGCAGGTAAGGTAAGGGAGGCCCAACAGAAAAAAGACCTTGAACTAGCTGAGAAGATCAAGCTTGCTGACGAGAAGTTAGCTTCAGTCACCAAGCTTGAACAAGACAATACCAATCTGAAAGCTGCTCTTGGGATCGCCAACAAGGAGGTCAGTCGACTGAAAACTGATAAAGCTGCCCTGACCGACCAAGTCAGTAAGTTGACTGGGAAGACAAATGATCTGGAGGCCTTCCTGAGTGGTCTTGCCAAGAAGCTGTTTCTTATGCTTGAAGGTAAACCTCTATGCTAGGCAATTATTTCCAATCGTGGTTTTTCCATTCGACCATCACCTTGACTCGGTGATCGTCCTTGCAGAATTTTGTCAAAACTTCGAAGAAGAAACTAGCCGGCTGGAACCAAACCTCGACCCCGTCAATTCTCCGGTGAACGACGAAGTTGCCATTAATGTTTTCCGACTGGAGTCCCGTGTTGCAGCTGCCGTGGACTATCTTGCAAGGCTGAAGGTCGCCACATCTCACATCGACTCGACGCTGTGGCCCGGGGAGACACTTCAGAATGACCTTGAGTCGCTGATGGCTCGCTTGAACATGATCACTGGTCGAGTGCAGGAGTGGAAGAAGTCCTCGGCTCGGTGCCGTGCAGATGTTGCTCTGTGTCTGGCCCGAGTCCACTGCAAAGATGCGCGAGAAGAGAAGCTGGCGGCCCTCCGGGTGGCCAACACCAAGAAACACGACTTCAGGTCCTTTATGGAAACTTTCCTTGCGGCTGCCACTCGGATCGCAGACGGAATTGATCTTGATGAGTTTGTTGCACCTTCCAGCCCTCCGCAGGAGGGGTAAAAAACTTCTTCTAAGCTCGACGCTTTAAATTTGCCTCGGTATGCCGAGTGGAATTGTAACCGATAAACCTTAACGGGCTTAGCGCCTGAGCACTTTCGGTTCCTTTAGATATCGATTCGAACTTGAATTTGGTGCTTGAATATGATTGCTTTTGGCTCGAAATGTCTTTTGCGGGTTCAAAGCAGGGCGTCTTTATTGCAATCGACTTATTCCTTAGTCCACTTAGGCGAGCACTGGGCTGCGGCTAAGCCTCCGAGTGGAAGTCTGGCTTATCACTCGGTAGGATTTTTATAACTTGGGCGAGTACTTGGACCGCAGCTAAGCCCCCAAGTGAGAGGTTTGCTCTTCACTCGGTAGGATTTTGATAACTTAGGCTAGCACTGGGCTGCAGCTAAGCCCCCGAGTGAGAGGTTTGCTCTTCACTCGGAAGGATTTTGATAACTTAGGCTAGCACCGGGCTGCAGCTAAGCCTCCGAGTGAGAGGTTTGCTCTTCACTCGGTAGGATTTTTATAACTTAGGTGAGTACTTGGACTGCAGCTAAGCCTTCGAGTGGAAGTCTGGCTTACCACTCGGCAGGATTTTTGATTACTTAGGCGAGTACTTGGACTGCAGCTAAGCCTCCGAGTGGAAGTCTGGCTTACCACTCGGTAGGATTTTTATAACTTAGGCGAGTACTTGGACTGCAGCTAAGCCCCTGAGTGAGAGGTTTGCTCTTCACTCGGTAGGATTTTTATAACTTAGGCGAGTACTTGGACTGTAGCTAAGCCTCCGAGTGGAAGTCTGGCTTACCACTCGGCAGGATT
>NC_041386.1:309096477-309096733 GCF_002162155.2 Triticum dicoccoides
ACTTAGGCGAGTACTTGGACTGCAGCTAAGCCTCCGAGTGGAAGTCTGGCTTACCACTCGGTAGGATTTTTATAACTTAGGCGAGTACTTGGACTGCAGCTAAGCCCCCGAGTGAGAGGTTTGCTCTTCACTCGGTAGGATTTTTGATTACTTAGGCGAGTACTTGGACTGCAGCTAAGCCCCCGAGTGAGAGGTTTGCTCTTCACTCGGTAGGATTTTTGATTACTTAGGCGAGTACTTGGACTGCAGCTAAGCC
>NC_041386.1:309096743-309111981 GCF_002162155.2 Triticum dicoccoides
GCTTAGCGCCTGAGCACTTTCGGTTCCTTTAGATATCGATTCGAACTTGAATTTGGTGCTTGAATATGATTGCTTTTGGCTCGAAATGTCTTTTGCAGGTTCAAAGCAGGGCGCCTTTATTGCAATCGACTTATTCCTTAGTCCACTTAAGCGAGCACTGGGCTGCGGCTAAGCCTCCGAGTGGAAGTCTGGCTTACCACTCGGTAGGATTTTTATAACTTAGGCGAGTACTTGGACTGCAGCTAAGCCCCCGAGTGAGAGGTTTGCTCTTCACTCGGTAGGATTTTTGATTACTTAGGCGAGTACTTGGACTGCAGCTAAGCCTCCGAGTGAGAGGTTTGCTCTTCACTCGGTAGGATTTTTGATTACTTAGGCGAGTACTTGGACTGCAGCTAAGCCCCCGAGTGAGAGGTTTTCTCTTCACTCGGTAGGATTTTTATAACTTAGGCGAAACGGATTCGCAGCTAAGCCTCCGAGTGGGAGTCTGGCTCACCACTCGGTAGGATTTTTTACAAACTTAGGCGGAACGGATTCGCGGCTAAGTCACCCACCGAGGGGAAATTTTATTAGACAAAATGAAAAGTGACAAAAATTATGGAGGAACTATGACACTATTATTTTGAGGTCCATGAACTACAGGAGTACTTTATTGCAACTCATCCGAGTGATAAAACTTAAGTGTAAAATGGGCGGAATAGTTCCGCGTTCCAAGCTCGGGGCTCGTCGATATTATGCTCGACGTTGTAAAGACGGTACGCCCCGTTGTGGAGAACCTTGGTGACGATGAAGGGACCTTCCCAAGAGGGAGCAAGCTTGTGTGGTTTGTGCTGATCCACTCGGAGAACCAAATCTCCTTCCTGGAAGGCTCGACCTCTCACATTTCTGGCGTGGAAACGACACAAATCTTGTTGGTAGATGGTCGAGCGGATCAGAGCCATCTCCCTTTCTTCCTCTAAAAGGTCGACTGCGTCCTGCCGTGCTTGTTCAGCTTCTGCTTCGTTGTAGATTTCAACTCGAGGAGTATTGTGGAGAAGATCACTCGGCAAGACTGCTTCAGCTCCGTAGACCAAGAAGAATGGAGTTCTTCCGGTCGACCGATTAGGTGTGGTCCGCAGTCCCCAAAGCACTGAGGGAAGTTCGTCGACCCAAGCTCCAGCTGCATGCTTGAGATCACGCATCAGTCGGGGTTTCAATCCCTTGAGAATCAGGCCATTGGCTCGCTCTGCTTGCCCATTCGACTGCGGATGGGCGACTGAAGCGTAGTCGACCCGTGTGCCTTGAGAGTTACAGAAATCTCTGAATTCCTCCGAGTCAAAGTTTGACCCATTATCCGTAATGATGCTGTGCAGGACTCCATATCTAAATATTAGTTCCCTGATGAAGCTAACAGCAGTACCAGCGTCAAGGTTCTTGATTGGTTTAGCCTCAATCCACTTGGTGAACTTGTCGACTGCCACCAGTACATGCGTGAAGCCACTTTGCCCTGTTCTCAAAGGACCGACCATGTCCAACCCCCATACTGCGAAAGGCCAGACGAGTGGAATGGTCTTCAGGGCTGATGCAGGCTTGTGCGACATATTCGAGTAAAACTGACATCCCTCGCACTTATCCACTATCTCCTTTGCCATCTCATTCGCCTTTGGCCAGTAAAATCCGGCTCGGTATGCTTTGGCCACGATGGTCCGAGAGGACGCGTGGTGACCACAGGTCCCCGAGTGAATATCATTAAGGATGATTCGACCTTCTTCCGGTGTTATGCACTTCTGACCGACTCCAGTCGCGCTTTCTCTGTATAACTGTCCTTTGATTACGGTAAAGGCCTTAGATCGGCGGACGATCTGTCGAGCCTCTTCCTCATCCTCCGGGAGCTCTCTTCTCAGGATATACGCGATATATGGAACTGTCCAATCGGGAATGACCAACAAGATCTCCATGACCAAGTCGACCACTGCTGGGACTTCAACCTCAGTCGGATCTGTGGCACTCTTGGGCTGTGGAGCTTCATCGGTGAAAGGATCTTCTTTGACTGACGGAGTGTGTACATGCTCCAAGAACACACCACTCGGAATGGCTTCTCTCTTGGAACCTATCTTTGCTAGATCATCAGCTGCTTGATTTTTCAGTCGGGGTATATGATGGAGCTCCAACCCCTCGAACTTCTTTTCCAGCTTCCTCACTGCACTGCAGTATCCAGTCATGGCTGGGATTCTCACGTCCCACTCCTTCATCACTTGGTTGACCACTAAATCCGAGTCGCCATAGACCATCAGGCGACAGACGCCGAGTGAAATGGCCATGCGCAACCCATATAAGAGGGCCTCATATTCTGCCTCATTGTTGGAGGAATCAAAGTGAATCTGGAGCACATATCTGAGCTTATCTCCTCTGGGGGAAACCAGGACGACCCCAGCACCGGAACCATTCAACATCTTAGAGCCATCAAAGAACATGGTCCAATGCTCCGAGTGAACTTCAGTCGGCTGCTGTTGTTCAATCCACTCGGCGAGGAAATCTGCTATTGCCTGGGACTTAATGGCTTTCTTTGCCTCAAACTTGATATCAAGGGGAAGAAGTTCAATCGCCCATTTGGCCACTCGACCAGTTGCATCTCTGTTGTGCAAAATCTCTGATAGTGGAGCGTCGCTGACGACTGTGATGGAATGATCAGAGAAATAATGAGCAACCTTCTTTGTGGTCATGTATATTCCATACACAAGCTTCTGATAATGAGGATATCTCTGCTTGGATGGAGTCAAGACTTCAGACAAATAATACACTGGGCACTGAACTTTGAGAGCTTTTCCTTCTTCTTCCCGCTCGACCGTAAGCACAGTACTGACGACTTGTCCTGTGGCTGCGATATAGAGCAACAGAGGCTCTTTGCTGATTGGAGCAGCAAGCACCGGCTGGGTGGAGAGCAGAGCTTTTAGCTCGGCAAACGCTGCATCAGCTTCTGGAGTCCACTCGAACTTGTCTGCCTTCTTCATCAGTCGGTAAAGAGGCAATGCCTTTTCACCGAGTCGTGAGATGAATCGACTTAATGCAGCCAAGCATCCAGTAAGCTTCTGGACATCATGCACTCACACAGGGCGTTTCATTCGGAGAATAGTGCCGATCTTCTCTGGATTAGCATCGATTCCTCGTTCGGAAATGAGAAAACCGAGTAACTTGCCACCAGGAACTCCAAATGTGCACTTTGATGGATTGAGCTTGATATCATACCTTCTGAGGTTGGCAAATGTTTCGGCGAGATCAGCGAGCAGGTCGGAACCTTTTTGTGACTTGACAACGATATCATCCATATATGCTTCCACATTCCGACTGATTTGAGTGAGTAGACACTTCTGAATCATTCGCATAAATGTGGCTCCGGCATTCTTGACGCCGAATGGCATGGTGATATAGCAGAAGCACCCGAATGGAGTGATGAAAGCTGTTTTTATCTCGTCGGGTCCGTACAGACGGATCTGGTGGTACCCGGAGTAGGCGTCTAGAAAAGACAGTCTCTCGCATCCCGCGGTCGAGTCAACAATTTGATCTATGCGAGGGAGAGGAAAATGATCTTTCGGGCAGGCCCGGTTGATGTGCTTGAAATCAATGCACATTCGGAGCGATTTGTCCTTCTTAGGAACCATGACGACATTAGCGAGCCACTCGGAGTGGTATATCTCTCGGATAAATCCTGCCGCCAACAGTCGAGCCACTTCCTCACCAATGGCTTTTCTCTTCTGGACGGCGGACCGCCGAAGATGCTCTTTGACTGGTTTTGCAGATGAGTCGACTCTTAGGCGATGCTCAGCCAGTCCCCTGGGAACACCTGGCATGTCAGCGGGCTTCCATGCAAAAATGTCCCAGTTCTCACGGAGGAACTGGATGAGCGCTTCTTCCTATTTCGGGTCGAGTGTTGTGGAGATGTGGGTCGGAGCTGCATCGGGGTCGGTCGGGTGAATCTGAACAGGCTTCGTCTCTCCGGACGACTGAAATGCAGACTCTGTGGCGGGTTTCTTGGATCGCAGCAAATCACTCGGATCTGCATTTTGCTTGTATTCTTCGAATTCGACCGTTGTCACCTGGGAATCGGCAATCTTTGAGCCCTTCTGAAAGCACTCTTCTGCCTTTTTCCGATCACCGGTGACAGTGATCACTCCCTTGGGGCCGGGCATCTTCAATTTGAGGTACACGTAACATGGTCGAGCCATGAACCGTGCGTAAGCTGGTCTCCCAAAAATGGCATGATATGCACTCTGAAAATCCACGACCTCAAACGTCAACTTTTCTTTGCGAAAATGTTTCGAATCACCAAACACCACGTCCAGAGCCATTTGGCCGAGTGACTCGGCTTTCTTCCCTGGTATAACTCCATGAAAGCTCATGTTACTGGTGCTCAGTCGAGACATCGGAATGCCCATTCCTTTCAGTGTGTCTGCATACAACAAATTCAGCCCGCTTCCACCGTCCATCAGCACTTTTGTCAGTCGAGTGCCTTCAACAACTGGATCGACCACCAAAGCTTGCCTCCCAGGGGTGGCAATATGAGTCGGGTGATCAGATTGGTCGAAGGTGATGGGTGTTTGGGACCATTTCAGATAATTTGCTTTTGCTGGGGCAACCATGTTCACCTCACGGTTAATTACTTTCAATCGACTCTTGCTCTCCACATCTGCAAAGATCATTAGAGTAGAGTTGATATGCGGATATCCTTCCTCACTGTCCTCCTTGTCTTCGGCCTTGCCCGACTCCTTCTCCTTGTCCTTGGACTGTTTTCCCTGAAACTGCTGGATCAGGAGTCGACATTGGCGAGTGGTATGCTTCGGGTAGATGATATTCCCCTCTTCGTCTTTCTTCGTGTGGATGTGACACGGCATATCCATCACGTCGTTCCCTTCTTTATCCTTCACCTTCTTAGGGTTCCAGGATCCTTTTGGTTTCCCTTTAAACTTTCCTTGAGTCACGGCCAGAGCCTCTCCAGGAGCTGCCGGTTCAGCCTTCCGCTTCTGTTTCCGACTGGTGTTTCCTTTTTCCGACTGACTCGGCTTGTGCTTGCCGCTTCGGAGTCGGTCTTCTTCTTCGCCGTTGGCGTACTTGGTAGCAATCTCCATCATCCGACTCAAGGTCATGTCACCGGTTCGACCAAACTTCAAACTCAATTCTCTGTTCTTGATGCCATCTTTAAAGGCGCAGACTACCTGATGATCAGACACATTCTCCACAGTATGGTGCAAAGTGATCCATCTCTGAATATACTCTCTGAGAGTCTCATTGGTCTTCTGCACGCAGACTTGCAACTCTGTCAGTCCAGCTGGTCGCTTGCAAGTTCCTTCAAACGTTTTGATGAACACTCGGGACCGATCTTCCCAAGTGTAAATGCTGCTAGGAGGTAATTGAGTCAACCATGTCCTGGCAGAACCTTCCAGCATGAGGGGCAAATGCTTCATAGCCACCTCGTCGTTCCCACCACCAATCTGAACTGCCACTCGGTAGTCCTCAAGCCAAGTTTCAGGCTTAGACTCACCAGTGAACTTGCTGACTCCTGTTGCCAACCTGAAATTGGGAGGGATAACTGCGGCTCTGATAGCTCTGCTGAAACATTCAGGGCCAGAAACATGCACTCGACTGCTTGTGGGCGCATCTCTGTCGAGTCCGCCTCGATGGGCTCTGTTCCGGTCGACCAAACCTTGCACGATAATGGATCGCGCGTCGAAGCCTGGTTCTCTGGGGTCGACTGGAACTCTTCGCCCCGTACTGAACTGACGTCTGTCATCTTGCTGCTGAGGAGCGTAAGACCCACCCCTCGGAGGGGAATTGGGCACTCGACGCCTATCATCTCGGTCGAGTCGGTCACCATATTGGTCTCGCCGATTCTCGCGCCCTTCACGCCGCGGAGGCGATCTGGGACTGTGAGCCGACTGAACCGTATTCGCAGCAACGGATCGACTGTGAATTCTGTTGCACGACTGCGACACGGCCGAATTCTGGTCTCCTGCTGCTCGGAGCAGATCCCTGATCTGCATTAAGCCTCTACCAGCTTCCGACTGAGAGGGCTGGATGGACTCTGCTATACGGGTCGCAGCTGCTAAATTCTGGATTGGGGTTCAATATACCTGAGTCGGCGGGAAGAGTTGACGTCGACTAGTGTCGGGAACTCGTTGCCGTGCACGCTCGTCGAGTGCGCGCTGAAGATTCTCCAGTCGAGTGCGTTCGGCTAAATTGGCCAAACGTGCCTCCTCCAAGGCGCGAGCCTCGGGGGTTTCTCCTGCGATGGGAGTATGCAGGACATCCACGTTCCTCCGGCGAAGTTCTTCTCTTTGCAGAGAGTCGAGTGGCTCGGGCTGGTACTCTTCGTGATCTCGTGCGGGGTCGCCTCCGTCGCCTGCTCCACCATCACGGGCGAAGCCAGGGGGACTGCGGGGCCCGTCGACCATCAGGATTTCCGCCGCCGGATCACTGCTATCGCACTCGGATGCGGTCTCTACGGAGCCAGTCGACAGATCGAACAGGCCGTAGAGAGATTCGTCGGGCTCGATTGCTGCAACTTGGGTGGTGGCCATTTGGCGAGCCACCGCGTGCCTCACCCACCGCTGAATCCTCGACTGGCCCGAGCGCTTGCGCTGGCGGGAGACCGGGAAGGTGGTCGATGGGGATGTCGACCGATACGGGGTCGACGGTTGCCGCAGCAGAACGCCGCGGACACATGCGCGAAAATGCGTCGCACCGCAGACGGGGAGCGCATCAACGTCGAGTGGAGCCTCCTGGAGCCAGGCGGAGTCGTCGGCGATGAAGATGAGAGCGCCGAGACGGATCTCTCGACCCTCGACCAAAACTCCAGCAGCCACCATGATGAAAGTACTCGGAAGAATCGCAACTTCCCCACAAAATCGCTAAAACACCGGCCCCACGGTGGGCGCCAACTGTCGTGGTTCTAAGCCTGACAGTAGAGTGGGGGGTAGGTATGGAGAGGCAAGGTCCTAGCTATGGAGAGGTTGTAAACACAGGGGATGTACGAGTTCAGGCCCTTCTCGGAGGAAGTAAAAGCCCTACGTCTCGGAGCCCAGAGGCGGTCGAGTGGATTATATGTATATGAGTTACAGGGTGCCGAACCCCTCTACCTGTGGAGGGGGGTGGCTTATATAGAGTGCGCCAGGACCCCAGCCAGCCCATGTAGGAGAGGGTTTAAGGTGAGTTAAGTCTGGGGCGTTACTGGTAACGCCTCACATAAAGTGTCTTTACTATCATAAAGTCTACTTAATTACAGGCCGTTGCAGTGCAGAGTGCCTCTTGACCTTCTGGTGGTCGAGTGAGTCTTCGTGGTCGAGTCCTTCAAGTCAGTCGAGTGAGTCCCTCATTGGTCGACTGGAAGGTGACCTCTTCTAAGGGTGTCTTTGGGCAGGGTACTTAGATCAGGTCAGTGACCCTACCCTAGGTACATGACCCCATCACCATGTGCTCCACTTGAATAGTGCCAGAGTCGCTAAGCCGTTGGACATTGTAGGGGTGAGGGTGCTTCATCTTGACCAATTGTAGCTTGGAAGATAGCTCTTCACTTACCATGTTGTGGCAACTTCCTCCGTCGATGATGACCTTCATGGACCTTCCATTGATGCCCACCTTGGAGTGGAAGATATGGCATCTTTGGTCTTTAGTCTTGTTGATGTTGAAGTGTCAAGACCTTGGAGACAATGAGAGCAGGGCTCGAATCATTGTCACAAAAGGCTTGTCATCTTCATCTTCATTCACTTGCCAGTGCATGTCCATGTGCTCAAGGGCTTCCATTTCGTCTTCACTCATGGAGTCATAGGTGCCGTCGTCATTGAGCATCATGGTACGCTTATTGGTACACTCAAAGGATATGTGGCCTTGGCCGCCGCATATGAAACACTTGATGGAACTTGTCTTCATGGTCTCATCTGGTGGAGTGGTAGATGATGAAGCTCTCGGCTTGAAGTTATTTGTAGTAGGAGGACGACTTGAAGACGTCGAAGTTTTCTTATAACTTGACTTGTCATCGTTGCTTGGGGAAGCTTTGGTTGAGGTAGAATGTGGTTGAGTCATTGACGAGTGGTTGGAGGAGCCGTAGTTCTTGGAAGAGTATTTGGCATATTTGAAGTCATCTTGCACTTGTCGCTCCGCATTGGTGGCTTGATGCACTAGCTAGATGAGGTTGGAGTAGGGTTGAAAGTCGAAGATGTTCTTGATAGTACGGTGGAGTCCATTCAAGAAATGTGCCATTTGTTCTTTGTCTTCCGTGACATTTTCTCTAATCATGGCAATCTCCATTTCCTTGTAGTATTCTTCAACGCTCTTTGTTCCTTGCTTGAGTTATAAATTCTTGAAGAGGTCGCGGTTGTAGTAGGTTGGCACAAAGCACACTCTCATGACATCCTTCATTTGCGCCCAAGTTGTGATGGGTGGTTCACCTCTTGCCTCATGATGCTCAATGACGTGCTCCCACAAAATGAGGGTGTAGTCTTGGAACTCAAGGGATGCCATGGTGATCTACTTCTCTTCTTCATAGTTGTGCAAACGAAAGATCTTGTCAACCTTCAATTCCCCTGAAAGATACTCTTCGGGACCATTGCTTCCGGTGAACTTGGGCATGGTGAACTTGAGCTTGCCATATCATTGGTCTTCATTGTGTTGGGGTCGAGGGTGATGACATCCTTGTCGTGGAGGATTATCGCCCTAAAGTTGCTCTTGGCGTGGAGGATCCCCATTATCTTGTTGCTCTTGGCAAACTTGTGGTTCTTGTCGGGGTTATTGTGCTTGTCTAGATTATGGAGGAGCTTGTGGAACTTGTCCGTGCAATCCTGCTTGATAGTTCCTCTCTTGAAGTTCTTCACGATGTGCTTATTCTAGCTCACACATATGTCAGTTGCGTGCTCCTATGACGCGACTTGTGTCTCAGAGGGCATGTTGCGCCTCAAGTGCTTGAGCTTCACGTTGTTGTTGTTCTTGATGTTGTGCCTCAACATCTTGTTCGTCTTGGTGTTGGCGTGCTCGCTCTTCCTCTTGTTGGTGTTGACGTTGCCTTTCTTGTGCTTGCGCAAGGGTAGCTTGATTTTGACGATGTCGATGTTCTTGCTCGTCAAGTTGCTCTTGTCGTCGATCATTGCCGTGTAGTGGATTGCGGTTTCCTTGACGATCTTGGCGCGCGGGTCGTCAAAGATTGTTCGAAGTTGGTGTGCTTGAGTCGGAGATGGTGTCATCGGAATGTCGACTCGAGCACCTCTGCCTTGAATAGGACGAAGTGGTAGTAGAGCGTTGACCAACAAGGCACGAATCTCATAAATTCTTGCATTGCTCTCTAGTTTTTGTTCATCGAGCTTGTTGTCGAAGTAGTCTCTTGTACGCTGCTCAGATTGTCGCAAGTCGGTGGTTTTTGGTGCTCAGATTGTACGTTGCTCGGATTGTCGCAAGTCGCAAGTAGGAGATTGTCGATGCAGTTGCTCAATGCTTGTTGTTCTTGATGCAATGCTCTTTGTGCACCGAAGTGGTGGTTTTTGGTGAAGTAGGTTTTTGGGTCCTCATCTTGCTCCATGTAGAGTGGGTTGGTAGAAGTAGTTGGCATGTCCATCATTTCAAGTAAATGTGTGAGTGGGAGAAAGATAAGAACTATACCAAATGTACCTTGACTAATGTTGAGAATGGATCAACGATCACTAAATGGTACTGGTTCCTGTCAATTTCTCACACCTACACAAATAAGCCTTTAGTAGAGCTTGGTTAGGATGGTGGACAAAAATTTATGCAATTGTTAGTGAGACTCAATAATGTTGTAAAATATTCACAAATTTGCAAATGCAACAAGTAGACCAACAGTAAAAGGAGGTACATAGAAACACACACACGGAAAGATAAAATGGGGTTGAGCAACCAAAAATGAGCACCAAATTTGGAATCCAAGGAAAATGCTCTTTTTTCTCAACACTAGAGAGACGCTAGCACGATTGCACAATAGGCGGATACGAGACTTGTGCACAACCTACAAGGCTAAAATGCAACGACCTCTATCCCTAGTATGCTATATGTATGGTGTTCCGGTGGTATGATCCAAGATGATCTTGTATGACAATCTTAATGTAGTATGATGCTATGGTTCTTTCTTGAAAGATTTTTTCTTATCTTTTCTTCTTGCCTAAAAGCTTGTTTGGCTCTTTCTCTTTTGATATCTTTCTCATGCAAAACTTCATGAACAAAGGTAGCAATTGTGTATATGTTATGACAACCTTGTGACACAAGAGATGATATCAAGATATGGATACCAAGATGATATGATAGATGCAACAAGATGATAATCACTAATGTGCACAAGTAACGTTGCTGGTAACACTCAATGGCTAGTATCGATAGGAAGGGTACGCAAAATGGGCTATGATGGTTATCAATGCAATGGAAAGGGAGTACACAAATGTGTTGTCAAAGTTACCATCCTTACCTATGGTTGAGGGTGTCCAAATGGTGGAGTAGTCTATGTCGATGACGAGTCTGTGGCGAAGATGAGCGGCAGTGATGTCGATGTCGAACCATCCATAAGTTGTCGAAACACATTAGGAAACGGAAACCGCAACTCAAATTCTTAAAGCAAATGTGTCACAACTTTCGGAGTAGGTAGCGGGTAAGCGGTGGTGGTTGCGGAGAGTGGTGGTGGTATGCACAAGGTTTGGTGGTATGCGGAAGTAATGGTGTAGGCCCGATCAAAATTGGCGAGAGTTAGGCGGGAAACGGAGCGTTGCTGTGGGATGCCTTTTGTCCGGGCTATCGGGCCGGATGTCCTGGCTATCTTTCATGATCAACCCTAAGGCTCATGATACCAAGATGACGTAGGGTGCAAACCCTAAGGCTCATGATACCAAACTTGCGAAAAAATCAAAAAACAAGGGGTAGGGGCTCCAAATTCATGATCAACCAAGGCTGATGATACCAAGATGACGTAGGGTGCAAACCCTAAGGCCGATCTTTCATGAAATGGAGGGATCCTATGAATAAGACGAGGGGAAACACGAGGGGAAACACTCAAATCAACAGAAATGATCATACATGTGCTAGATCCACGAACATAAAGAGTGATACAAGATCTAAAATCAACAAAGGATGATACAAGAGGAGGTAGTTCTTCTCCGTGAGGTGGTCTTGAGGGGTCTTCTCGTGAGGGGTCTTGAATCCACTTGGGGGATCTTCTTCATAAAGGCTATGGTCGTCGAAGGAGAAAGTATGAAGTGGATGAGCAAAGCTCTATCTCCAAAATGAGCTATCACATTGCCAACCCTAGAAACAGGAAGGAGGATTATATATAGTCTAGAGGGGCGAAGGGATACATGGGCTTCAGCCCTTTACTGTGCGCAGACAAGCGGAGGCGGATGTCCGGGCCTTCTCGAGGTGCTGGATGTCCGGGCGTGGGGCCGGATGTCCGGGCTGGTGGGGCAGGCTTCGGTGAGGTTCTCTGAAGGGCGTCGGATTCCTGGGCTGGGACTGGATGTCTAGGCTGGAGTCGGGCCGGCTGTCTAGATCCTCTAGCTGCAGTTGATGCTCCAGGGGCCGGATGTCTGGGTCCTACGGTCTTCTTCGATGCCTTCCATCCTTCGTCTTCATCCTTGTACTTGTGGACTTGTCCGTCTTCATGTGCATCTTTAGGAGGATCCTCTTGGTACGTGATCATGCATAACATTCCGGACATAGGTAGCAGCCATGTCTCGAGTGGCCGATATGGAATATCACTAAGAGAGATGTCACCCCGGTCTTGAGAGCTCTAGCTCTAGCTCATGTCATTGGTCCTCTTAGCACTTGATGAGGCGATGGTAGGTCCATGGGGATGGCCATAGGATGCTTCGCATCATGGACTATCTTGAGATTGATTGCTTGCATGATGTTGGTCCCCCTATTGACATGCTTCATGCTATTATGATTTCCCCATGCAATGATTTACCCATTTATGATGAGTTTGATGATTGACATGTGGAGTCTATTAGTTGTCATGCCATGTTGCATAGGATTTCTTGAGATAATTCTCTCGGTCACATCATCTTTGTCAATCCGCTTGACTTGTCATATGCTATGCATGAGAACAACCATATATCATATATGTAATCTCATCGTAGTGACTATGCATATGCCATTAAAATAAACCCAATTTGTACATATGGCATAAATGACAAGCCCGTGGTTATTGGCATTTGTTTTTCTTGTGATGATATTGATATGCTCCCTTTGCATCATTTATCTCATATGGCATGCCATGACCACCTAGCTTCGAATATGAATTATTTTGGATGTTATCCATTTTCTCCATATGATGTTTCTGATATTGCTCATGAGGAGACCCCCATAGTGATAGAGGCATGGGTCCTGATCTTTCAATAAGATGATAAATATTGATTTGGTGGAGTCAACTTTGACGATCCGACTACAAACATGCACGATGTTGCGCCTTAGCAATCGCTAGACCAATCTCCCGAGGTTACTGGCGATGCTGGAAGCATGATCAGCCTGACCACGAAGGTATATTCCTGCACGCAATCGAAGAACAAGAAAATATATGATAATGAAATCTGAATATTGTGAATATAGATGAAGTATGGATAAAGGTGGAGATCTGAAAGCGGTCTTGGTATGGTCGTTGGACACAACCGAAGTACACGAAGTTCTAGTGGCTAACTTTTAACTAAACAAACCCAAGAAAAAAGCTACTAGATAGATCTACTTATATAGGAGCAAGGGGTGGTGTCCAAGGAGGTGGGAGGATGTCCCAAGGCAGCCTAAAACTAAGCCTAGGTCATACAAGGCTCATGGGCCCAAGTGGAGGTAATGCAACACCTTTGGACTTGTAGTTTGACTCGGATTCTGCTACAGTGTCAGATTGTTTCATCAATAAATCAATGCTCCGGATGAATTTTAAGGTGAATCCAATTGGATTGAAAAGAGCACAAAATCGACTTTCCAACAAAAAAAGAATGACCCAATTCGGAGTCCGTATGGAAGAGTTATTGGTGTTTTGAGTCAGGTATGTCTGTGTAGGCCGAATCTGAATCCAAAACATGAGAGACTTGGACTCTAACTTCTCTTGGCCCAAAAGTGACATGAGAAGACTTATCTTTTTCCCTTATCTTCATATGTTCATTGTACAAACATCCCATATACCTCACCAATATATATGTATGCAATATTTTTGGTCGTATCCAAGGTTGTCATGTCCTCATCATCGTCCCATTGTTGAAAACAAAGCCGTCCTTGGTGATGCTTAATCTAAAATGTGGCTAACAAAAGAGACAAGGTGTATATATTGTATATGTATATGTCATCCATTTTTACTTCCCATGGTTGTTGCACATATGACACATGTATACATGAGTAACTTTCATAGTTCATAAAGTCTGAAGCCAAAATATTATCACAAGAAGTAGAAGGCATGAAAATATTGCAACTCAGTTTGCATATGTAAGTGAAGCTCTTATTCATTTCAAAAGGTTGATGATGTTCATCATTAAACCATCCCACCATTGGTGAATAAAAATTACATGCACCAAATTTACATGCTACAACATGCTTAAATAAGCAAACATGTAATAAGTCATTGGTCACTGAATCATCACCAAGATTAGAGGTCATATAAAAATGATTAAACATTGGTTCTTTTGCATCAACAGTTAATTCAATGGGTGCACTTAAAATTATTGGTATTTTAGTTGTTTGATCATATGACACATCCATAACAGTAACATGATTCTCTAAAATAGGTGGTGTGCTCAAATCAATAGGTGACTCAACACATGATGTATTCAAGTTAACCAGGCATGCATCATTCTCATGTGAAAGTGGAAAATCTGTACCTTTGTCATTACCTCTTATGATCAACTCAGATGATGTAGGCACTCTCGGTGGTGATCTGTCACATGGGGCAGATGATGTAGTCCTCGCAACAACGGATGTGGTTGTCATAGTACGCCTAGTAGTTGAAGAAACATATGTATCAACAGTTGCAATGTGCACCGTGCGCTTGTTCTCCTTGTGGGCAACATGTCGTTTTATTTCCTATTCAACTTTGCAAGCAAGACGAAACAAATGGTCCATAGGATAACACTCTTCATGAATTAGTATCTCTTGAATATCACAGTTTAATCCTCCCCAAAATCTATCCATAAAATCTTCTTAACTTTCTTCTAAAAATGAGTGCAACAATGTAGTTGTTGGCGTTCTGGGAACGGGGGTCCCCAGACTTGCCTGCCTGCGGCCCACAGTGTGGCTCCATCAGCGGCCATGTATGGCACATATTCACCAACAAACACTCAAGACCCTTGTGAGGGGCTAAGCCTCGCGAGGCGGACGACGCAAGACCTCCTCAGGGAGGCCTCACCAGGCTGGCTCGCGAGGGGTGGAGAGATCAAGGCAAGGGATACTTCGCGAGGTTTGTGTGACGCAAGCCATGACGACTGGAGCTAGGCAGGCGCCGGCGCGTGTAGTGTCCTCGTTTCCTCTTTGGTGCTAAAGGGGCAAGCGCAGGCGAGGAGTCCCGAGGCATTAGGCAAAGGTTTCCATATCGGTGCAACAAGACCAAGACCAGTAGGGCGGAGGTCACCATGGAGCCCAAGACGGCGTCACCACCAGAGCCTTTGGCAGGAGAAGACTACTTTTGTCAGGATAGCTTGTACTAGCTGTGCAAAGGTTTCCATATCTGTGCAACAAGACCAAGACCAGCAGGACAGCTGGACGGAGGTCATCATGGAGCCCAAGACGGCGTCACCACCAGAGCCTTTGGCAGGCGAAGACTACTTTTGTCAGGATAGCTTGCACTAGTTGTCCCCCTTCAAATTGGCCGTTGTGGGATCCCTTCCCACCTAATATTTTTGAAATAGGACTCGAGCCTCCATATATAGGACTAACCACCACAGTAGGGAGGGATTCTGATCTCAGCTTGGACCGGATTCATTCCACCAAAGCCACCACACTCACCAAGCACAAGAACACCTCCCCTCAGGAGGCTGTTCTTCCCTTGTAACTATTCATCGACAACCCAAGTGGCAATCCATCACACCACATAGGAGTAGGGTATTACACCACATCGGTGGCCCGAACCAGTATAAACTCTTGTGTCGCCTATTCATTCGGTTCGTCGAGCTAAGCCATGACATCATGATGTGTGCGAGCTAGAGAGGGGGAGAGATCTTCGTGCGCACCCCTGTGTTCGAACCTCAAGGGTTTTTTCGGAACCCGAAATCCGACATTTGGTGCACCAGGTAGAGGTGTGCCG
>NC_041386.1:309112172-309112725 GCF_002162155.2 Triticum dicoccoides
GGTTCGTATCGGTGTGGCTTTGACATATCGGATGTCAGATATCGGGTGATATATCGGACGATATGTATATATATCGGCGAACACCTGTCTAGTTTTTTTCATTATTCTTGTTCAAAACATTTACTTTTAGTAAAACAAAATGTATGATATCAATGCTTTAACATAACACTTTTAGGTTCCTAGTTTACTAACTTGTTAATTAAGAAACAATTAAGGAAAGATTCACAAAATCATTACTCTATGGTTAAAAAAAGTATGATATATATGCATTTGTATGAAACATTGAGAATGACTTTGATAATATATAATGCCATTGTAAATGCATAATCTTATTTCACTGTTATCCAATAAAGAATTGTTGTCATTTATGTATCGTTCTATATCGATGGACATATCGGGCTAGTTATCGACCATATCGGTCGATATTTCGGTCGATATCGGATGATATGTTGGAAAATGATATTTTCAAAATGATATGTTATGTTTATATGGGTGGAGCCCCAAAAGTGATATATCAGCCTATATATCGGTTGTATCGGCCTAGATTTAAAAT
>NC_041386.1:309112886-309190915 GCF_002162155.2 Triticum dicoccoides
GACGGCCTCGCCGGTCCGACTGGCTCTCATGGACGCCGCCGCTTCTTCGACTAGATCGACGGGCGCCCTCCACAGCGCCGTGGGGCTCCGGGCCTTACGGTGGCCGCACAAGTTCAAGCTGAAGATGCCGCCCCGTTACGATGATGCGGCTGATCCGGCAGCCGTCCTGCTGGCGTACGAGGAGGCTGTCCTGGAGGCCGGGGGCGATGGTAAAGTCATGGCCAACTGGCTCCCAATGGCCCTCGCTGGCGTGCCGCACGCCTGGCTCCTCCATCTGCCAGAATATTTTGTGGCCTCCTGGGAGGAGCTGCGCGACCTCTTCATCGCGCGCTTCGGGGGACCAGTACCCCCTATCATCACGGCTCTCCTCGGTGGCTCGCAGGCGCCACCCTAAGACCGTCACACCAAGCCGTTCTTCCGCCAGATCGGCGCCACATCCACGCGGCAGGGGGCTCCCCCGGGTTGGGCGGCGCCCAAGGCCGACCTGACCTTCAACTCGAGGGATCACCCAGTCACCATTGTCGGTTCGGGTGTGCTCCCAATGCTTTGCACGCCCACCATCTGTAGCGTAGCTGTCACCAAGACCCTCATCGACGGCGGCGCCGGCCTCAACGTGCTCTCTGTGGAGGCTTTTAGTCTCCTTCACGTACCGCTGGAGCGGCTCCGCCCTAGCAAGCCCTTCTCCGGAGTCAGCAGCGGCTCCTCCAACCCCTTGGGGAAGATCCGTCTCCCCGTGACCTTCGGCACACGCGAGAACTACCGCACCGAGTTAATCGACTTCGACATCGCCCGCATCGGCTTACCGTACAACGCCATCCTCGGGTACCCGGCGCTGGCCCAGTTCATGGCAGCTACCCATCCTACCTACAACCTCGTGAAGATACTAGGAAGAAAGAGCATCCTCACCGTGGTAGGAGACGCCAGGTGTCGGTGTACTAGAATAGGGGTAGCCTAGTACCCTGAACTTGTGCATGGGCAGTTGCAGCACCCCGTGGCAAAGGCTTGCCGGGTGATCGCCAAGATCCCCCAAGGTTCCCTTGGAGCCATCCAAGAACAAAGTATTTAAGCTAAGGAGACAAGACCCCGGCAAGAGGAGCTTGCCGGGAAGGCCAACCAAGGCGCTTCAATGAACTTGCCGCGACGCACCACGCGCTCCGGCAAGGCAACAAGGCCCCGGCAAGAGGAGCTTGCCGGGAAGACAAACCAAGGTACCTCGAGGCCCGGTGAGCGACAAGCTTCCGGACCCGACAAGATAACGACAGCGGCAAGGCGCTTGCCGCGGCAGGCAGCCACTCTGCGTCCACGCTCCAGCGCATCCACCAACGTGTCGCTCTGGGGGCCTCTCCGGGCGCGCGTGGCGGGAGGTTGTGCAGCCAGCGGTGCGCAGTGGCATGCGAAGCTGACAAGATCACCATCATGGCGAACGGTGGCGCCCCTAACGGTCCTTTTCTGCACTGTTCGGGCGACTCAGACAGGCATTTAATGCCCTTGTCCCCTGCCGTTAGGGTTAGGTAGGGTGCACTGTACAAGCAACTATATCAACTACCTCGCTTTTTACGTTTTTACCCTCCTCTGCGTTGCCACCTGTCGGTGACCCCTTTAGCGTATAAAAGGAGGCCCATGCGCAACGTAGAGGGGGTTCGGCTCGTAGGTTCAGACAGTCGGCTTCGATTCATTCGTAGCCCAGAGAACATCACACTCTCGCTTTGGAGAGCAAGAACACCAGATAATACAACCAGACAAGCAGCAGTAGGAGTGTTATCTCTCCAGAGAGCTCCGAAGCTGGGTAAACTGCTCGTGTGCTTCGCCTCGATCCGCTCTTTGTGCGCTCTCCGCCCCCCGCCGAACCGAAAGGGGCTCGGTCCGCCAGCCCCATAGGTGTTCGTGGATCAGTTTCCCCGACATCTTTGGCAGGCCAGGTAGGGGGTGTCGAGATTGTGTGAACCAGATCCGGCATTCACACGAGCTAGATCCTTATTCCCTTCATCAACATGCCACCGAAGAAGAAGACTTCAGCGGCAGCCGCTCCATCCACGTCACTTCCGCCACCGTTGGAGCAAACGAGTGGTGGGATGGACGCCGGCGGAAGAAAGGACGTCGACGAGGAAGCTCCTGATGCCGCCAGGTCCAAGAACAAGGCTGCACAAACCTCGGCGACTGTACATGTTCCACGCCACTCTCAGTAGGCGCAAGATCAACAGCGTCATGGCACTAGCAGTGCCATACGCATGATAGCCCAAGACCAAGCTGGTGGATCTCGGGGCGCTCAAGACCAGCATGCACGCCAGCATGCTGGCACGAGTGGAGCATGGTCGCCTAGACGGGATACTGCTCCTTCTAACATAGTTAGAAGTTCGAGCACGTCCCGCTCCTCGCGCCGTCCGCCACTGCCACCCACAACTCCAGCAGAAGCTTTGGCGCGAGCGCAACTTCTCCTAGATTACCCTCCGACATCGGACAAGATCGACGAATGGAGAGCCGCCATTCAGAGTCTCATCGGCTACGCCAACGGCGACACTCCACGGCGGCCGAGCGTGTCGCCGCCGCGACAGGACCGCCGGACGGGAGCCGGTGGCGATGAAACGGGCGGAGGTGCAACCACCATGCAATCACCGCCCCGAAGGCCAAGATCGCCGACTCGCCGGATCCACATCGACAGCGACTCCACTGCATCGTCGGATCCACGAGCTCGTCGCGATCAGCGCCAAGTTCTTCATGATCGACAAAAAGAAGACGCTCGAACCCGCATCGAGCGCCGAAGAGAAGCGCGACGTCAATCCGACAAGCACGTTGGGCCCTCTATTGACATGCATGCGCCAGGGGAACCAGGCGATCTGCCGTACGCGGTAGGTTGTCCTGCGTTCACTCGTGAGCTGCGGCAAGTCCAGTGGCCCAGTACAAAGAACTTAAAGCCAGACGTACTGGAGAAGTACGACGGCAAGATGCATCCGTCAGAGTTCCTCAGCATCTACACCATTGCGGTGCAAGCTGCCGGGGGACGAGATGACAAGATCCTTGCCAACTACTTCCCGCTGGTGCTCAAGCCCAATGTCAGATCCTGGCTCATGCACTTGCCGGACAACTCCATATCCTCTTGGGCTGATCTGTGCCATCAGTTTGTCGGTGCCTTTACAGGCGGACACAAGCCTCATGGCCAGGAGAGTGATCTTCATCTGCTCGCCCAGAAGGAAGGAGAGCCCCTGCGCAAGTACATTCAGAGATTCAGTAGTGTGCAGCACAACATCCCAGACGTCCACCTTGCCGCGGTGATCAGCGTGTTCCATCAGAACGTGCGGAACCGCAGGATGCGGGAGGAAATGGCGATGTGCAAGATCTGGGACGTCAGTGAGTTATATGCACTGGCCGACAAGTGCGCACGTGCTGAGGAAGGGAGGAGACTCCCCAGAGAAAATATAGGAGCAGGGGGATCTGACAGTGAAGATGCTGCCCCGACAAGGAAAAACCGGCGGCGGAACAACAGAAGGAGGAAAGGCAAAGAAGTGCTAGTTGTCGAGCAGTCCGGCAACGGTGGTAGCGCCAAGGAAGCCAAAGCTGGTGACTCCGGCAAGGAGGTTGCCGCGGAGGTAGCGGTCGCCGACAAGCAGGATGACACCAACAAGCAGTATTGCAAGATTCACCGCACCAAGGGCCATGATCTTCAGAACTGTAAGAGAGTCGAGCAGCTTGTTGAGCAACAGAAAGCTGAATATGAGCGGCGCGATAAAGAGAAGGCCCAGGAAGGAGTTGGTGGATCCGGCAAGAAACATCCCGGCCGAGGAGAACGCCGCGGCAAGGCCAAGCAGTGGCAAGGAGACAGACCTCCTCGCGGCCGCGACAAGGATGAAGATGACAGCGACGATGAAGATATGGATGATGAGGAGACTGATGAGCAGGAGTTCCAGAAAGCCACAGAGGTCCTGTGCGTTGACGGTGGTGCTTCTCTGCATGCCTCGCACCGCCAGCTCAAGCAGTGGGTGCGGGAAGTTAATGCAGCAGAACCACCCGTCGAGTCACGCAAGCCTCTGAAATGGTCCGGCACGCCTATCATCTTTGATATTGAGGACCACCCGGATCGCATAACTGCGGTCGGGTGCTTGCCGATGTTGGTTTCACCAACAATCCGCAACCTCAAGGTCACTAAGATGCTAGTTGACGGCGGGGCCGGTTTGAACTTGATCTCCTCCGTAGTGCTCCAGAAGCTCCATATCCCTGACAGCGAGCTCGAAGAGACCGGCACATTTCAAGGAATCAACCCGGGAAGGAGCAAGCCAAAGGGAAAGATCACGTTGCCGGTAACATTTGGCAGTGAGCTGAACTTCAGGACTGAGAGGGTCATGTTTGACGTTGCCGACTTTCCATTACCTTACAATGGAATCCTTGGCCGTCCGGCACTCGCCAAGTTCATGGCAGCCTCTCACTATGCGTACAACGTACTGAAAATGCCAGGCCCAATAAGTGTCATCTCTGTCCCTGGCGACAAGAAGGATGCTCTTATCTGTGCCGACAAGATCTACCAGGAAGCAGCAGCCGCAGCAGAACGAAGGACACTTGCCGCTGAAGCTCCCGGGGGGAAGAAGAAGACCAAGTCCGGCAAGAGCTCTGATGCCCACTCCGGCAAGCGCACCTCTTCGGAGTGCTGCGCTACCGTCGAGGACGCACCATCGAGCTCCACCGGCAAGTGTAAGAAGGCAATGGCAGCTCCACCTGAGACTAAGAAGGTGTCCGCCAAGGAGGATGGCACTGGTGGTACCTTCACCATCAGCGCCACTCTTGACCCCAAATAGGAAAGCGCGCTCGTTGCTTTCCTGCGGGCGAATGTCAACGTGTTTGCATGGCAACCGTCTGATATCCCCGGTGTTCCCAGGAAAGTGATTGAGCACCACCTTGCCGTCTGTCCTCATGCGCGGCCCGTCAAGCAGAGAGTCAGGAAGTAGGCAGTAGAGCGCCAAGAATTCATCGCAGAAGAAATCAAGAAGTTGGAAGCAGCAGGCCTTGTCAGAGGAGTACTCCATCCCACGTGGTTGCCCAATCCTGTTGTTGTGCGCAAGGCTAATGGGAAATGGAGACTTTGTATTGACTTCACTGATGTTAATAAAGCTTGTCCCAAAGACCCATTTCCCTTGCCGCGTATTGACCAGATTGTTGACTCCACAGCCGGATGTGATTTGCTTTCGTTTCTTGATGCATACTCAGGATATCATCAGATCTTCATGGCCGAAGAGGATGAAGAGAAAACCGCATTTATCACCCCGTGTGGCACGTACTGCTTCGTGCGGATGCCTTTCGGATTGAAGAATGCTGGTTCAACATTCGCAAGGGTAGTCCACCATGCTTTTGAGCCACAAATACACAGAAATGTGGAAGCTTACATGGATGACATAGTGGTCAAGAGCAAGAACAAGGCGACCTTGATTCAAGATTTAGACGAAACATTTGCAAACCTGCGCAAGATCAACCTCAAGCTTAACCCCGAGAAGTGCATGTTTGGAGTTCCTTCCGGCAAGCTTCTCGGGTTCTTCATGTCTCAGCGGGGAATTGAAGCCAATCCCGACAAAATCAAAGCCATCGAGCAGATCGAAGCACCAAAGCGCTTCAAGGATGTACGAAGGCTTGCCGGTTGCGTGGCTGCTCTCAGCAGGTTTATCTCTAGATCTGCTGAGCGCGCCCTGCCATTTTTCAAAATTTTGAAAAGGGCAGGTCCAATGAAATGGACTCCGGAAGCAGAGGCTGCGCTGCAGGACTTGAAGAGATACATGTCCTCCACTCCAACGCTTGTCGTACCTAAGCCGCAAGAGAAGTTGCTGCTGTATATAGCAGCAACCAATCAAGTGGTTAGTGCTGCGTTAGTGGCGGAGAGGGAGGCGGATGATGAGCCAGCAACCACGGCAGATCCATCCAGCGACAAGCAGGGGGCTTCGCCGACAAGCTCTGGTCCCGACAAACATGGGTTTGCGCAGGAGCATGATGAGATGCCAAGGAGAATGGTGCAGCGCCCAGTTTACTTTGTCAGTTCTCTTCTGCAGGGGGGCAGATCAAGGTACTCTGGTGTGCAGAAGTTGCTTTTCGGCCTCCTCATGGCCTCGAGAAAGCTGCGCCATTACTTCCGAGCACATGAGATCACAGTCGTCACTCGCTTTCCGCTGAAGAGGATACTGCAAAATCCAGAAGCAACGGGCAGGATTGTCGAGTGGGCGCTGGAACTGTCAAGCTTTGGTCTCAAATTTGAGAGCACTTCAACTACTTGTAGCAGAGTGGACACCAACCCCAGATGAAGGAATTTCAGAAACGAGCATCCCCATCAAAGAGGCAAACAAAGAGTGGCTGATGTACTTTGATGGTGCCTTCTCGCTGCAAGGCGCCGATGCAGGCGTGCTGCTTGTCGCACCCACCGGAGAGCACCTCAAGTACATAGTCCAGATGCACTTTCCCAAAGAGCAAGCAACCAACAATACAGAAGAGTATGAAGGATTACATGCCGGTCCCAGAATCGCAGCAGACCTTGGGATCAAGAAGCTCATTGTCAGGGGTGACTCACAGCTTGTCGTCCGACAAGTGAACAAGATCTACCAGAGTCCGTTAATGGAAGCGTATGTCGATGAAGTGAGGAAGCTAGAAGAGCACTTTGAAGGCCTACAAATGGAGCATATCCCAAGAGCTCAGAATGATATTGCTGATGATCTGTCAAAGTGCGCTGCATTAAAGTTACCTGTGGAACCAGGGATCTTTGTGCTTAAGTTGACTCAACCATCCGTAACACCATCAACTGGACAAAGCAAAAAGAGGAAGTTGGTTTCTGGTGACTACTTTCCGGCAGAGCTCCCCGAAGCCGCCGCCAAGAAAGTCCCCAAGATCAACACCAAGGATGCTGAGGGGCAGTCTGCTCCGGCAAGCCTAATGGTTTGTTCCGTTGAAGCAGACGCTCCCAACAAGTTTTGCTCCGGCAAGCTTGCCGGGGAACATCAAGCTCCGGCAGGGCCGCAAGCCCTTGCCGTAGAAGCAGATGTTCCCGTAGCAGCAGATGCGCCTTTAGTCCTTGTTGTCGAGCCACAAGCTCCAGCATGGGCATAGCAGATTGTCCATTTCCTTCAGACAGGAGAACTTCCCGAAGAACAAGAAGAAGCGGAAAGAGTAGCCCGGCAGTCAAGTATGTACCAGTTTGTCGATAGCATACTGTACAGAAGAAGACTCAACGGTGTGAAATTGAAGTGTATTCACCGGGAAGATGGACAAAAGCTGTTGGCGGAGATACATGGAGGCATATGTGGCCACCACATTGGCGCAAGAGCACTTGCCGGCAAAGCTTTCCGGCAAGGTTTCTTTTGGCCGACAGCCCTCCAGGATGCAACTGCACAAGTAACCAAGTGTGAAGCGTGCCAGTTCCACTCCAAACATATACACCAGCCAGCTCAAGCTCTCCAGACGATCCCTTTATCCTGGCCATTTTCGGTCTGGGGGCTCGATATCCTCGGCCCCTTCCCCTGAGCTGTCGGGGGCTTTGAGTACTTGTACGTCGCAATCGACAAGTTCACAAAGTGGCCGGAAGTGCAGCCAGTGAGGAAGGTGACAGCACAGTCAGCAGTCAAGTTCTTCAGGTCGATTTTGCCGTTTCGGGATTCCCAACAAGATCATCACCGACAACGGCACGCAATTCACGAGCCGCACCTTCATGCAGTACGTCCAAGACCTTGGCGCCAAGGTCTGCTTCGCTTCTGTTGCTCATCCGAGAAGCAACGGTCAAGCAGAGAGGGCAAATGCTGAAGTGCTGCACGGGCTCAAGACCAGAACTTTCGACAGGCTGCACAGGTGCGGAAGGAACTGGATTGAGGAGCTGCCGGTGGTTCTTTGGTCGATCAGAACGACGCCAAATCGAGCCACTGGCCAGACACCTTTCACTCTAGTCTATGGAGCAGAGGCAGTTCTCCCCACGGAACTCTTATACGGATCGCCTCGAGTGCTCGCTTATGATGAGCTCGAGCAAGAACAGCTGCGGCAAGATGACGCGCTGCTCCTTGAGGAAGATCGTCTTCAGGCTGCTGTACGAGCTGCTCGATACCAGCAAGCTTTGCGCCGCTATCATAGCCGCAAATTTAGAGCCAGAAGCTTCGAGGAAGGCGACCTTGTTCTTCGGCGCGTTCAGTCCGCCAAGAATTCCAACAAGTTGACGCCGAAGTGGGAAGGCCCTTATCGGGTGAGACGAGTCCAAGGCGTGGCGCTGTCCGCCTTGAGACCGAGGATGGCATTCCAGTGAGCAACTCCTGGAACATAGAACATCTTCGTAAGTTTTTCCCATAAGGCGCGGTTGCCGGAACCCGTTCCGGCAACCACCTTTTGTACAAGTCTTGCCGCTGTTGCATGTAATCCTTTGTACAAAGTCGGGCGCAGATCCCGTGCATAAGTGAAACCCCATGTGCTCCGCACAGCTTGTCCATTTCATGCGTTAGCTCCTTTCTTGCATGCGATTATCTGACACTTTGTGCAGCACCTACATCCGGTAAGCAGTAACAAGCTGAAGAGCTCCATATTATTATTTTCTCTTCTTTCTTTTTCTCTTAAAGGAAAAGAAGGTTCTCCCGCACACAAGTTTGCCGGGGGGGAAAGGAGAAGATTGTGGTATGCGCCAGGCGTCGTTCAAGCAAAGACTTGCCTTACCGGGAAGCAAATGACAGAAAAGCTAAGTTGCCAAAGTTTGAGCAATCACTTTTTAAATTTTTGAGTTATCTTCCTCGAACGACCCTGCTTTGTATGGAAAACCTGTGCGCGGAGGAACCAACTCGTGGCTAGTTGCGCCCTTACTTTGTTTTGAGTCCGCTCAACAGCTTAAGTGTGCTGCATCTAGTCGCGACAAGGTTTCTTGTCGGAAGCAGCGCCGCCAGCAGGCTGCTGAAGTCCCGCACTCAGCGCTCGCGGCTCGGGCGCCTGCGCCGACAAGTTCCCTAGAAGCGTAGGGTAAAAACATACAAGGGAAGGAATCTAGTAGAGGAAATAACATTGCAATTGATAACAGAAATAAAGTTATATTACAAAGATAACTTGTCGCAGCTCTAACAGACTGTTCTCATAACATGACTAGCAGCGACAAGGGAAAAGAAGAAATGGGCGGCCTAATCTACGCGTCCGCCCTCGACTCGCTTGATCTCGCTCACCTTGTCCACAATGGGTGTGACAAGGGCCTTGAGTGCATCCAGATCAGTGTCAGGCGGCAAGGACCTGAGGACGTTGGTGAAGCTGAGGCCTGGATTGCGGAAGGCTACCTTCATCAGCACCTTCTGGAGAACCCCGGCGCAGATTTTGCGTGACTCGTCGGCCAGCTGCTTCGGGATCCTCTCCCGGAGCCGCTGGAGTGCCGTCGCCACGTCCTTGAAGAACAGGCTGAGCTTGGCGCTGGGTTGAAGACTCATGTCGGAAGGATACCCAAAATCCTCCATCCCCAGTTGCGCCAGCTCCTCGTTGATGACAGCGGCAGTGTTCACCAGGCCCTCGGTCCAGTGCTCCACTGTGTCTCTGAACGAGTTCTGGGTAACTGCAATGCTCTCTAGCAGCGCCGCGTCAGCCTTGACCTTCTCCGACAAGGTCTTCTCCCGCTCCTTGATGGCCTCCAGCATCTGCATCAGCGTGGCCAGCTTCAGCTCCAGGTCTGCTTTGGAATCCTTGGCGGCGCTGAGCTCCTTGCCCCTCTCAGCGAGAAGGCCTTGCAGCTCGCCGTGGGCGGCAGCATCCTTCTCGCGCTCACGCTTGAGCGCGGCAAGCTCCTCGCCTCTCTTCCCAATATCGGCCTCCAGCCGTGCCACCTTCTCCTCTAGCTCTTTATTGGCGGCCTCTGCAGTTGCCGCGGCATCCTTTGCCTCCTTGAGCGCCCCGCCAAGTGCTCGCTCACGCTCGGTGAGCTCTTCCTCGTAGCTGTCGAGGTGGGCCTTCTGCTGCACTAGCTCGCCTTCCCACGCGGACTGCTTCTCGGCAGCAAGTCTTTGTTCCTCCTCAGCCGGCCTTCATCGACTCGCTCCCGCTCCTGCGCCAGGGACCGAAGAGCTTCTTGATTTTGTCCCCGGAGCTCCTCCGTGCGCTTCTCCATGTCAACTCCCGCCTTCGCAACAAGCGCTTCCCGGGAAGCCAGCTTGGCTTGCCGGGTGCGGTAGAGTGACAGCAGCTTCCGCAGCAGCTGCTCTTCCTCAGGCTCGCCACTGCTGCTGTCGGGCGCGTCGACCAATGACAGTCCAGCAGAGGCGAGCACCTCCCCGTCAAAAGTCTTCCCCTCGACCGGCACCCTGGAGCTCGACGCCCAGAGCAGCTTGATGAAGATGTTGTCACCGGCCTGCAAGTAGGCACCGGGCTGGGGCTCCTCGGAGCCCGGCTCCGCAGAAGCGGCAGAGGGTTCGGCGGTCGGCGTAGCGGCCGGTGCTCCTGCGACCTCAGGGTCGTCAGTGCGATCGCCCGACCCCTCACCGACTTCCGCAGCAGCAGCCCCGGCGGCCTCCTCGCCGGCGGTCACATCAGCACCGGCACCTTCCTCGCCGGCGCCCTCTGTCTCCATTGGCTCAGCCGAAGATGGGTCTGAAGAACGAAGAGGGGAGGAAAAATCAATCAAAAAATCCAAGAAAGGAAAAACGAAAGAAGCAGAACCCAAGGGAAAGTTTTTGGGCAAGTGGATTACCTGCGCCAAAATCTTCAGTTGCGGCCTCGGTCGCCGCAGGATCAGCAGTACCATCCCTTGCCGGAGAGTCCCCCCTTGCCGGAGAGCGCTCCCTTGTCGGGGACTCCTCCCTTGGCGGCGCAGTCGAAGCAGGTGGCACTTCGGGACCGGCCTCCGGGTGCTCCTGATGAGGCTGCTCTGCTCCTGCACAAGTCAACAAGCAAGATATCAACAAAGGAAAAAGCACTCAAGCGCGCCCGACAGCAGAAGGCTAAACTATGAACTTACGCTCGGGGCTGCGCTGGGGGCTGCTCCGAGGGGTGATTGCCGGGTCCGTCAAGGTGGTCTCGGGCCCACCTCCTGCCAACGCGATGGGGTCATCCTCGATGACGATCACTGCGGCCTTGGCCCTCTTCGCCGCTCTCTGGGCCAGTGTTCTGAAAAGAAAAGAGTCCAGATTGGAGCAAGTCAGATACAAGATATAAACAGCAAGATTGAAGGAGTATAAGGGCACCAAAGAAACTCACTCTTCTTCCTCCTCCTCGGAGCTGAGCGCGGAAAGATCGAAGTCCGGCCCTCCTCCGGTGCGGCGAGGTGGAGGAGTAGGATCCCTTGCCCGCTTGGCGGGGGCAGTGGCGGTGGCCCGGGAAGACCCCGCTCCAGTTGCCGCTGTTGCGTGAGGCGCTCCCGCGGCAACATTGCTTGCCGCGGTAGAGCGTGTCGTGCGGCTCGGTGGCTGTGGAGCCGGCTGCCGCCCCGCTGCGTCCCCGGCCCTGCGAAGGCGCCTCCTTGGCGGGGCCGGGGGCTCCGCCTGCGGCAAGATCTCTGAAGGCTCAGCCTCCTCCTCGCCGGCCTCGCTCGACTCGGCTTCGAAACCGGCAGTCTCCTCCTCGCCCATGAACTCCGCGCGTTCGGCAAGGTTTGCCGCCTCTGCAGCCTCCGCCTCCTCCACAGTAAACCCAAACACACCTGCAGCAGCTGCGGCCGCAGCCTCTTCCGCCCTAGTAGCGATGAGTTGCAGCTCCTCGTCGGTGGTGTCACGGGTGAGGCTCTTCTGCTCGTCGGCGCGGACCGGCACTTCCTCCAAGGTGTCGAAGAACGCTTGCACAACGTCATCCGCAGGCTCTTGCCAAGTTGGGATGATGCCGTGTGAATCGCACAACGGCATCATGGCGCGGATCCGGTCAAGCGAAGAGTTATTGCACAAAGGAACTACGCCCCTCGGTAATGTGAATGGGTGCTGGGGGTCGCGTTTGAATAATTCCAAGAGCATTGCATCCAACTCCAAGACGGTGAAGTTGTAGTTGAGGCCCGGCCGCAGCCTCATGATGTCCGCCGAATTCTTGAATTCCCAGGCGGGCCTCCCCCTCTCCTGCAGGGGGGAAATGCGGCGGCGGAGGAAATCTGCCCCGACAGCACCCACGGTGAGCCCGGCAAGCCTGAGGCGAAGAATCCTAGTGATGGCGATCTTCAGCCTCTCGTCTTCTGGGGCCACGTTGCTCCAGTCATTGCCGCGCACTATTGGAGTTTGGCGCAAGGCGGTGAAGGGCTGCGTATCCTCCTCGACGATCCAACACCACTCCGCTCTCCACTCCTCCCACTTGCTGCGGAGCTCACCCTCCAAGTACGCATCCTTCTTGCCGACTCTCGAGATCCAAGCAATCCCTCCGGCAAGCGGCTCTCCTCTCTCTACCCGAGGCATGAAGTAATGGCGGAAAAGGGCTACACTAGGGTGGACTCCGACAAAGTTTTCGCACAAGTGTGCGAAAACTGCCATGGTCAGGACAGCATTGGGGGTGAAGTCAAGGAGGCGGAAGCCATATGTGTTCATAATGTCACAAAAGAACTCCGAGAAGGGCGGGCAGAGCCCGCAATAGAAGAATAGCGGGAAGAACGGGTACCCATTTGGAGCCCACTCCGAGGCAGCGGCCGGGAGTACCCTCGTGCGCGGATGCGCACGCGTCTCCGTCGCCCAAAAGAGGTAGAAGTACTCCCTCAGCTCTTGCACGCCGAGCTGGGGGGTGAAGATCGCCCGCTCCTTCCGCAGCGCCGCGAGCCGCTGCGCCTCGGCCGACTTCACGCCCTTTCCCTTGTCGGCTTTCAGGGCCATGGCGGAGGTGGTGGAGAAGGTCGACGGCGTGGTGATGCTGGTGGCAATGGGGGGCGGAACGCTACTCTCTCGGCTTCGAGAAGAAGGAGGGAGCGGCGGAGTTTGTGAAGAAGGAGTAGCAGCAACCAGCGAGGGGGAACGAACTGCCCCTGTTTCCTCTGCTTATAAAGAGGGACGGGGCGGACGTTTCGGCCTTCCAAATAAACAGCCACCCACGATCTCTCCCACGATGCCGCATTCAACGTGTGCCGTTATGTGAGAGTGCGGTGGATACGGAACAAGATTTGGCGTGGCCCAGCCCGCGTGTGCCCATGCCCTGTCTTGAGCCTGGCCCAACAGCGCTCGGCACCGTGTCTGGCCCAGGCCCGGGGGCTCCTGTCGGTGTACTAGAATAGGGGTACCCTAGTACCCCGAACTTGTGCACGGGCAGTTGCAGCACCCCGCGGCAAAGGCTTGCCGGGTGATCGCCAAGATCCCCCAAGGTTCCCTTGGAGCCATCCAAGAACAAAGTATTTAAGCTAAGGAGACAAGACCCCGGCAAGAGGAGCTTGCCGGGAAGGCCAACCAAGGCGCTTCAATGAACTTGCCGCGACGCGCCACGCGCTCCGGCAAGGCAACAAGGCCCCGGCAAGAGGAGCTTGCCGGGAAGACAAACCAAGGTACCTCGAGGCCCGGTGAGCGACAAGCTTCCGGACCCGACAAGATAACGACAGCGGCAAGGCGCTTGCCGCGGCAGGCGGCCACTCTGCGTCCATGCTCCAGCGCATCCACCAACGTGTCGCTCTGGGGGCCTCTCCGGGGGCGCGTGGCGGGAGGCTGTGCAGCCAGTGGTGCGCAGTGGCATGCGAAGCTAACAAGATCACCATCGTGGCGAACGGTGGCGCCCCTAACGGTCCTTTTCTGCACTGTTCGGGCGACTCAGACAGGCATTTAATGCCCTTGTCCCCTGCCGTCAGGGTTAGATAGGGTGCACTGTACAAGCAACTATATCAACTACCTCGCTTTTTACGTTTTTACCCTCCTCTGCGTTGCCACCTGTCGGTGACCCCTTTAGCGTATAAAAGGAGGCCCATGCGCAACGTAGACGGGGTTCGGCTCGTAGGTTCGGACAGTTGGCTTCGATTCATTCGTAGCCCAGAGAACATCACACTCTCGCTTTGGAGAGCAAGAACACCAGATAATACAACCAGACAAGCATCAGTAGGAGTGTTATCTCTCCGGAGAGCTCCGAAGCTGGGTAAACTGCTCGGGTGCTTCGCCTCGATCCGCTCCTTGTGCGATCTCCGCCCCCCGCCGAACCGAAAGGGGCTCGGTCCGCCGGCCCCATAGGTGTTCGTGGATCAGTTTCCCCGACACCAGGGAAGCCTTCGCGGCCCTCAAACACGCCTTCAGGGGCACGGCGGAAGCTTGCCCGGCCGACAAGGCCGTGCCCGGGACCAAGGGCGCTGTGCCGACCAAGAAGAAGTAGCTATTCACTCAAGGTCAAGCCAAGACGAAGCAGATACCAGTCGACGCGGACGGGGGCTCTGGCGCCACCTTTACTATAGGCGCCGACCTCGCCCCAGATCAAGAAGGGAGTTGGTGGACTTTTTGCGGGCGAACAAGGAAGTATTCGCCTGGGAACCCAAGTAGCTGGTTGGGGTTCCGAGAAGAGTGATCGAGCATCATCTGAGGGTATGCCCCAACGTGTGCCCTGTGAAGCAGAGGGCAAGGTGGCAATCCATGGAGAAGCAGTCCTTCATCGTTCAGGAAACCCGCAAGCTGGAGGCAGCGGGTGTCATGCACGAAGTCCGGTACCCAGAGTGGATGGTGAACCCAGTCGTCGTGCCAAAGAAAGGAGGGAATGAGCGCATGTGTGTCGACTTCACCAACCGCAACAAGGCTTTCCCTCAAGACCCGTTCCTGCTGCCGCACATCGACCAGATTGTCAACTCCACCGCCGAGTGTGATGTGCTATGTTTCCTGGATGCATTCTCAGGCTACCACCAGATCAAGATGGCGGTGGAAGATGAGGAGAAAGAACTTTCTTGACCCCATGCGGGGTATACTGCTACACTTGCATGCCATACGGACTGCGCAACGTAGGAGCGACCTTCCAGCGAAGGATGCACATCGCCTTGGGGCAGCAGCTCGGGAGAAATGCTGAGGCCTACGTCGACGAAATCATGATGAAGTCTCGGGAGGCAAGAACTTTGATTCAGGACCTGGAGGAAACATTCACGAGCCTGCGCCAAGTGGACTTGCAGCTCAACCCGGAGAAGTGCATGTTTGGTGTTCCTTCCGGCAAGCTGTTGGGCTTCCTCGTGTCCCACAAGGGGATCGAGGCCAATCCAGATAAGGTCAAAGCAATCGGAGACATGAGCCCACCACAAAACCTCAAGGAGATGCAGAAGCTTGCAGGCTGTGTGACTTCACTGGCGCGCTTCACCTCAAAGTTGGGGGAGCGCACCTTGTCGTTCTTCAAGCAGATGAAGAAGAAGGGCCCGTTTGAGTGGACCCCCGAGGCCGACCTGGCATTTCAAGACCTCAAGAGATACTTGACCAGCCCGCCGGTGATGGTGGCGCCTCATCCTCGCGAGCCCTTGGTACTCTACCTGTCTGCCACACCCCACTCCGCCAGCGCGACACTGGTGGCCCTCAGGGAGGAGCCCCAGGTCAAGGGCCCGTCAAGTGGAGTCGCCAAGCCGGATGAGGCAGCTCAGCACCAAGGCGATGCTCCTGAGACAGCGGCTGCCCTGGCTAGTCATCAAGCCCCAGAAGCTGGGGACCCACAGGGAACACCTCAGCCCTCAGGGGCCAAAAACTCCGTTAGCTCTCCCGCCCTCGTCGAGCACCCAGTGTACTTCGTCAGCACAGCGCTACAAGATGCGAGAGCACGATACCCCATGCCTCAGAAGCTCGTGCTCGCGCTCCTGGTGACCTCGCATAAGCTACGCCACTACTTCCAGGGTCACCCCATCAAGGTCGTCTCAGCTTACCCATTGGAGAGAGTGCTCAGGAGCCCCAATGCTGCAGGAAGGGTCGCCGAATGGAACATCAAGCTGCAAGCGTTTGACCTGGAGTTCGACACAACTAGGGTCATCAAGGGGGGCGCACTCGCGAACTTTGTGGCAGAATGGACCGACACCCCGGAGCTCAAAGTAGGCGAGAACCGATCCCTCTCACCATGGAGTGAAACGTCGGATGGCTGGGTCATGTACTTCGATGGGGCGTTTGCACGCCAGGGCGCGGGGGCTGGAGCCGTGCTCATCTAGCCCACTCAGGACAAACTTTACTATGCCATGCAGCTCTGCTTCCAGCGGGGCGAGAAGGTCTCCAACAACATCGCAGAGTACGAGGGTCTCGCTGGCCTCAAGGCTGCGGTGGCCCTGGGGGTGAAACGCCTCACCATCAAGGGAGACTCGTAGCTCCTCGTTAACTTCTCCAACAAGGTGTACGAGCCAAAGGATGAGCACATGGAGGCATACCTTGCGGAGGTACACAAGATGGACAAGCAGTTCCTGGGCCTGGAGCTATAGCATGTGCCCTGTGGCACCAACAAAGAGGCCGACGACATCTCCAAAAGAGCATCCAAGCGGCTATCCCAAGAGCCTGGAGACTTTGAGGATCGGCTCTTCAAGCCTTCAGCAGCACCTCCGCCTGCGGAGCCGGCGCCACCTCAGGAGGAGCTCCCCCAGCCACCAGCCTTGGGAGCTCCCACCTACGGCCCGACCTCAGGAGCGCGCCTCCTCTTAGCGCTCGAGCCTCAGGAGGGGTGCTAGATCGAAGATTTTAGGGCGTACCTGACGCAAGGAACGTTGCCGGAGAAGGAGGAAGACGCGGAGCGTGTGGCCCGGCAGGCTACGGCGTAGTGCATCCAGGACGGTGAGCTATACAGGAAGCGACCAAATGATGTTTCTCTACGATGCATTTCCAGGGAACATGGGAAAGAGTTGTTGGCTGACATATATGGCGGAGACTGCGGGCACCACTCGTCGTCGCACACCCTAGTCGGCAAGGCTTTCTGTAGCGGGTTCTACTGGCCCACGGCACTCAACGACGCGGCCGAGCTGGTGAAATCCTGCGAGGCCTACCAATTCCACGCCAAGCAGATCCACCAGCCGGCTCAGGGCCTCTAGACTATCCCGCTCTCAAGGTCGTTCGCGGTCTGGGGGCTGGATATCCTGGGCCCATTCCCTCGAGCGCGTGGAGGTTACCGCTACCTCTACGTCGCCATCGACAAATTCACCAAGTGGGCGGAAGTGGAAGCCGTCCGCACCATCCCAGCTGGGTCAGCAGTCAAGTTCATCACATCATCACCGACAACGGCTCACAGTTCACTAGCAATCTCTTCAACATATATTGTGCTAACCTTGGAATGCAGATCTGCTACACCTCCGTGGCGCACCCCAGGAGCAACGCCCAGGCCGAACGCGCCAACACGGAAGTCCTGAGGGGTCTCGAGACAAGGACCTTCAAGAAGAAGCTCGAGGCCTGTGGCAGGGGCTGGCACGACGAGGCCCAGTCCGTGTTGTTGTCCATCCGCACCACCGCCACCAGGCCGACAGGCGAGACCCCGTTCTTCCTCGTCTACGGAGCAGAAGCGGTTCTCCCACACGAGGTTAGGCATCACTCCATGCGGGTCCTGACATTTGATGAAACGCAGCAGGATGCCATGCGGGGGATGGACCTCGTGCTAGGGGAGGAACGCCGCTATGAAGCCTCGCTCCGAGCTACGAGGTACCAGCAGGCGCTGCGGCGGTACCACTGCTGCAGCAACCCCTCCCGGACGCTCGAGTTGGTGATCTTGTTCTGAGGTGGGTGCTCTCCAGGGAAGGGCAGCACAAGCTCTCACCCATGTGGGAGGGCCTGTTTTGGGTCGCCTACGTCTCCAGGCCTGGCGCCGCGTGCCTGGAAACACAGGACGGGATCCCCATCCAAAATGCCTGGAACATCCAGCACCTCCGGAGGTTCTACCCATGAAGCAAGGCCCGGTGCCTATGATGCAAGGCCCGATGCCTGTGAAGCAAGGCCCGGTGCCTGTGAAGAAAGGCCCCGTGCCTGCGAAGATCTCCTCTCGTGACACTCTCACATAATAATGTGTGGGGATGTACACACCCCGGAGTCTCAGGAGTGCCGCCCTCGGGCCTCGGGGGCTCCCTCCCACGTCTTAGTGGCAGCACTTAGCTCTGTGTTGGTGGAAAGACAAGAAGACTAGACTAGGTGCTCGACGCGGCTTTTGATTTGCTTTCCGCAGTTGGCTTGCCCCTTTTTAGTGAGAATTTGCTTTCTGGCGTTCCTTGCTGGCCCGGTTCCATTGCCCTTGTTGCCTCCTTTTCTTCCCTCGGTTCCTCGTTTTTGACCCGTACTTTAATACGTCTCCAACGTATCTATAATTTTTGATTGTTCCATGCTATTATATTATCTGTTTTGGATGTTTAATGGGCTTTATTATACACTTTTATATTATTTGTGGGACTAACCTACTAATCCAAGGCCCAGTGCAAATTGTTGTTTTTTTTTGCATATTTCAGTGTTTCGTAGAAAAGGAATATCAAACAGAATCCAAACGGAATGAAACCATCGGGAGAGTTATTTTTGGAACAAATGTGATCCAGGGGACTTGGAGTAGATGTCAAGAAAGAAGCGAGGAGGCCATGAGGCAGGGAGGCACGCCTGCCCCCCTGGGCACGCCCCCCACCCTCATTGGCCCCTCGCAGCTCCACCCACCTACTTCTTCCCCCTATATATATCCATATACCCCGAAAACATCCAGGAGCACCATGAAACCCTATATCCACCGCCGCAACCTTCTGTACCCAAGAGATCCCATCTTGGGGCCTTTTCCGGAGCTTCACCGGAGGGGGAATCGATCACGGAGGGCTTCTACATCAACACCATAGCCTCTCCGACGATGTGTGGGTAGTTTACCACAGACCTTCGGGTCCATAGTTATTAGCTAGATGGCTTCTTCTCTCTATTTGGATCTCAATCAAAGTTCTCCTTGATCTTCTTGGAGATCTATCTGATGTAATTCTTTTTGCGGTGTGTTTGTCGAGATCCGATGAATTGTGGGTTTATGATCAAGTTTATCTATGAAAAATATTTGATTCTTCTCAGAAATCTTTTATGTATGATTGGTTATCTTTGCAAGTCTCTTCAAATTATCATTTTGGTTTGGCCTACTAGATTGATCTTTCTTGCAATGGGAGAAGTGCTTAGCTTTGGGTTCAATCTTGCGGTGTCCTTTCCCAGTGACAGTAGGGGCAGCAATGCACGTATTGTATTGTTGCCATCAAGGATAAAAAGATGGGATTTATATCATATTGCTTGAGTGTATCCCTCTACATCATGTCATCTTTCCTAATGCATTACTCTGTTCTTATGAACTTAATACTGTAGATGCATGCTGGATAGCGGTCGATGTGTGGAGTAATAGTAGTAGATGCAGAATCGTTTCGGTCTACTTGTATCGGACATGATGCCTATATACATGATCATGCCTAGATATTCTCATAATTATGCACTCTTCTATGAATTGCTCGACAGTAATTTGTTTACCCACCGTAATACTTATGCTATCTTGAGAGAAGCCACTAGTGAAACCTATAGCCCCCGGGTCTATCTTTTATCATATAAGTTTCCAATCTATTTCACTTTGCAATCTTTACTTTCAATCTATATCATAAAAATACCAAAAATATTTATCTTATTATCTCTATCAGATCTCACTCTCGTAAGTGACCGTGAAGGGATTGACAACCCCTTTATCGCGTTGGTTGCGAGGTTCTTATTTGTTTGTATAGGTACAAGGTACTTGCGTGTAGTCTGCTACTGGATTGATACCTTGGTTATCAAAAACTGAGGGAAATACTTACGCTACTTTGCTGCATCACCCTTTCCTCTTCAAGGGAAAACCAATGCAGTGCTCAAGATGTAGCAAGAAGGATTTCTGGCGCCGTTACCGGGGAGATCTTCGCACAAGTCAAGACATACCAAGTACCCATCACAAACTCTTGTCCCTTGCATTACATTATTTTGCCATTTGCCTCTCGTTTTCCTCTCCCCCACTTCACCCTTCCTGCTTTATTCGCCCTCTTTTCCGTCCACCTCTTTTCCCCTTGCTTCTTGTGTCTCCGTGTTTCGTCAAGGCTAGTCCCTTATCTGCCCCTCTATCTCCCGAGTTTGAAGTTCTTCACTTCAAACAAAGACAAGGAGAAAATTTCAAAGATGCTTGGTTTAGGATGATGGAATCTTATCATAATTGCATCTTAGAGGTTAATTTTAGAATTTTACTTCCTAATTTTTATGTTGGGCTAAATATGTCACATAGACAACTCTTGGATTGCGTTGCCAAAGGAAATTTTATCGAAATTGATCCCAGTATTGCACATGAAATCATAGAGGGAATAGTGGGAGCACTACCTCAAAAAAAGGGGTCACATCATACCCAGGAAGAGACACATGTTTTTGAGAAGATTTGCAAAGTAACGAAATTTTTACAAAAGTCTCTTGAACCTCTTAAGAGTGTTAGCGGAAACCTTCACCGCATGAATATGTTGATTACCCTTCCCAATAAGCAGTTGGATTCTTTAGATCTAAAAATTCCGAATATGAAGGGAAACGTAAAGAACCTCCCGGATTCGAGCATGACTCCGCTAAGAAAATTAAAAGCAAAGATGATAATACCTAGATCTATTCTTGTTTTTATGCCTAGCTAGGGGCGCTAAACGATAACGCTTGTTGGGAGGCAACCCAATTTTATTTTTGTTTCTTGCTTTTTGGTTCTGTTTAGAAATAGATAATTCATCTAGCCTCTGTTTATATGTGGTTTTATGCTTTTAATTAGTGTTTGTGCCAAGTAGAACCTTTGGGAAGACTTGGGGGAAGTTTTAGGGATCTTGCTGTAAAAAACAGAAACTTTAGCACTCACGAGATTTGCTGCCATTTTTTTACTGGAGAGTGCGATTAGGTTGATTCTTTTTGCACATGATTAATATACAAATTCCTCACATCCACCAATTTATTTAAGAATTTTTGGGGTTACAGAAGTATTCGAAACCTACATATTACTACAGACTGTTCTGTTTTTTGACAGATTCTGTTTTTCGTGTGTTGTTTGCTTATTTTGATGAATCTATGGCTAGTATCGGAGTGTATGAACCATAGAGAAGTTGTAATACAGTAGGTTTAACACCAATGTAAATAAAGAATGAGTTCATTACAGTACCTTAAGTGGTGGTTTGTTTTCTTATACTAATGGAGCTCATGAGATTCTCTGTTGAGTTTTGTGTTGTGAAGTTTTCAAGTTTTGGGTAAAGATTTGATGGATTATGGAATAAGGAGTGGCAAGAGCCTAAGCTTGGGGATGCCCAAGGAACACCAAGGTAAAATTCAAGGACAACCAAAATCCTAACCTTGGGGATGCCCCGGATGGCATCCCCTCTTTCGTCCTCTTCCATCGATAACTTTACTTGAGACTATATTTTTATTCACCACAAGATATGTGTTTTGCTTGGAGCGTCTTGTATAATTTGAGTCTTTGTTTTTTAGTTTACCACAATCATACTTTCTGTACACACCTTTTGGGAGAGACACACATGAATTGGAATTTATTAGAATACTCTATGTGCTTCACATATATCTTTTGAGCTAGATAATTTTGCTCTAGTGCTTCACTTATATCTTTTGGAGCACGGTGGTGGTTTTATTTTATAGAAATTATTGATCTCTCATGCTTCACTTATATTATTTTGAGAGTCCTTTAGAACGGCATGGTAATATGCTTTGGTTATAAAATTAGTCCTAATACGATAGGCATCCTGGATGGGTATAATAAAAACTATCAAAAAAAGTGCGTTGAATACTATGAGAAGTTTGATACTTGATAATTCTTTTCTGATATGAGGATGGTGATATTAAAGTTGAGCTAGTTGAGTAGTTGTGAATTTGATAAATACTTGTGTTGAAGATTGCAAGTCCCGTAGCATGCACGTATGGTAACCATTGTGTAACAAATTTGAAACATGAGGTGTTCTTTGATTGTCTTCCTTATGAGTGGCGGTCGGGGAGGGGCGATGGTCTTTTCCTACCAATATATCCCCCTAGGAGCATGCGCGTAATGCTTGGCTTGTAGATTTTTGCAATAAGTATGTGAGTTATTTATGCCTAATGTTGAGTCCATGGATTATACGCACTCTCACCCTTCCATCATTGCTATCCTCTTCGGTACCATGCATTGCCCTTTCTCACCTTGAGAGTTGGTGCAAACTTCACCGGTGCATCCAAACCCCACGATATGATACTCTCTATCACACATAAACCTCCTTATATCTTCCTCAAAACAGCCACCATGCCTACCTATTATGGCATTTCCATAGACATTCCGAGATATATTGCCATGCAACTTTCCACCGTTTCATTCATGACACGCTACATCATTGTCATATTGCTTTGCATGATCATGTAGTGGACGTCGTATTTGTGGCAAAGCCACCATGCATAATTTATCATACATGTCACTCTTGATTCATTTCCCTTCCCGGTACACCGCCGGAGGCATTCATATAGAGTCATATTTTGTTCTAATATCGAGTTGTAATAATTGAGTTGTAAATAAATAAAAGTGTGATGATCTTCATTAATAGAGCATTGTCCCAAATATAAAAAGGAGAAAGGCCAAATAAAAAAGGAAAGGCCCAAAAAAGGGACAATGCTACTATCCTATTTTTCCACACTTGTGCTTCAAAGTAGCACCATGGTCTTTATGATAGAGAGTCTCTTGTTTTGTCACTTTCATATACTAGTGGGAATTTTTCATTATAGAACTTGGCTTGTATATTCCAACAATGGGCTTCCTCAAATGCCCTAGGTCTTGGTGAGCAAGCAAGTTGGATGCACACCCACTTAGTTTCTTTTGTTGAGCTTTCATACATTTATAGCTCTAGTGCATCTGTTGCATGGCAATCCCTACTCCTTGCATTGACATCAATTGATGGGCATCTCCCTAGCCCGTTGATTAGCCGCGTCGATGTGGGACTTTATCCTTTTTTGTCTTCTCCACATAACCCCCATCATTATATTCTATTCCACCCATAGTGCTATATCCATGGCTCACGCTCATGTATTGCGTGAAAGTTGATTTTTTTTGAGATTACTAAAGTATGAAACAATTTCTTGGCTTGTCATCGGGGTTGTGCAAGATGAGAGCATTCTTGTGTGACGAAAATGGATCATGACCTAACTATATGATCTTTTAGGGATGAACTTTCTTTTGCCATGTTATTTTGAGAAGACATGATTGGTTAGTTAGTACATTTGAAGTATTATTATTTTTATGTCAATATTAAACATTTGTCTTGAATCTTTCAGATTTGAATATTCATGCCACAATAAATAAAATTGCATTGAGAATTATGCTAGGTAGCATTCCACATCAAAAATTCTGTTTTTATCATTTACCTACTCGAGGACGAGCAGGAATTAAGCTTGGGGATGCTTGATACGTCTCCAACATATCTATAATTTTTTGTTGTTCCATTCTATTATATTATCTGTTTTGGATGTTAAATGGCCTTTATAATACACTTTTATATTATTTTTGGGACTAATCTACTAACCCAAGGCCTAGTGCAAATTGTTGTTTTTTTGCCTATTTCAATGTTTTGCAGAAAAGGAATATCAAACGGAATCCAGACGGAATGAAACCTTCGGGAGAGTTATTTTTGGAACAAACATGATCCAAGGGACTTGGAGTAGACGTCAAGAAAGAAGCGAGGCGGCCACGAGGCAGGGAGGCGCGGTTGCCACCCTAGGCACGCCCCCACCCTCGTGGGCCCCTCGCAGCTCCACCGACCAACTTCTTCCTCCTATATATATATATAAATATATATATATATATATATATATATATATATATATATATATATATCCATATACCCTGAAAACATCCAGGAGCATCACGAAACCCTATTTCCACCGCCGCAGCCTTCTGTACCCAAGAGATCCCATCTTGGGGCCTTTTCCGGAGCTCCGCCGAAGGGGGAATCGATCATGGAGGGCTTCTACATCAACACCATAGCCTCTCCGATGATGTGTGAGTAGTCTACCACAGACCTTCGGGTCCATAGTTATTAGCTATATGGCTTCTTCTCTATCTTTGGATCTCAATACAAAGTTCTCCTTGACCTTCTTGGAGATCTATTTGATGTAATTCTTTTTGCGGTGTGTTTGTCGAGATCCGATGAATTGTGGGTTTATGATCAAGTTTATCTATGAACAATATTTGATTCTTCTCAAAAATCTTTTATGTATGATTGGTTATCTTTGCAAGTCTCTTTGAATTATCAGTTTGGTTTGGCCTACTAGATTGATCTTTCTTGCAATGGGAGAAGTGCTTAGCTTTGGGTTCAATCTTGCGGTGTCCTTTCCCAGTGACAGCAGGGGCAGCAAGGCACGTATTGTATTGTTGCCATCGAGGATAAAAAGATGGGATTTATATAATATTGCTTGAGTGTATCCCTCTACATCATGTCATCTTTCCTAATGCATTACTCTGTTCTTATGAACTTAATACTATAGATGCATGCTGGATAGCGGTCGATGTGTGGAGTAATAGTAGTAGATGCAGAATCGTTTCGGTCTACTTGTCGCGGACATGATGCCTATATACATGATCATGCCTAGATATTCTCATAATTATGCACTCTTCTATCAATTGCTCGACAGTAATTTGTTCACCCACGGTAATACTTATGCTATCTTGAGAGAAGCCACTAGTGGAACCTATAGCCTCCGGGTCTATCTTTTATCATATAAGTTTCCAATCTATTTTACTTTGCAATCTTTACTTTCAATCTATATCATAAAAATACCAAAAATATTGATCTTATTATCTCTATCAGATCTCACTCTCGTAAGTGATCGTGAAGGGATTGACAACCCCTTTATCGCGTTGGTTGCGAGGTTCTTATTTGTTTGTCTAGGTATTTGGACTTGCGTGTAGTCTCCTGCTGGATTGATACCTTGGTTCTCAAAAACTGAGGGTAATACTTACTCTACTTTCCTGCATCATCCTTTCCTCTTCAAGGGAAACCAACGTAGTGCTCAAGAGGTAGCATACTCTCCCTCGCATGCCTTGCGAGGGGGCTAGACAAGCGCCCTCGTGAGCATTTTTTGTTTTCCTGTTTTTCGCAAGGCACCCTCGCTCAAGCTCGCACGCTGGCGCACCCCTCTCAATCCATGCCCTCGGTACCGTGGTGCGAAGCGCTGAGTCATGACCGGCAGTGCCTGCGGTCAGGATTCGGAGGATAAGAATTTCCTAACGAATTTTTGCAGTTCCCAGACGCCTTCCGAGCGCAAGAGGCCTCGCCAGGCAGTAGGGAATGCATGCCTCGCAATGCAGAAACTACTTCACGCGCATCAAGCTAAGTTATTCCCACATGCCTACATAAAACGTTGACGCTTCAACACGACACAAGAATGATAAACATAGCATAGCCACTCAGAAATCATAGTTGTTGCACGCCCCAGTGGGGCCCCATACTGGTCTCTCTCTTAATGCAGGAAAGAAAGGAAGACCAGAACAAAAGCGGAACGTGCTCCCGTGGTAGATCGCGAGGACGGGCCTGTGGCGCTCTCTTGAGCTCAGCCAGACCCCTCCTCGCTCTTCACTGAAGCACGGCGACGAGACGACCCGCTGCCACCTTCGAAGCCGGCACAGCGGCTGGTCGTAGCCGCCACTGTTGGAGCTGTCGCCAGAGGAATAGTCGTCGTAGCTGGACGAGTCATGGCCCGCGTCGAGGGCGAGCCCGCCTTCACTCTCGTCGTGGCCATCGCCGAGGCCGAGCACCTCACCGCCATCATTGTCCTCGTGGAAACACCCGATGCAGCGGCCATCTTCCTCGAACACCCTCACATAGAGGGTCGCGTTGCCATCGTACTTGAAGTGGAGGGAGCACTACAAAAAATACACTTCTGTGATGATACGTGTTTGTCATAGTAGGTCACGTTTTCTATCATGCATGTACATCCATGACAATTTTATGACAGAATCAAGATAGTCACACATGTGCTGTCGTAGAAGTGTTCCATGACATTACCAAAATTATCATCACGGAAGTGTCCACTTCCATGAAGAAAAATTGCGCGTCACAGAAGTGCTTTCGTCAAGGGTGACCGACACGTGGCATCTACCGTAACGGAACGCCGTTAAGCTATCGGGTCCGGTTTTGGATCCGATAACCCATTAACAGCCTGGACCAATGGCGATTTTCCACGTGTAAAATCATTATTGGCTGGAGGAAACACGTGTCAGATCCCCGTTGGCACATGTGTTACTCATCCAATGGGCGAGATGCGCTTACGAAATGTTGACACGTGGACCGGCCCAAAAGTGGCCCATAAAGTTTAAAATGGGCCGGCCCAACTAAAGGCCCACAAGATATTGCGGTCCATAATGGGCCAGCCCAGCAAAAGGCCCATGAGATTTTGCAGACCATAATGGGCCGGCCCAGCTAAAGGCCCACAAGATTTTGCGGGCCATAATGGGTCGGCCCAGCTAAAGGCCCGCGAGATTTTGCGAACCGTAATGGGCCAGCCCAGCTAAAGGCCACAAGATTTTTCAGACCATAATGGGCTGGCCCATCTAAAGGCCCACGAGATTTCGCCGACCATAATGGGCCAGCCCAGCTGAAGGCCCAAAAGATTTTGATGACACTAATAGGCCGACCAATTAACAGGCTGCCATGTTTTGGGCCAAATACCGGCTCATATGTGATCCGGTCCATTAACAGTCTGCCATGTTCTGGGCCTAATAAAGCACCCATATGAGATCCGGCCCGTTAAAAGCCTACCACGTTCTGGGCCAAATTACTGCCCAGATCAGGTCCGACCCTTTAAGAGGCTTTGGGCTAAATTATGGCCCATATCAGATTCGGCCCGTCAATTGGACGCTGTGCTTTTGGGCCCACTTGATAAAGGGCCATTTAGTAATTCGGACCGATATTAGTTTCGGCCTGTTAAAGGCCCGTTTAACATTTCAGCCCTATATATATTTCGGCATGTTAAAAGCCAGTCATATAGTTGGGCCTAACTACGACCCCGTTTGCATCCGGCATGCTCACAGATGATAATCTGATTGGGCCAAACAAGGACCGAGACAATTTTGTCATGTTATGAGCCCATGATTTGATTGGCAAAATCATGGGTCGGGGTCTATTTTGGCCTGCTACCGGCCCATGAGCTGTTCGGCACTTTCCAGGCCCAATCTACTTTTCAGCCTCCTAAAAGCCCATTGAGTTTTCTTGGTAAATAGGGTCGGTGGCTTACTCGGCCTATAAAGGCTCGAATCTACTAGTGGGCCAGTTTACATTTAGGCCTGTTAACGGACCAAGATGACGGGGCCCATGATGCGGATCATACAGAGTGATTTGCAAGACGGCCCGATTATGTACAGTAATTTTACGGTTTGGCTGGTTTACTGCGAAGACAGGATATATATATATATATATACAGTAAAATAACTACAACATCGTGAATAAGAAAAAACCTAGACTATACAATAAACAAATTACGACATATTACATCCACTAGGCATCAAAGTTCGCCACTATGATAATAAAGCACAAGCAGACAGCAGATTACATACAATGGGCATCAAAGATCGCCACTAGTGCAATTAAACACACCGAGAAAATAATATACAAAACCGACATCACTTCAATGGAGATCAAGAAAGGTAAGCCCTCCTCAGGAGCTACAGCGCAAGCAGTTGAGCAAGCAGATGAGACTGCACTTGTTTGACACTTATATCCTCCTCACTCTGAAAGATAAACAAGCAGACAGATGAGAGGTTTTTCACACATAAGTATCAGTGCTGACAATTCATCACATTTCTTACTGATGAATAAAGTGACATAGTTTAAAATAGCATTAACACAATATGGTATTGTTCAGGTCAAGACATGGCAGGAAATGACATTGTGAAGGAGTTGGCAGCTTCACGACACCACTGGATTATAGATCAAGAACTCATCAGTATCAATGGTTAGTGTGCTATCAATTTATCCCATTTCAGATTGGCAAAATAAGCTCACTTGCTCTGTATAGTTTAATTTACATGGTATGAAGAAGGAACTTGGTTGTACAACTGAAAACTTAAATTGAGAAGGACAAACTTTTGTTTATGAAGTACATAATAAACTTTAAACATGCAATTTGATGCAAACACCAAAAATAAACAGCTGTTGCAGTCATGCCTAACCAAATATACACAACAAAGTTTGAAGGCTTGAGAAGGACAAACTTACATTATTGGTGAAGGCAGGCTTTATAAAGCCCTTGTCCATGCTGATGGGGGGGGGCAATTCAAGAAGTTTACCACAGAATCTTCTTCATAACCATTGCCTTTATTCTACATTTTGTTAAGAGCAAATATAGATGTGACAATATAAGAAAAAATGGAGAATATTTAAGATAAGATGAAGAGTGATGCTACATAACCAAGTAGCTATAAATGTAAGTAGAGTGATACAAGCAAAAGGTACAGCCAAGAGCAATGTAGAGCTAAACTTCTTCAGTACCATCGGTGTTATCCAACCTTATGGTAAGAGTAAATATAGATCTTAAGTGTAGAAAATGGAGGGCAAAGGAAACTAAGCTGCAGAGTGATGGTACATGAACAACTACCTGTCAATATAAGTGCACTGATAAAGGACAACAGGTACTTACAAGAACAATGCAGAGCTAAAAAATTTCATTGGCATTGGATATATTCTACACTAATGTAACCATTCATACAGATCAGATAATTTGGAGTGAACAATTGATAAGAAAGCTATCATGCATACTACTGTCACATAATGAACCAGGTATGTATGCAAGTACAGTGATACAGGACAACAGGTACTAACAAGAGCAAAGCAGCGGGCAGCTTATTTGCGATATCATGTTGTTCTTTTCAAACCGGAATTCCTTTTCGAGCAGATTTCCTGCAAAAAAGATCCATAAGGCACATGCGGAAAAGTAGAAGTTCAAATTGTCATGCGATATCATAGACAGTACCTCATCCTCGGAACGAGACCAGTGGATAACAAGGTTTTTCCATCCAATGTCTTCTAAATTTAGCACAAGAGACTTCACCAGAAATTTGTTTATAGACTTGCCATCAAAGTGTGATTTCCTCAGGTAACACCGATACTGCTGCAATGCTTCCTTGAAAAGCGCAAGCAAGCTTTTCTCGTCGTGACTATCCAGATTGACCCTCGCCTACTTACAACAATGTAATGTAAATCATTGATGTGTTCAATCAGCAGAAAACAGGAAAATAATCACCATGAATAATAGCACTTACACGTAAGTGGGACAGGAAGATGTGAAAATGGTGTTTGTCTTCACTATAATCTTCCCATGATGGGAATATATGCACGTAGTCCCTACCAACATTAAAAGCATTGTCTTTTAAACTAGAAATAACTGGAATGGGGTTCCAATCTGCAGGATTTGGCCGTCTCTGCAGTTGGGATAGGTCTTCGGCCGGTGGACTTGTTGTACTTTTTGCTAGAGTGGGATTTTTCTATGGTACGACTGGTGCTATGGCAACTGAAATCGGCATACCTTTTGCTGGAGTGCAGGTCCTGTGTGGTGGGGCTAGTGGTGTGGCCAGTGAAGTATGGGTAGAGTCTGCTGGAGTCAGTCCTACATTTTGTGTCACTGGTTGTACAACCAATATAAGTGGGGTGTTGTCTGATTTCTCCGGCACAACCACGTTTTTCAAGGAGTTTGCTGGTGCTCCTTCAGGTTCGGCAATCACCCTCTTCCTTTTTGATGTCTGATGCACAAGAACAGCATTTGAGTGAAAAAACATGGTATGATGACAGATGGAATATGTATTGATAATGGATGGGCATGGCATCTCGACATATATGATGAGTAAACTAAGCAGATGGTGGTGCAACAAAGTAGAAGAAATGCAAGACAACATATGCAAGATACGCGCAATCAATAAAACCTTGCCAAATTATAACAGGCACCTTGATGGGTGAACAGGACAGGCCATCTGCCTTTGACTTCTCGAGGTTAGAATAGTCATTAGGATCATATTCTGAACAAGAATCAACAGGTGGGGAGTGTATGAGTTTCATTGCATCCAGAATGGCACTCAATGCCTTGGTGCCAATTTTGTAAGTCATTGCAGTGTTTAGCTTCAAGAGTGGACTGCTGCTAGTGCGACACAAAGCAGCTACACAGATCATAGTGTAGATATAATGGGAAAACCATAATCATTAGAGTAAAATCAGCAAAGTGGAACTTGCTAGAATATATGTGCTAGTATTGCCGGTACAGCTAGAAAGGCTTCGGATACCAGCTCTCTTCAACTGAAGGTGCGGTACTGTTAATATCAGTGTAACTCTCAAAGGCAACACAGCTCCCTGCATTTCCTTGCTATTCTTATAGGATTCAAGTGGGCAGGCCACTACAAATCCTATTCCCATGTTTACAAAATCCTACAAATCAAGGAGCCCCGAAGAGTTCAAAGTGTCCATCACAACCGACCGCGTAGACCTCTACACTGCAAATGTCCCTGCTCATCTTCACTACAAGGAACATACTGTACTACTATCATACTCCCTCTGTTCCAAAATATATGTCTTGGTAGAGATTTCCACTATGGATCACATACAAATGTATCCAGATACATTTTAGAGTGTAGATTCACTCATTTTGCTCCATATGTAGTCCATGGTGGAATCTATACAAAGTCGTGTATTCAGGAACGGAGAGAGTACTTATTAAAGAAGAACGGAAGAGGAACATGCTAAGGAAGAGCAAGCAGATTTTGGATAATAAAATGTTCATTGCGCAGTGCCCACACATGATGAACTAGAGCACATTAAGAAAGCAACTCCTTGATGTCTCTCTATATGTGGTGCACGTGCTTTTTTGAAAGTAAAGTTGGAACATTAGCTGACCAATTAAATGTTATCTGTTCTAGTAATATCAGCATCATATCAGATTCATACTTGAGCAACAAGTTTGGAATTATGAGTGGCACATTGTTTAGCTTGATGGATTCAGGAGCAGTGCTAAGCAGGTACGATGACGGTACTAAATATAAAGGCATGTCTGCATGCAAGTCGACCATTTCAAGCGGTTGGATGAAGATCCTATGTCTCCTAGCCCTTCTTCTTCCTCGTCTTTGATTCTTCTCATACAGAACACCGCACGGTCCGCCGGCCGGACCACCGGCCCCCACCGCCTGTGTTCCTCCACCACCCCCACCCCCGCCCCACCCGCGTCGAGTTTTCTTCGTTCGGCGAGGCCCCACCACCGTCCCCCACAACCACCATCCCCACCCGAGCCCCTTCATTCGCACCGGCGAACTCCGGCGAGCTATGAAAATCGACTGACCCAACTTTGAAATTTAGTCTACTGTGATTTAACTAGTGTGGAATATAAAAGGGGAAAACCATAAGCATTGGGAGTATAGTGTTGAGCGTGCCATGGCAGATCTGAAGGTGCAAACCGGACAAAGGCAACTTCGCAACCAATGTTTGCTTTGAACTACGAAGTAAGTGATGGATAGGAAATCAGAGTAAAGCAGTGGCGGTCTATTTTCTTGCTATGATAAATAAGTTGAGCAGATACAAAAGAGTACCGCCTCTAGTGCGGCGCCATGTATGCATCTGCTAAGAATTTGACGATGTTGTGGTAGCGATGGCTGTCGTCGGTGTGGAAGCAGATCTAGGAGGGTAGACGGTGGCAGCAAGGTGCGGTGGACGAGACGGTCGTAGGAGCGGCGTCGGCAAGGTCGACGACGGTGGGGATGAAGCGAGAGGACGGGATGCAAGGATCCCGGTCCAAAGCCGTGGATGAGAGAGGTCGATCTCTTATAATGGACGGCGGCGTCGGGGTATCAGCTCCGGCATAGTGGAGGAGGACGGCGGTGGATGGGGTGGCGGACCGAGGAGGCTGGGGAGGAGAGGGTGTTTTGGCGCCCACGGAGTACGAATGGGGAAATGTGGGTGGAGAGGAAGGGGCAACCGTGTCTTCAGGGCGCGCTTGTCTCAAATGCGAGGAAATTTACAATCTTAGCCCCCGTTTCAAATTTCCTACATCACAGCAATATTAGTCGGTTGGGGATAGGACGGTACTCTCGCATACACCGAATATTTGCGGACGAGAGTTTGTTTTTGGCACCCACCGTGTATGAATCGGGGAGGGAGTCGATTTCGGCCAAGGACATAGTGTGTTTTGGCTCCCACCGTGTATGAATCCAGGTGAGAGGCGGTTATGTCACGTTTGAGTGAAATTACAAACCTACCCCTATCGAAACCTATAGAAATCGAGCAGATAGGCTTTGCATGGCAGGGATAGGCAGTAGTAATTTCCATCTCACAGATTTTGGTTTTGGGCGGTTACTGTGACTTTCCCTGCTTCGTTCAAATTTTGCAGAGTGCACGTCTACCGTGCCAACTCAATTCCAATCCCGTTTGTATTCTATTTTTTCGGGCGGGATCCATTTTTGATTGGAATAAAATTCTATATACATCATTTTATATATATATACTTTCAAAAGCACAACAAAGAATTTTGCTCCTTTATATGTATAATATGATTGACAAATACAATGATCTCAAAATCATAAGGTTGAATTCAAAAAATTAAACCAAATTATGTTCTACTAAAATGTATGGATCAGTAATATCTACATATTAAATAACATAGATGCGTGTGAATTCATATGAGTATGCATGTTTTATAGATCAATTTTGGTTCGAGTATGTATTACATGTATCATCATCTCGAATTCAAATATTTGAATCCCTTTTATGTTCACTCCTTTCACGCCCATCTCTCTCGCATGCATGCTGCTTCATGTAGCTATCACTCTCTTTTCTCCAGCTCACCCGCACACTCACTTCATGATTCTCCTATTCTCGCAAACATGGTCTCTTGTCATCTCCCTTGACAAGTGTCACACTCTCCCTATCATTATACATTACACGGTTTTCATTATCTCTCATGTCTCTACCCTTCTCTCGTATCACTAGGTACCTAAGCTTTCTTTTTCACCTTCACACACACAGTCTCCACTCGTCTTTCACTTTGTCTTTATCTCTATGGGATTCTCTCACACACCCTATATATCTCTAGATATGAATCATACCACTAAAATTACTCTCTCCCTCTCCTGTAGACACAACATTTGTTGCAGTCTCCTTTTCATCTCCATCCCAGACTGACATTATTCATTTGTTTACCTATCAGACAAACTCCCCCCCCTCTCTCTCACACACACAACTCCTACTTCCACTCCCCTTCCTGACTACTATCTCTCTCTCTCTCACACAAAACTCTCGCTTTCGCACCTCCGACTCGTATTTCTCTCACAAACATTTATCGACTAGCCACTAGATAGGTTTATACACCAGCACGCTCGTGCTTCCACTATCGCATACATGTCTCTCTCCCGCTCCTTGTATCTATGTAGATTTTTCTTCCCTTCTTGAGACACGCCGTCTCGATCATGCACACACACACTATTGCCTAATTTTAAGCTAATACCTCTCACACACACACTCTTTGTGTCTTTGTCAAACATGCACTCCGTCCTCCTCCTCTCTCCCTCTATCTCTCACACACACATGGGCTTTTTGCAACAACTAGCAAGATGCCCATGCGTTGCACGGAACATCAAGATGCATTCGTATGAGTAGTTTATCTTGTGGGAGAAAAGGATGAACAAGGGAAGGCCTTATTTGCAAGTGTGGAGAGGGGTGTGGGTACCTTTTTGCAAAATTGCCATAGTTTCGTTCCTATCTGCCAGATATAGATCGGACAGCCTATATTGCAGGATGGCAGGCACACGATCATCACCAACTATGCTTTTTTAGTAGGGATAAAAATAGAGTTGGTGATGATGGTGGGCCTTCCATCCTGCAATATAGGCCGTCCGATTTATATCTGACGTATAGGAAGGAAACTATGGCAATTTACCCACACTTCTCTCCACATTTGCAGATAAGGCCTTCCCTCGTTCATCCTTTTCTCCCACAAGATCTTGATGTTCCATGCAACGCATGGGCATCTTGCTAGTAAGAGTAGAAATTAGACATATACCACTTCTCGAATCTTGAAACCAACAACATTCCTCCCTTATCTCATCAAAACCGCCAAAGAAATATATTTTGAGTGAAACATAACATATTTTTAGTGATATACGTATTTCAAAACTAGACTTTTTTTTCTATCAAATTGGTGAATATTTATTAATCTACTCTGATCATGTGGCAACGCATTGACACATTGCTAGTAGTTATTATAATTTTTTGGACACCAGACAAACGGTGGAGTACATATACGAAGAGAAGAGGCGCACGCACGCAGTCGATCTCTTGCTGTCTCGCACACATGAGTGTTACGTAAAGGCAACGTTAACAAATAAACCCTAAAACCCTAGGTGCACGATTGCTGCATTCGCGGGTACCGGGTACGTGGTGGAGCGCACCTTTGTAGGAATAGTCAGCTCGCATGATAATTTGATCCATAGGAGTTGATGGTCAGCACCACAGGTGAATGACTTGGAGGCGGTGGCTCTCCAGTTGCCACAAATCGAGTAGCCATGTTTAAAATATCATTTTTTAGTGGGGTTAAGAGTTCCAATTTTCAATGGCGCGTTATAAGTACTAAGTAGTTTTTAGAACGATTGGTATGGAGCGAAAATGGAATCCATAGTACTACGTACCTCCTTGGCGTATGGTTGTATGGGTTTATGTTGCGAGATGTTGAACCTGGTAGTTCTAGGGCAAATACTATGGTTTAGATTTAGATGTTGGTTTTCAGTAATGGAAATCGGAAGGGGGAAACCCTTCTTTGATTAAAAAAAACTACTACCTCCGTTCTGGTTTACTAGTCCCCATCGTATTTTGGGTCAAAGTTTATCCACGAATTTTACTTGTAAAATGTGAATGAAAAATGAGATTTTGTTATACCCAAACAAAAAAGGACTGGAGGGAGTGATTGCTCTGACATGGACGTGACCTCTCATAGCGCAGGCATTGAACCAGCGCGCCGGCCAAGAGGGCCCCACTCGCTGCAGGCCCAGCTGAACAAGCCTCCTCGCCGCATGCAACCTGCTTCAGATTACCCCGCGTGCCATCATTGAGTCTGCGCGTGTGCTGGCAACACGTCCTTCCGCGAGCCGGCCGGCATTTTAGAACACAAAAAATGATCAAAATATAATTAATTACGCATGGTCTTTACTTGTTGTGCTCGCACTGGTAGCAGGAACTACAGGTTTTTCTTTATTCATAACTCTTCTTGATTTGTTTTGGCTTTGAAGTGAATCATGGTTGTGGACATTATGTATGAATGTGCAGATATCTGTGAACATGAGTTTGATGTGGAAGTTGAACTTGGAATGTCGGGCTTGCGCGTGAACTATACCATGTCCAATGCTTCGTCTGTTATTGTTTGGAAAGTAATTGTTGTTATTACATGACCCAAAAAAATATTTTGTGCCACATCAGTAGACACACAGACATCACAACAGGCATGCTAACTGGATAAACATTTGAACCTAGCTACTATGAAGGAAATTTTGTATTGACAACAGTTTAGGTAGCAGGAGACGCCCAGCCTGCTCTACCTCTGCTAGCTTAATTCTGGCTTCTTCCATCTCTTCTTTGGCATGGGTGAAGAGAGCATCTGATTGCTCTTTTTGCTTCTTCGGGAACTCAGCTACATTCTCAAGGGTTGCTGCACGCTTTCTTTCAGCCTTTACTAGAGCCACGAGGACACGAACAGCTGACGACTCCACCTAGCTTGTGTGTAATCCAGCAACATCTTGGAATTTGCACCTTGTGTCTAATCCAACATCATTAGGGAACTGGCACCTTGTGTGTAATCCAGCCTCATTTTGGAAACATGATCTCAAGGTTGACCATCCTTCCCTCCTCACAGGAACTGCATCTTGACATGAAATTACTTCTTTTTTAGATCAATACTAGCAACCCAGATCCATTTAGTAGAAGCCAGATAAACAGAACTGGGAGAAGTGAATTCAAAAGGAAAAAAAATATAAAAACAGACTACAAGGTGAGAACACCCACTTCCTACATCAAGCTAAAAACGAAAGCATTAATTAGGACGATTAAGACTCTTCTTATTACACATCGAAGAACACGAGGCTTAAGAGAAACAGAAACTACAACATATACACATCGAAGAACATGAGGCTAAACGAAAGTAATTGAAAGGGTGTTACTTACCAAAGCTCATTTTACAGGTTCGGTGTAGCTCCTCTTTAACTTGCCATGCTCCTTGAAGATGTCCCCAATATCCCGTGTTTGGTCTTCATTGCTCCTCTGCATGTTCACACTCGTGGTTTTAAAATCTCAACATGGCAAGAAAAATATACTACTAGTAATACTTGCGCATCTTGTGGGAAACTTTAAAGCACTCGTCTGCCATGTTAGAGCATCTCCAACAGAATCACAATGCGTGGCGCTTTAAAAAAGCGTTTATCGTGCTGAGATCAAGAAGTAGAGATAGAGAGTAGAGACTAGAGAGTAGAGGATAGTTCTCAGCATAGATAGATAAAAAATAGATTATTCAACTACTCCTCGTCGTCCGACTCCTCCTCGGTGATGTCCTCCTCCGACGTCTGACTGTAGGCGTGAAGATACCAATCATGGTTGGATTCCCAGGGCGACGCTGCTCCTAGCCTCATGTTGAATTGAGCGTCTGCTTTTCGCTGACGCTTGTCCTCGCGATGGGCGGCTCGCTCCGCCCTCCTCTTATCCCTCTCCGCCCTCCTTTGCGTGTAGAACTCACGCTCGTTGATGATGTCCTGCGGGAAGCGTTGGCGCCACAGCGCCATGGCTTCCTCGTCCATCTCGGTGATGCCGAGACGGTGCGCCCGCCTCCGGTTGTCGTGACGATCCTCGTCGGTGATAAGCCGCGGCAGAGGCGCGAGCTCCTGTGCCCGCTCCCGCGTCAGCACATTGGGGAAGTTCAATGTTCTATGAGGCCACCGGAGGCGCCACGCCGCCGTGTCGTACGCACGGGCGGCCTTGCTGGCGGTGTCGAAATTGCCGAGGCCGAGGCGCATCCGGCGGAACCGGATCTCGGCGGATAAGCCACCGGAGGGGCGCGCGCAGATGCGGCGGTATCCCCAAGTTTCCCGGTGATGCGGCGGCGAGGTGAGAAAGAGCGGGGAGAGAGCGGTGGCGGGGCACAAAGCGGGGAGAGAGTGGTGGCAAGGTACAGAGCGGTGGGAGGGCGTTGGATTTTATAAAGCGCACCGGATGCCGCGCGCCAAAACTAGGGCACGCCCGGCCGCTTTTTCCCGAGCGCGCGCAATCCTTTCCTGATGGCTCTGCTGTCTCTACTCTCTTCTCTACTGTTATATTTATTTTATATTTAATATTTATCTCTACTTCTCTACTCTCTACTTTTGTTCTCTACTTTTTTATTTCTTATAAAAAATAGAGTTGGTGATGATGGTGTGCCTGCCATCCTGCAATATAGGCCGTCTGATTTGTATCTGACAGATAGGAAGGAAACAATGGCAATTATGCAAAAAGTTACCCACACCCCTCTCCAGATTTGCAAATAAGGCCTTCCCTCGTTCGTCCTTTTCTCCCACAAGATAAACTACTCACACAAATGCATCTTGATGTGTGCAATGCATGGGCATCTTGCTAGTTCTAAAAAACTTTGCATCATTTGCCACACTAATGGTTGTAGATGAAAAACTTACCCAAGCACAGCGCGATACAGGAGCGGCGCACAATTACAAGCTGATATTTTGTTGGACAATGGAGGCTATAACCAATTACTTTTACGGGAACAATAGCACCCAGGAAATTTGAAGGGTAGGTATGAACAAAATTGGAACTGCACATGTACTGCTGAGTGATTCAATACACACATTACCGATCGAGGAGGAGAACGATGGTCGCGGCTGCCTTTGTGAGTCATGGCCGGCAATGGGAGTCAGTTCATTGTCCATGACGGTGGTGCTTCTGTGCTTGGCGTCAGCTTCGGGGAAGCAGATCCTAGATCGTGGAAGACAGTGCCGGGGAAGAGGCTCCGTGTACGACGACAACGGTGGACCAACTCTAGTGTGGCATACGAGGTCGTCAATGAGGCAGATGCGCTGTAGTTGACAAGGGCGCCGATGTAGATGGGGAGGAGCATGAAGGTTGCGGTGCCGTGGAGAAGTCTATTATTCAGGTGTACTAATCTGGGTGCCGTGGTGGGGTTGGCTCGGTAGGGTGAACCTGAAGTTACGAAAACAGACCCCTACCAAGTGTCATCCGTAGGCCTGTTCTGAAGGCTATGATGGTAACTTCCTGCTACGTCTCGAGCTAGCGTTGGTTTTCCCCGAAGAGGAGGGGGTGATGCAGCATAGTAGCGTAAGTATTTCCCTCAGTTTTTGAGAACCAAGGTATCAATCCAGTAGGAGGTCACGCGCAAGTCCCTCGTACCTGCACAAAATGGTAGCAACTCGCAACCAACACTTAGGGGTTGTCAATCCCTTCACGGTCACTTACGAGAGTGAGATCTGATAGAGTTAATATTTTTGGTATTTTTGGTATAAAGATGCAAAGTGAAAAGTAAAAGCAAAACAAGTAAAATAAAGTAATGGAGATTGATATGATGAGAATAGACCCGGGGGCCATAGGTTTCACTAGTGGCTTCTCTCAAGAGCATAGATATTCTATGGTGGGTGATCAAATTAATGTTGAGCAATTGATAGAATTGAGCATAGTTATGAGGTTATCTAGGTATGATCATGTATATAGGCATCACGTCTGTGGCAAGTAGACCGACTCCTGCCTGCATCTACTACTATTACTCCACTCATCGACCGCTATCCAGCATGCATCTAGAGTATCAAGTTAAAAACAGAGTAACGCCTTAAGTAGGATGACATGATGTAGAGGAATAAATTCATGAAATATGATAAATACCCCATCTTGTTATCCTCGATGGCAACAATACAATATGTTCCTTGCAACTCTTTCTGTCACTGAGTAAGGACACCGCAAGGTTGAACCCAAAGCTAAGCACTTCTCCCATTGAAAGAACTACCAATCTAGTTGGCCAAAACAAACGGATAATTCGAAGAGACTTGCAAAGATAACTCAATCATAGATAAGTTGGATTCAAATATTATTCATAGATAAGTTGGATCATAAACCCACAGTTCATCGGTCTCAACAAACACACCGCAAAAAGAAGATTACATCGAATAGATCTCCACGACAGTGGGGGAGAACATTGTATTGAGATCCAAAAAGAGAGAAGAAGCCATCTAGTTACTAGCTATGGACCCGAAGGTCTAAAGTAAACTACTCACACTTCATCGGAAGGGCTATGGTGTTGATGTAGAAGCCCTCCGTGATGGATGCCCTCTCCGGCGGAGCTCCGGAGCTGGCCCCAAGATGCGATCTCGTGGATACAGGAAGTTGCGGCGGTGAAATTAGGTTTTTGGCTCCCCTTGTCTATTGGGGGTACGTAGGTATATATAGGTGGAAGGAGCACGTCGGTGGAGCTCCGAGGGGCCCACGAGGCAGGGGGCGCGCCCAGGGGGGCGTGCCCTCCACCCTCGTGACCTCCCCGGAAACTTCTTGGAGTAGGGTCCAAGTCTCCTGGATCACGTTCAGTGAGAAGATCACGTTCCCGAAGGTTTCATTCCGTTTGGACTCTGTTTGATATTCTGTTTCCTCGAAATACTGAAATAGGCAAAAAACAGCAATTCTGGGCTGGGCCTCCGGTTAATAGGTTAGTCCCAAAAATAATATAAAAGTGGAAAATAAAGCCCAATATAGTCCAAAATAGTAGATAAAGTAGCATGGAGCAATCAAAAATTATAGATACGTTGGAGACGTATCAGGCATCCCCAAGCTTAATTCCTGCTCGTCCTCGAGTAGGTATATGATAAAAAGAGAATTTCTGATGTGGAGTGATACTTTGGCATAATTTCAATGTAAATCTTCTTAATCATGGTATGAATATTCTGATCCGAAAGGTTCAAGACAAAAGTTCATATTGACATAAAAATGATAATACTTCAAGCATACTAATCAAACAATTATGTCATCTCAAAATAACATGGCCAAAGGAAGTTCATCCCTACAAAATCATATAGTTAGGCTATGCTTCATTTTCGTCACACAAAGATGTTCCCAACTTCTATACCCCCGATGACAAGGCAAGCAATTGTTTCATACTCAAATAATCTCAAAAAATTTCAAGCTTCACGCAATACATGAGCGCGAGCCATGGACATAGCACTATGGGTGGTATAGAATATGATGATGGGGATTGTGTGGAAAAGACAAAAAAAGGAGAAAGTGTCACATCAACGAGGCTAATCAATGAGCTATGGAGATGCCCATCAATTGATGTTAATGCAAGGAGTAGGGATTGCCATGCAACGGATGCACTAGAGCTAAGAATGCTCAACAAAAGAAAACTAGTGGGTGTGCATCCAACTTGCTTGCTCATGAAGACCTAGGGCATTTTGAGGAAGCCCATCATTGGAATATACAAGCCAAGTTCTATAATGAAAAATTTCCACTAGTATGAACAAGACAACTTATGAGACTCACTATATGAAAATCATGGTGCTACTTTGAAGCACAATATTTGAGACTCACTACATGAAGAACAAGGTGCTACTTTGAAGCACAAGTGTGGAAAAAGAGATAGTAGCATTGCCCTTTTTATTTTCTCCTTCCTTTTTTTGGCCTTTCTTTTTTTATTTTTGGCCTTTATCTTTTTTTTTTGATTGGGCAATGCTCTAATAATGATGATCATCACACTTCTATTGATTACAACATAATGATTACAACTCGATACTAGAACAAGATATGACTCTATATGAATGCCTCCGGTGGTGTACCGGGATGGTGCAATGAATCAAGAGTGACATGTATGAAAATAATGCATGGTGACTTTGCCACAAATACGATGTCAACTACAAGATCATGCAATGGCAATATGACAAAAGTAAAGCATGTCATGATGATGATGATGATGGAAGTTGCATGGCAATATATCTCGGAATGGCTATGGAAATGCCATGATAGGTAGGTATGGTGGCTGTTTTGAGGAAGATATAGAGAATTTTTGTGTGAAAGAGCGTATCATATCACGGGGTTTGGATGCACCGGCGAAGTTTGCACCAACTCTCAATGTGAGAAAGGGCAATGCACGGTACCGAAGAGGCTAGCAAATGGCGGAAAGGTAAAAGTGCGTATAATCCATGGACTCAACATTAGTCAAAAGGACTCATATACTTATTGCAAAAATTTAGAAGTCATCAAAAATCAAGTACTACACGCATGCTCCTAGGGGGATAGATTGGTAGGAAAAGACCATCGCTCGTCCCCGACCGCCACTCATAAGGATGCACAAGCCAGGTACACTTCATGGTTCAAATTTGTTACACAACTTTAACCATACGTGCATGCTACGGGACTTGCTAACTTCAACACAATTATTTCTCAAATTCACAACTACTCAACTAGCACGGCTATGATATTATCACCTCCATATCTCAAAACAATTATCAAGCATCAAACTTATCTTAGTATTCAACCCACTAAAAAGAAAGTTTCACATATCTTGAATACCAAGTATATTAACATTAAGCAAATTACCATGCTATTAACGACTCTCAAAATAATCTAAGTGAATTATGAGAGATCAAGTTTCTTTAAAACAAACCACCACCGTGCTCTAAAATATCTAAGTGAAGCACTAGAGCAAAAATTATCACGCTCAAAAAGATATAAGTGAAGCACATAGAGCAAACTATCAAGCTCAAAAGATATAAGTGAAGCACGTAGAGTATTCTAACAAATTTCAATTCATACATGGATCTCTCAAAAGGTGTGTACAGAAAGGATGATTGTGGTATACTAACAAGCAAAGACACAAATAATACAAGACGCTCCAAGCAAAACACATATCATGTGGTGAATAAAAATATAGCTCCAAGTAAATTACCGATGGAAGTGGACGAAAGAGGGGATGCCTTCCGGGGCATCCCCAAGCTTTGACTTTTTGGTGTCCTTGGATTATCTTGGGGGTTCCATGGGCATCCCCAAGCTTAGGCTCTTGCCACTCCTTGTTCCATAATCCATCAAAAGAATTCACCCAAAACTTGAAAACTTCACAACACAAAACTCAATAGAAATCTCGTGAGCTCCGTTAGAGAAAGAAAACAAAAGACTACTTTAAGGTACTGTAGTGAACTTGTTCTTTATTTGTATTGGTGTTAAACCTACTGTATTCCAAATTCTCTATGGTTTATAAACTATTTTACTAGCCATAGATTTATCAAAATAAGCAAACAACACACGCAAAACAGAATCTGTCAAAAACAGAACCGTCTGTAGTAATCTGTTACTAACGCAAACTTCTGGAACCCAAAAAATTCTACCAAAATTAGAATACCTGGGAAATTTGTTTATTTATAAGCACAAATTGGAATCACTATTTTATCACGTTCTGGTGATTTTTGACAATTCGGGAACTGAGCGCAAAGATTCTGGAAATTACAGCAAGATCAAATAACTATCTTCCAAGAAGATCTAATAGGTTTAACTTGGCACAAACACTAATTAAAAGATAAAACCACATATAAACAGAATCTAGATGGATTATTTATTCCTAAACAGAACCAAAAACAAAAAACACAAAATAAAATTGGGTTGCCTCCCAACAAGCGCTATCGTTTAACGCCCCTAGCTAGGCATAAAAGCAAGGATAGATCTAGGTATTGCCATCTTTGGTAGGCAATCCATAAGTGGCTCTCATGATAGATTCGTATGGTAATTTTATTTTCTTTCTAGGAAAGTGTTCCATGCCCTTCTTTAAGGAAAATTGGAATTTAATATTCCCTTCCTTCGTATCAATAATTGCACCAATCGTTCTAAGGAAAGGTCTACCAAGAATAATAGGACATGAAGGATTGCAATCTATATCAAGAACGATAAAATCTACGGGCACATAATTCCTATTTGCAACAATAAGAACATCATTAATTCTTCCCATAGGCTTTTTAATAGTGTAATCCGCAAGATGCAAGTTTAGAGAGCAATCATCAAAGTCACGGAAATCTAGCAAATCACACAAAGCTTTGGGGATAGTAGAGACACTAGCACCCAAATCACACAAAGCATAAAACTCGTAATTTTTAATTTTAATCTTAATTGTAGGTTCCCACTCATCATGGAGTTTTCTAGGGATAGAAACTTTCAATTCAAACTTTTCTTCATAAGATTGCATTAAGGCGTCAAAAATGTGTTCGGTAAAGGCCTTATTTCGACTATAAGCATGAGGAGAATTAACACGGATTGCAACAAGGAAATACAATCAATTAAAGAGCAGTTTTCATAGTTGAATTCCTTGAGATCCAAAATAGTGGGTTTAGCAATATCTAGATTTTTATTTCTTTCAATCCCTTTTTTATCAATTTCGTCATCAGGATCTAAAAACTCAGAATTCTTAGAACGCCTTCTAGGTAAGGGAAGATCATAATCAGATTCATCAAGATTCACATTGCAAAACAACGACTTAATAGGGGACACATCAATAACTTTCAGATCTTCATCTTGATTTTCATAGGAATTCGGTTTAGCGGCCATCTTATTGACTAAGGTGGCTTGCATATCCGAAATTTCAGCGGTCATTTTTTCAAGATGAGCAATTTGGGCTCTTACACCATCAAATTCTTTGGACATATCATTGAGCTCTTTATTCATATAACTCATAAAACTCCTTTGTTCCTTAAGCTCGTTTCTAAAGAAATTATTATGCTCAAATTGCAAGACCATAAACTTCCTGACATTGTTTTCGATATCTTCTAGCCTTTTAAGGTGAAGATCACCAAAATTAGGTAAGGCCATCGTGACGAACAAGCAAGCAAACTAACACACGAGAAAACAAAAGGCAAAGGGAAAGAGAGGGCGAATAAAACGGCAAGGGTGAAGTGGGGGAGAGGAAAACGAGAGGCAAATGGCAAATAATGTAATGCGCGAGATAGAGATTGTGATGGGTACTTGGTATGTTGACTTTTGCGTAGGCTTCCCCGCCAACAGCGCCAGAAATGGCTCGTTAATGGGAGAGTAAATCTTGACTTGACTTGGCATAGGCCTCCCCGGCAACGGCGCCAGAAATGGCTCGTTGACGGGAGAGTAAATCTTGACTTGACTTGGCGTAGGCCTCCCCGGCAACGGCGCCAGAAATCCTTCTTGCTACGTCTCGAGCTAGCGTTGGTTTTCCCCAAAGAGAAGGGGGTGATGCAACACAGTAGCGTAAGTATTTCCCTCAGTTTTTGAGAACCAAGGTATCAATCCAGTAGGGGGTCACGCGCAAGTCCCTCGTACCTGCACAAAACGGTAGCAACTCGCAACCAACGCTTAGGGGTTGTCAATCCCTTCACGGTCACTTACGAGAGTGAGATCTGATAGAGATAATATTTTTGGTATAAAGATGTAAAGTGAGAAGTAAAAGCAAAACAAGTAAAATAAAGTAATGGAGATTGATATGATGAGAATAGACCCGGGGGCCATAGGTTTCACTAGTGGCTTCTCTCAAGGGCATAGATATTCTACGGTGGGTGAACAAATTACTGTTGTGCAATTGATAGAATTGAGCATAGTTATGAGGTTATCTAGGTATGATCATGTATATAGGCATCACGTCCGTGACAAGTAGACCGACTCCTGCCTGCATCTACTACTATTACTCCACTCATCGACCGCTATCCAGCATGCATCTAGAGTATTAAGTTAAAAACAGAGTAACGCCTTAAGCAAGATGACATGATGTAGAGGAATAAATTCATGCAATATTATAAATACCCCACCTTGTTATCCTCGATGGCAACAATACAATACGTGCCTTGCAACTCTTTCTGTCACTGAGTAAGGACACCGCAAGATTGAACCCAAAGCTAAGCACTTCTCCCATTGAAAGAACTACCAATCTAGTTCGCCAAACCAAATGGATAATTCGAAGAGACTTGCAAAGTTAACTCAATCATACATAAAAGAATTCAGAGAAGATTCAAATATTATTCATAGATAAGTTGGATCATAAACCCACAATTCATCGATCTCAACAAACACACCGCAAAAAGAAGATTACATCGAATAGATCTCCACGAGAGAGGGGGAGAACATTGTATTGAGATCCAAAAAGAGAGAAGAAGCCATCTAGCTACTAGCTATGGACCCGAAGGTCTGAAGTAAACTACTCACACTTCATCGGAAGGGCTATGGTGTTGATGTAGAAGCCCTCCGTGATGGATGCCCTCTCCGGCGGAGCTCCGAAACAAGCCCCAAGATGGGATCTCGTGGATACAGGAAGTTGCGGCGGTGAAATTAGGTTTTGGCTCCCCTTGTCTATTGGGGGTACGTAGGTATATATAGGAGGAAGGAGCACATCGGTGGAGCTCCGAGGGGCCCACGAGGCAGGGGGGCGCGCGGAAGGGGGGACGCGCCCTCCACCCTCGTGACCTCCCCGGAAACTTCTTGGAGTAGGGTCCAAGTCTCCTGGATCACGTTCGGTGAGAAGATCACGTTCCCGAAGGATTCATTCCGTTTGGACTCCGTTTGATATTCTGTTTCCTCGAAATACTGAAATAGGCAAAAAACAGCAATTCTGGGCTGGGCCTCCGGTTAATAGGTTAGTCCCAAAAATAATATAAAAGTGGAAAATAAAGCCGAATATAGTCCAAAACAGTATATAAAGTAGCATGGAGCAATAAAAAATTATAGATACGTTGGAGACGTATCACTTCCCACCGCTCGAATCAGGGTCGCAGGAGATTTTCCCGCCGACCACAAAATTTTGTGACACTGAACTCCCAGTGTGGCGTGTTGTGTGATTCAGCCAAGCAACTAGCGAGTAGTACTAGTAAACTCTGCATATTAGGTTTGACCGAAGTCAAACTTCCTAAAGTTTGATCAAGTTTATAGAAAAATATAAACATTTACCATAACAGATATGTATGATGTGAAAGTACATTCAATAATGAATCTAATGGTATTTATTTGTTATTGTATATGTTAATATTTTTTGTTATAAACTTTCTAAGAGTTCACAAAACTTGACTTTGACCAATGCTAATACACGGACTTAAACAAAAGGGAGGGTGTACACATTTGTTTTCTTAGTATCTAGTGAATTAATCATTTGTTGAAATTGTGAAATAAATATATTAGGCTACTGACTTCGAATGTAATGGTCTATACAATTCAATAGTTACAATCATTGTCAAATTCCAAGATGTATACGAGGTCTATAGTACTTCACAACATGCTCAAACTCACATAATCCCAGTCAAATGACAATCAAAATGCATTTCATAGTTATTACTTTGTAGGATGCAACAAAATCAATGATAACTCTACATCAGCCATTATAAAAGCAACAGTGTGAATGAAACGTGCAGAGAGAACTTGCGAAGATGGAGCAGATAGGGTGGGAAAGATTGTATGTATGTGGACGAGAGAGTAGGAGACAAACCTAACGAAACAGGGAGAAAGAGAGAGAGAGAGCAGAAGAAGTTAGATCTATGAGAAAGATGGAGACATGTAATATACGTGAGATGCATGTGCATACGGATTCTGTACACGTGGAACGAGAAGAGACAACAGGTCTGATGAGAGAGATGGAAAAACATGGACGAGAGGGGAAGGATCTCATGGGTTGAGGTATTGATAAATTTGTGCGGGGGATAGAGGGATTGGTAATTTTGTGCGAGAGAGAGAGAGGGTGGGGGGAGGAGTCAGTGAGCCGTCATCACATCATCCCGCTTCCAAATGACCCCGCATTCTCTAGCACAGTGTGGTCGCCATCTTCGATCTCCTTGATGCCCTCTTTGAAGATTGATGTGTGCATGCTGGGGTGCAGAGAAGCACACGCGAGAGTGGTCACCATATAACCTTGGATGGGGATGAATTGTGTGCTCGGGGGAGGGGGTGTGTTTGTTGTGTGCTGTGTGTGCGTGTGTGTGTGTGTGTCAGATATTGAGAGAAAACAAACCTAAGGAGAGAAATGTGTGTGTATGTGACGGAAAGCTACATGCTAAACAGGGTATTCACGAAGAGATTGTGCATGCGAGATAGAGAGCGATGTGCAGGCCTTGAGGTGGGCACGGGCCGGGTGAGGGTGTCAAAATGTGCACGTTGATGCATGTGTTACATGCGATCATGCGAGTGACGGACGAATCGAGAGAGATGGTTGTTGTGTTATGGATGCTCCTCTCTCACACACACACACAAGTAAAATAGAAGACCGTTCTCTCATGTATACACAACATATCCGCATCTGTCTATGTCTCACTCATGCATGAACATCTGCACATTCACACCTCTGTATGTCTCTATCGCACGCACACCGTCTCCACATTGCCCTTCCGCCACAACACACATATGGACACATACACACGTTCTCTCTCAGTCACACACACAAAATCAATATTAAAAAACCTAGGGCGCACCTAAAATGTCCAAATCCAAATAAACATGAACTAGAGCTAAATTCAAATATATGGAAATATTGTTGCGTCAAGAACTTTTCTAGGAAAAAAAGTTGGGCAATATTCGGAGATTGTTTTCACACACACAAAAAGGTTCGGTGGATGTCCTTCGAGCGCGACACGGTGACGCACCGTTCGATCGACCGTGCCGCCGCGGTTCACAAGCTTGCACAAGATTCCGTATCGTGGTTGTGGTAACGAATAAAAGCACTGCCTAAGTCTAATGTTTACGTGCACTAGTACGATTTTCTTTTAAGTTTGACCAACCCTATATAAAACTAAACTAAGCTCCCATACGCGCACTCATGAATATGCCACCGCCGCCGTTGCACATGCCGGCGCCCGCCTGCTCCGGCCAACAATTTCTCGCCCATCACCGCCGTGTTGCCGCCATCCCTATAGCATGAAGCCGAAGGCTCGCCCGCTCACGTCGTCTGCAGTCCCTCCTCGTGATGTCGCCGCACTGCCAAGCTCACGAGCAGCTGGTGGAGCCGCGTCTATGCATGCAGCGTATAAAGAGGAGGACGAGCACATGCTCCAACACGCCAGCGAGGAGGAACTAGCGTGCCATTGTCATCTCCACCCGCGCGGAGGAGGCGCGCATGGTGGCTGTCGCGGCAGAAGCCGGTCACGCGCGCGTCGAGCCCGCAAACCGGGTGATGTGGAGCATCCCAAGGTCATCCCCATGGACCTACTATCGCCTCACCAAGTACCTAGCGGACCCATGACACGAGCACGCGCAAGAGCTCTCGAAACCGAGGTGACATCACTCCTCTCAGGTTTCCACTTCGATGCACATGAGACATGGCTACTACCTCATACGGACACATTGTGCATACTCAGGTACCATGGAGAAGCTAAGGAGCAAGGAGAAGAAGAAGAGGAAGATGGACGTGAAGACGGAGAAGAAGAAGTGATGAAGAAGAAGTTCCAGGCTCTTGACGACCGGCCAGGATGGGACGTCCGACGACCTCCAGGCTCCGGACGTCCGACCCAGACCGGAAATCCGACACTTCCACACCCGAGCCAAAACTACGGACTTCCGACGCTCCACGGACGACCGACGCTCCTTGGACGACCGACTCCGAGCGGACGTCCGACCGAAGACCACCCGAGCCGAATCTACGAACGTCCGACAAGCACCGGACGTCTGGACCCTCACGAGCCTCTGGACGACCAGTGACCCCCGGACGTCCGACGCCTGTGTGTTGTTCCGTGTTGGGCCGCAGCCCATGTACCCCTTCGCCCCCTCTTTGCATTAGACTATATATAGACCTACTATTCCTTCTAGCTAGGGTTAGCATTGGTTTAGCTCATTTTGGAGATAGAGCATTGCTCATCTACATCGGATCTACTCGACGAGAGAGACCGCGACCTCTACGGAGAAGATCCCTTTGGATTTAAGACCTCCTTGCGGAGAAGATCATCAAGACCCCCTCTTGGGCGGCCCCATCAAGACCTCCTCACGGAGAAGACCGTTACCTCTTGTATCGTCTGTTGTTGACTTTGGATCTTGTATCTGCCTTTATGTTCATGGATCTAGCACTTGTGCGATCATTCTTGTTGGTTTGAGTGTTCTCTTGTGTCCCCCATGTGATTTTCCCCTCGTATCCCTCCTCGTGTTCTTTGTGTTCATCGCGGGATCCGCTCCTTTCGTGAAAGTCTTCCCCTAGGGTTTCTACCCTACATCATCTTGGTATCAAGAGCCATGTTGATTAGGATTTCAGAGCCTCCCCGTTGTGTTGCTAGCCTAGTTTTGTTGTTTTTGTCCCAAATTCGAAAATTCCCCACAAAAATAGCCCCAACTTTTTTTTGTGATTTGTTGGTGTGTTGAAATTTTGTTGGTTTGGATACGTGGATTTGCTTTATTTTCAGTGGATCTAGCTTTTCCCCCTTGTCTCCACCCTTTCCATCCACAAAATCCTCCGGATTTGACGATTTCCCACAACTCCATCACGAACCCTAGCAGTTCTTCCCGTGCCTCAGTTGTGCCTAGGCACTGGACGTCTGACGACCGGACGACCAACCCAGCCCGGACATCCGACAAACCCTGATGAAACTGATTTTTTTTTCATTTTTGCACCACCCCGTCCCACTTTTCCGCATACGCACTCCTACCACCTATACACCATCACCACTTCCGCATACCACCACCATTTCTTACCCGTTTCGCACTACAACACGTGTTGCCACTTCGAGCTTTGAGAATTTGAGTTGCGGTTCCTTATCCTTTTGTGTTTCGGCTATCTAGGTACGATTCGACATCAACATCACTTTCGCTCATCTTCGCCACGGACGCGTTATCAACAACGTCCACCTCTACTACATCTTGGTATTCGTGCCACCATTTTGACACCATACCTTCTGCAGGAAACGGTAACCTCATCTTGGTATTGGACATATCACTCTTGCCATTACATTGATAGCCATCATAGCCTTACTCCTTGGCATTGCTTACCCATCGAGACTAGCCATTGAGTATTGCCGACAACGAGACTTGTGCACATTAGTGATCATACTTCCCATAGCATACATACATCATTGTTGCATATATTGGTATCATCTCTTGTGTCACAAAGTTGTCATCGCATACACAATTGCTATCTTGGTTCGTCAAGCATTGCATGAGAAAAGAGCGCAAACACCAAAGAGCCAAACAAGATTTTAAGCAAAGAGGAAAGATAAGCAAAGAGCTTTTAAGCAAGTACCATAGCATTATACAACAATAAGATTGTCATACTCGATCATCTTGGATCATATCATAGAAACACCTTGCATAGAGCATACTTGGGATGGAAGTCGTTGCATTTTTGCTAAGTAGGTTATGCACAAGTTCTTTGTATCCGCCTGTCGGTGTCAAAACCGGCGGATCTCGGGTAGGGGGTCCCGAGCTGTGTGTCTAGGCCGGATGGTAACAGGAGGCAGGGAACACGATGTTTTACCCAGGTTCGGGCCCTCTTGATGGAGGTAAAACCCTACGTCCTGCTTGATTAATTTTGATGATATGGGTAGTACAAGAGTAGATCTACCACGAGATCAAGGAGGCTAAACCCTAGAAGCTAGCCTATGGTATGATTGTCGTATATGGAGTTGATTCCCTACGGACTACAACCCTCCGGTTTATATAGACACCGGATAGGGTTAGGGTTACATAGAGTCGGTTACAATGGTAGGAGATCTTGAATATCCACATTGCCAAGCTTGCCTTCCACGCCAAGGAAAGTCCCATCCGGACACGGGACGAAGTCTTCAATCTTGTATCTTCATAGTCCTGGAGTCCGGTTGAAGGTATAATCCGGCTATCCGAACACCCCCTAATCCAGGACTCACTCAGTAGCCCCCGAACCAGGCTTCAATGACGACGAGTCCGGCACACAGATTGTTCGGCATTGCAAGGCGGGTTCTTCTCCAAATCTGGTGTACCTGTAGGAATAATGTCCGATTTTGGTAATGTAGTGCTCCTCGGCTTCCACGCCCAATAATGGCCGTCTTCCACATGTCAAACGAATGCGAAAAGCCGGGGCGTTTTTACACCCACACCCCTAGCCGTATAAATGAGCCGCCTATTTAACGAGATGGGGATTTAGGTCCAAATCACATCTTCTCCTTTCCGCGAGTTATCATCAGAGCGCTTCCAGCAAAGGTCCATTCCAACATGACCAGCAGTCGCAGCTCCTCCCCTCGCCCCTCCGGTCCCAAACCCGGGGACTGGGAGAGTTGCACCATCCCGCATAGCAAGTTAGTGTCGCTTCAGGCCAAGGGATTTCTCCCTGAGGCATACATGGTCCCAGTCCGAGCCGGTCTCGCCACCTACAATGGCGGAAAACAAGCGGAGAGCACCCCCAATCCTTCTAAAGGAGAGCGGGTGTGCCTCGTCCCCTATCTAATAAGGGGACTGGGATTTCCAATTCATCCATTTCTCCGCGGGCTTCTGGAGTTCTACGGCCTCCAGCTGCACAATCTCACGCCCGCCTCCGTATTGCATATTGCGGGTTTCGTCGCCCTTTGCGAGCTATTTTTAGGCGTTGAGGCTCATTTCGCGCTGTGGAAGAGGTTATTCTGCCTGGTGCCCCGTTCTCAAGAGGGGTCTATATACCAAGTGGGCGGAGCCGAAGTATGGCGCATCGCCGGGACCGGATACCTATCCGGAACCCCAAAGAAGGTGTCCGAGGACTGGCCTTCGGAATGGTTTTACATAGATGACGTCCCGCTACCGGACCCTATCCGGGTCGGTCTCCCTGAGTTCAACAGTGCTCCATTGAAGAAACGCTTGAGCTGGCGTCCGCGGAGCTCTCAGAGAGAAAGCGATAGAGACGTCCTTTACCTGATGGGCCGGATAAGACTGTTCACTCGTTCCGGACTAACCATGATTGGAGTCATGGCCGCATGCATTACGCGGGGGGTGCAGCCGCTTCAATATAGAGGCCACCCCATGTGGGATTTCAACAGGGTGGATGACGCCACATGTTACGGTCGTAAGGGGCCGGCCTCAGCCGCCGCCTTAGTGAAGATCTTATCCTCTTTGTACAAGGGAGAAAAGGAGGAATTCCTTCGCATCAACCCGCAGGCCGGATTCAGTATGTACGATCCTCCAAGTTGGGTAAGTGAACAATTACGCTTGCCGGTTTGTTTTATACTCCCATGGTTAGATAGGTAGTCTAACGACTTCAATGCAAGAACTGCGACAGGAGGTAAAGGATATAAACAGCCGCCCTCCACAGCCCGAGGACCCAGAACGGTCCCTCAATCTGGACTCCGAAGAGGATCCGAACATATCGGTGGAGCTTATCGACGGGGTGTTCCATCAGCTAAGCAAGGACAATACCTTGGTAGCCATTACGGTGGATTACCCAGGGTTAATCCCGGCCTCCCAGGTGACAGAAACCGGGGTATTATTCCCTTGAAAGAGATTCCACCCTCATGTAGCCCGGTGTTTCTGACGACAACCTTGTTTTGCAGGGGAGATTTCCGAGGCAGGAGGCCGAACCTGCGGCGGCTAGCCAATGAGGGGCCGCAGGGCCCCGTGGGGCAAAAAGGAATGTAGTCCGGACTGAGATGCCGGCGCAAAGGTATAGTGCACCCTTTGTTTCCCTGGAGTTATTATGTCAGGGCATTTTAACATTCGTGCTATCTTCAGAACGAAGAGACCTCGCCGGACTACATCCGGAGAGGTTGCCAATCGCGCCTCCACCAGCCAGGCTCCAACGTCTGGCCAAGAAGCGGAGGCGAGCACAAGGCGCGCACCGGACGCTCCTCCGACAGAGGATGCGGACAGGCTGTCTGCCACAAATTCTGAAGTGGAGAGTGCCATGAACCACAGGCGTCGCCGGACAATTCTACGCGACGCTTGTTTCTCCCAAGAGGCTTTAGATGCCTTTAATTCGGGAGATGCGTACCTCCGTGCCACTCAAAATGGTTTAGCCAGAGCCACGGAGCAGTATGTAAAAGACATACGGGTAAGAAAATTTTGGTTAAATATATATATATGCCAGTAGCCCCCGAGACTTGAACCAGTTAGAGCAACTGATTTAAGGATCATTTAATATGCAGCTTCTTACACAGAAGAATACCATACTGTCCCAGGAGCTGGAAAAGTGCAAGGCCCAACTAGAGGCCGCACTAGCCGCAGCAGGGGAGCCCAAAGAGACCCCCTCAGGTAAGATACACTTCGAAAGATTAGTATTGTGCGGTGTGGGTGCAAATCTGACAAATCATTTTGCAGATGGCGCCGGGCTCGATCCGGACAAGCAACAACTCTTACGCCGGCTAAAGGCTGGTGAGAGTACGTTGACAAAGGTGAGGCGAGAGAAGAATGATCTTCAGGATGCCAACACCTAGATGGACGTCGAACTTAAAGATGTTCGGGGCCAGCTGTCGGACTCCACGAAGGAGAATCAGCGGCTTCGACGCGGCATTTTTAGTAAGTGCTTGAACAAACTTTGAAAAAAGAGTTCGGCGAGGAAGTCGACTAACAGAGTAATGTCTGTAGGTATGCTCATAGGTCGTCCTGCAGAGGAGATGCCCGGTTCTACGGGTGACCTTCTTCCCGAACTCTTGCAATTGCACGAGCGAATTCGCTAGGCGATGCGGGGTATGGCCCAAGCCTTATGGCCTGCCCACTCCGTGCCCGAGGGCCTTGGAGAGCTTGCCGAGAAGCTGAAGGGAGCTCGGTGGTGCTTCCGCTTGTGGAAGATATCGGCCTGCCGACAAGGCGCTAGGGAGGCCTAGGCCATGGTGAAGACCCGTTTTACGAAGTCTGACCCAAACCACATGGCCGAGCTCGGACCAGTGGGGCCTGACGGGAAGGAGATCCCTGTAAGCTTAGTATACGGCCAACTAGAGTTGGCCGCAAAGTATTCCCAGCAGGATTGTAAATTAGACAGCCTGTTAGATGGTATAGAAGAGGAATACAATCAGTCAGAATGACTGTGTAATTTTGAATTGACATGTGTAATGCCTTCTAGCCGGATTGTAGATCGTTTGTCGTTGCCGACCTTTTCGCTTCAACCTCGGGACCTGATGGTCCGGAGTGTGTCCAAATACCCTACCGGTTATATAAGAACCGGGGTATGCGTAGGGGTCATCAGTGCTTTATCAGACAAGTGCCCAACTAGTTAGTTATATTACATGGTTAGTAAGAAACATCTTCCAGAGAGAATAGTTCCATTGAGGGTTCCTTTCGCTGGGAGGCATGCCCTAAGGTGCATGTCCGAACTGCGTGAAGAGACGCAGAAAAAAAGCATCTGGGGGCGCATAAAATGAGTAAAAAGATCATCTTTTATTTCACCGACCGAATATTCCCTTAAGAACGCTAGCTTTCGGCTTCACTCAGTCTGAGGTACACATCCGGCTGACCCGGCAGTAACAATCGCAGAGGTGCTCCCTTTACCGGCTAGCCGAACAATCGTGAACGTAGGGGTAAGCACAGGAGCCAGGCAACCCAGCTTGGCCAAAACTTAAGTCATATCAATGCATATAATGGTGAAGAAAAAAGGTACATGCAGAAGTTTGACGCATGTGTTGGGCGTAAAGCCCGTATAAATAAGCTTCTGTTAAAGAAGCCCCCAGGTTTAATGAGCGCGAGTGGCGCGTCACTAGATGAGCCTTTAAGGGCTATGAAAAAATAAAATAAAAATGGGAAGGATGGAAATGTAAGACAGAAAAATACAAAAAGGGATGGACAGAGGAAGGAGACCAACACAAAGTCCGGTGCTAGGCATAGAATCTTCGGAGACGGGTGGCGTTCCACGGGTTCGGCTCGATTCGGTTGTTCGACACATCTCGCAGGCTGTACGCCCCACCAGTCAGGACTTGGTCGATTATGAATGGACCTTCCCACTTGGGCTTGAGTTTGTCCTTTTTCTTATCCGGCAGGCGTAGAACTAGTTTGCCAACATTGTCATTTTTGGCCCGTACTTCTATGCTTTGATATCTTCGGGCCTGCTGTTGATAAAATGCGGAACGGGCTTTTGCCACATCGCGCTCCTCCTCCAAGGCGTCCAAGTTGTCCTGCCGATCGAGCTCGGCTTCTCTTTCTTCGTACATGTGCACTCTAGGTGAGTCATGAATTATGTCGCAGGGCAGAACTGCTTCTGCACCATACACCACAAAAAATGGTGTGTACCCGGTGGTGCGATTTGGCGTGGTCCGCAGCCCCCATAGCATGGAGTCGAGCTCCTTTACCCAGTGCGTGTTAGATTCCTTGAGGGACCGCACCAGTCTGGGTTTAATGCCGCTCATGATAAGACCATTTGCACGTTCGACCTGGCCATTGGTTTGTGGGTGATAGACGGAAGCATAATCGAGCTTGATGCCCATGTTTTTGCACCAGAGTTTTACCTCGTCGGTGGTAAAGTTTGTACCGTTGTCGGTTATGATGCTGTGGGGGACGCCATAATGGTGTACAACCCCGGATATGAAGTCTATCACAGGTCCGGATTCGGCCATTTTTAACAGGCTTGGCTTCTATCCATTTGGTGAACTTATCCACCATGACCAGTATGTATTTTTTCCGATGGGTTCCACCTTTAAGGGGTCCAACCATGTCAAGCCCCCAGACCGCAAAAGGCCAGGTGATGGGTATAGTTTGGAGTGCGGTGGGTGGCATATGGCTTTGGTTGGCAAAAAGTTGGCAACCAGCGCATCGTTGGACTAAGTCCTGAGCGTCTGCTCGGGCCGTCGACCAGTAAAAGCCTGTACGGAAAGCCTTGCTAACAAGGGAACGAGCAGTGGCATGGTGACCACCGAGTCCGGCATGAATTTCAGTCAGGAGGTTCCGCCCTTCCTCTTCGGAGATGCACCCTTGAAGGACTCCGGTAGTGCTTTTCTTATAAAGTTCTCCCTCATGGACTCTGTAGGCCTTAGATCGCCGCACTATGCAGCGGGCCTCGTTTTGGTCCTCCGGGAGTTCCTGCCTAGTAAGGTAGGCTAGGAATGGTTCTATCCACGGGTCGATAACCGCCATTATTACATGGGCTGAAGGTGTAATTTCGTTGGCAGAGCCTCTGATTGTGTCAGATTGTTCGGCGTCGAGTGGTGTGGCTGGGTTCGGGCTGTTATTTGTGGGTTCCCCCTCCCATGCTACGGATGGCTTGAACAATCTTTCCAAAAAGACGTTGGGGGGAACTGCATCACGTTTTGCTCCGATGCGTGCTAGGACGTCCGCCGCTTGATTGTTTTCTCGGGCTATATGGTGAAACTCCAGCCCTTCGAACCGAGCTGACATTTTTAGGACGGCGTCGCGGTAAGCTGCCATTTTTGGGTCCTTGGCGTCGAAGTCTCCATTTATTTGGGGCGAGGTTTGAATCCCCGCGTACCTCTAGGTGCTGGATACCCATGGATACTGCTATCCGGAGGCCATGTAGGAGGGCCTCATATTCGGCTGCATTGTTGGAATCCGTGTACACGATCTGGAGCACATATTGGACTGTGTCTCCTGTGGGGGACGTCAGGACGATGCCGGCCCCCCAGTCCGGCCAACATTTTGGAGCCATCGAAATGCATAATCTAGTTTGAATATGTGCCGTACTCTTTAGGGAGCTCGGCCTCCGTCCATTCTGCGACGAAGTCGGCCAAAACTTGTGATTTAATAGCTCGCCGTGTCTTATAGGTTATATCGAACGGGAGAAGCTCGATGGCCCATTTTGCAATCCGGCCCGTTGCATCGCGGTTGTTGATAATATCGTTTAGTGGCACTTCCGAGGCTACTGTTATGGAACACTCTTGAAAGTAGTGTCGTAGCTTCTGGGATGCCATGAATACCGCGTATGCAATCTTTTGATAATGCGGGTATCGTGATTTGCATGGAGTGAGGACAGTGGGCACTTAGTAGACCGGCCTTTGAAGGGGGAATTTGTGTCCGTCCGTTTCCCGCTCGACAACGAGCACTGCGCTGACAACTTGGTTTGTTGCTGCAATGTACAGTAACATTGGTTCGCCGGTGATTGGCGCAGCCAGGACTGGGTTTGTTGACAATATGGCTTTTATTTCATCAAGTCCGGCCGTGGCGGCATCCGTCCACTCGAAGTGTTTGGTGCGCCGAAGGAGGCGATAAAGGGGTAGTGCCTTTTCTCCCAAGCGGGAGATGAAGCGGCTTAAAGCCGCCACGCACCTGGTTAATTTTTGTATTTGCTTAAGGTCCTTTGGGACATCCAATTGTGATAAAGCTCGGATCTTGGCCGGTTTTGCTTCAATTCCTCTACCGGATACAATGAAGCCCAAGAGCTTTCCGGCTGGAACGCCGAAGACGCATTTTTGTGGGTTGAGCTTGATGTCATATTTTCGGAGGTTATCGAATGTAAGCCTCAAGTCGTTTACTAGGGATTCAACATGTCTTGATTTGACGACCACGTCGTCCACATACGCCTCCACTGTTTTGCCGATCTGGTTTGCCAGACATGTCTGGATCATGCGCTGATATGTTGCGCCGGCGTTTTTCAGCCTGAAGGGCATTGTGTTGAAGCAAAATGGGCCGTATGGTGTGATGAATGCTGTTGCAGCTTGGTCTGATTCTGCCATCTTGATTTGATGGTAACCGGAGTATGCGTCGAGGAAACACAACAAATCGTGTCCTGCGGTGGCATCGATAATTTGATTGATACGGGGGAGGGGGAAGGGATCCTTTGGGCAATCCTTGTTAAGGTCTTTAAAATCGACACACAGGCGCCAGGATTTGTCCTTCTTTGGTACCATCACCAGGTTTGCTAGCCAGTCCAGATGTTTTATGTCTCTGATGAATCCGGCCTCTAATAGCTTGGCTAGCTCCTCTCCCATAGCCTGTCTCTTGGGTTCGGAAAAACGCCGAAGGGCTTGTTTGACATGTTTAAATCCTTTTAGGATATTTAAGCTATGTTCGGCCAGCCTGCATGGGATCCCTGGCATGTCTGAAGGGTGCCAGGCGAAGATGTCCCAGTTCTCTCGTAGGAACTCTCGCAGTGCGGCGTCTGCCTCAGGGTTCAGTTGTGCCCCGATGGAAGCTGTTTTATTGGGGTCCGTTGGATGGACCTGGAATTTGACTATTTCGTCAGCTGGCTTGAAGGATGTGGATTTGGATCTCTTATCGAGTATCACATCATCCCTGTTAACCGTGGAGCACAGCGCAGTCAGTTCCTCGGCCGCTAAGGCTTCGGATAGCACCTCAAGGGCTAATGTGGCCGTCTTGTTTTCGGCGCGGAGTGCTATGTCCGGATCACTAGCTAGAGTGATAATTCCATTCGGCCCGGGCATCTTGAGCTTCATTTACCCATAATGGGGTATTGCTCGGAAGATTGTGAATGCTTCCCGCCCTAGTAAAGCGTGATATCCGCTCTTAAACGGGGCCACCTGAAACGTGACTTCTTCGGACTTGTAATTATCCGGCGTGCCGAACACCACATCTAGTGTGATTTTTCCTATGCAGCGCGCTTCCCGACTTGGGACTATTCCTCTGAAGGTTGTGCTGCTTCGCTCGACGCGGTTCTAGTCTATTTCCATTTTTTGAAGGGTTTCCTCATAAATGAGGTTCAGTCCGCTGCCTCCATCCATGAGCACCTTGGTGAGGCAAAAGCCGTCCACTATGGGACTGAGGACCAATGCGGCTGGTGCTCGGGCTGTTCGGAATCTAGGTTCATCACTTGTGTTGAAGGTAATGGCAGTGTCGCTCCATGGATTTATTGTTGCAACTTGATAGACTTCGGCGAGGCTGCGGAGTGTTCTTTTTCGCACATTGTTTGATGCGAAAGTCTCGAAGACTGTGAGAACGGTACTGGTGTCCTTGGGCTGGCTTTCTGCGGCCTCCGGAATTAAGAGGTCCTCGCCGATTTTGGCCACCTGCCGGAGTATCCAACATGCTCTAAGGCTGTGAGTTGGTGTGGCGTCCTTTGTACTGTGAATTCTACAGGGTCCATGAAGCCATCTTTCCAGTACGGTTCCATGCCCTGTAGAGGGTTTTGGCTTTTTGGTGTTTATCCCGGTGTCCTGTAATGATGCACCCTCTTAGTTCGGATGGGATTACTATTCAAGGCCGGATTATCCCAAAAATTTATTTCGGTTTTCCAGGCGCTTTTCATCGCACAGTATTTTTGTACTATGGACGCCAAGTCAGCGAAGCGTGTGATATCATGACGACTTACAGCGTTAAGGATTCCCTTGTTCGTGCAATTACTGCAAAAAATTGAGATTGCATCTTCCTCGCGGCAATCCTTTATCCTGTTCATAACCAGGAGGAATCTGGCCCAATAATGATGTATTGTTTCCTCGGTCCTCTGCCTGATTTGGCAGAGATCGCTTATGATCGGGTGGGCGGGTGTCATTGAATCTGAAACCTCACCCACTCCAAGATTCGGAGGCCGAAGAGTTTCCGAACTCTGAAGTTTGGATTCTTGGATGTTGTCCAGTGAATCTGGCCCGTTGCCTGATCCTAAGCTCAGGTCTTGAGTTACATATCCCCTTCCGCGGGTATGCGGCTTGGAGGGGTCGGGAATTCGGACATAGCTAGTCCTTAAAATAGATGAAGGGTCACCGCACTGCGTCTCTACCACAACAACGTGGTGGGTAACTTGGGGAGAGTTAATTTCTCTTAGATCGGGTTTAAGCCCAACCTGGTCGTAATCCGTAGCGACCCCCAGGGCGGCGATGCGATCCAAGAGCTCGTTTACAGAAGAGAGCTCCATTGGATCTAGCTGCTCGACGAGCTCTGAGCTGACGTGTAGGTTGCTTTTGATGACCAGAGAGGTCACCGTCGGCGCAACAGCCGAACAGGCGGTCATGAGGAAACCACCTAGCCGGAGGGTTTGGCCGACAGCCAAGGCTCCCTTAGCAACAGCGCCATCTTTAAAGACGGGAGGAGGCATCCTTCCTGATTGTGACGGCACAGAGGAACTCTTAATGAAAGCACCAATGTCGGTGTCAAAACCGGCGGAGCTCGGGTAGGGGGTACCGAACTGTGCGTCTAGGCCGGATGGTAACAGGAGGCAGGGAACATGATGTTTTACCCAGGTTCGGGCCCTCTTGATGGAGGTAAAACCCTACGTCCTGCTTGATTAATATTGACGATATGAGTAGTACAAGAGTAGATCTACCACGAGATCAAGGAGGCTAAACCCTAGAAGCTAGCCTATGGTATGATTGTCGTATATGGAGTTGATTCCCTATGGACTACAACCCTCCGGTTTATATAGACACCGGATAGGGTTAGGGTTACATAGATTCGGTTACAATGGTAAGAGATCTTGAATATCCGCATCGCCAAGCTTGCCTTCCACGCCAAGGAAAGTCCCATCCGAACACGGGACAAAGTCTTCAATCTTGTATCTTCATAGTCCTGGAGTCCGGTTGAAGGTAAAATCCGGCTATCCAAACACCCCCTAATCCAGGACTCCCTCACCGCCTATTCTGCAATCATGCTAGCATCTCTCTTGTGTTGTGAAATAAGAGAATTTTTGTGGATTCCACATTTTGGCTCACCTTTGGTTGCACGACTCCACTTATCTTTTTGTGTGTGTGTTTCGTTTACCTTATATGCTTGGTCTACTTGTCACATTGCATCTTGCGAATCTTTTCCAACATTATTGAAGCTCACTTGCAATTGCATCAAATTTTGTGCCACCATCCTAACCAAGCTCCACTATAAGCTTTTACTTGTGAAGGTGTGAGAAACCGACAAGAGCTAGTACCAATTGTGCTATTTCCTTGTCCTACAATAGAGTGATCATCGATCCACTTTCAACTTCGGTCAAGGTACATTTGGTATTCGTTCTTCTCTTTCTACCACTCACATTGTGTATCTTGGAATGTTGGATAGGCCAAGTACTTCTACCAACCCACTATTCATTGAGCACGACGACTACATGAAATCCTATGTCACCAAGAGTCACCTCTTTGGTGCACAATGTGCTTCGCATCAAGAGCAACAAGCAATGAGTGAACACATCGACAACCTTGCTGCCGACTTGCGACTCTCCGAGCAACGTACAAGGGACTACTTCGACCACAAGATCGACGATCACAAGAAAGAGAATTACGTAAGGATGGACGAGATTCGCGCTTTGTTGCTCAACCGCTCTTCTTCCACTTCGTCTTCATCAAGAAGGACCCGCTCAAGTCGACACTCCGACTTCACCCTCTCCGGCTCAAGTACACCGACATCGAACACTGTATGCCGTGCCGCATGCAATGATCATCAAGCAAGACTCAATCCTCTATGCGACATCGACTCTCAAGAGCACCGACAACGTCAAACCCAAGAGGCTTTTGTGCTAGCACGAGAACGGCAATGACAACGCCAACATGAAGAGGGAGATCGAGCGCATCTACACCAAGTTGCACAAGATGCCGAGGCACAAAGCCAAGAACAAGAACTCCATGAAACTCAAGCACTTGAGGCACAACAAGCCCTCCAAGATTCAAGTTGATCCGTAGCCAACCGACGCCGACAAGCTTGTGAACAAGAAGAAGAACTTCGTGAAGAAATTAATGATCGAAGATTTCAAGCTCACATGCATCGTCAAGTTCCTAAAGTTCCTCCTCAAGCTCGACAAGCTCCTCCACAAGCTCGCCAAGAACATCAAGTTCATCAAGAGCATGACGACAATGGAAATCTTCCATGACAAGAGCAACATAAGGTTGACAACCCTCCTCACCAAGAGCGACACGAGCTTGACAATCATCAACAACATGGACGTCATCATCCCCGACCCCAACACAATGAAGAGCAATGCTACGGAAAGCTCAAGTTCACCATGCCCAAGTTCAATGGAAGCAACGATCCCGAAGAGTACCTATCTTGGGCATTGAAGGTCGACAAAATATTCCGTTTGCACAACTATGAAGAAGAGAAGAAGATTGCGATGGCATCCCTTGAGTTCGAAGACTATGTCCTAATTTGGTGGGAACAAGTTATAGAGCGCCGAGAGGCAAGAGGTGAACGACCCATCACTACTTGGGCGCAAATGAAGGATGTCATGAGAGCATGCTTTGTGCCTACCTACTACAACCGCGACCTCTTCAAGAAACTCCAACTACTCAAGCAAGGAACCAAGAGCGTTGAAGAGTACTATAAAGGAGATGGAGATTGCCATGATACGAGCCAATGTCACGGAAGATGATGAGCAAACTATGGCACTTTTCTTGAGTGGACTCAACCATCCTATCAAGAAGATCGCCGATTTCCAACCATACTCGAACCTCATCGAGCTAGTGCATCAAGCTACCAAAGCAGAGCGCCAAGTGCAAGATGATTTCAAGTATGCCAAGTTCTCATACAAGTCCTACGGCTTCTCCAACAACCAAGCTTCAACGACTCCAACACCGTCTACCAATCCTTCTACAAGCAACATCGACAAGTCGAGTTCCAAGAAAGCTTCATCAACTCCAAGTCATCCTCCTACTACGAGCAACTTCAAACCAAGAGCTTCATCATCCTCAACCCCCACCGATGAGACCGTCAAGACGAGTTCCTTCAAATGCTTCATATGCGGAGGCCGAGGCCACAAGTCCTACGAGTGCACCAACAAGCGGACCATGATCCTCAACGACGACGGCACCTACGACTCGATGAGGGAAGGAGAAATGGACGCTCTTGAGAAAGTCACCATGCACCGGCAAGTGAATGATGAAGAGGAACAAGTCTTTTGCAATGAAGATTCAAGTCCCGCTCTTGTTGTCTCCAAGGTCTTGACTCTCCAACATCACCAAGAAGAAGACCAAAGATGCCACATATTCCACACCAAGGCCGGCGTCAATGGATGATCCGTCAAGGTCATCATCGATGGAGGGAGTTGTCATAACCTCGCAAGTGAAAAACTTTGCTCCAAGCTCCAATTGCCCAAGATGAAGCACCCACATCCATACAAAGTGCAATGGCTTAGCGACTCTGTCACTATCCAAGTCAAACATCGAGTACAAGTCTCCTTCAAAATTGGTGCCTACGAAGACACCTTGGAGTGCGACGTCATTCCAATGACCGTTTGCCAACTTCTCCTCGGACACCCATGGCAATTTGATAGAGGAGTCATCCACAACGGCCGATCAAACCACTACATCTTCAAGATGAAGGGCAAGGAGTATGTCCTACGTCCAATGTCGCCAAGCCAAGTGATCGCGGACAAGCAAGCTACCCATCGTGGACATAATAGTGAGAGAACGAGCCACCAAAAAGAGAGTGAGCGCCACAAGCCCAAATTGAACACCTCCACGATGTGCGAAAAGAAGAACATAGTCCTGTTTGCCACCAAAAGTGAGATAAGAGGAGTGTGTGAGAACCCATCTAGTGTCCTACACTACGTCCTTGTGTTCAAGGACAATGCACCACAAACTAACACTTCTCACACTATTCCTCTAGTGTTGCCTTCTCTTTTGCAGGAATTGCATGATGTTTTCCCCGACAAGCTACCTCCGAGACTACCTCCACTACGAGGCATTGAGCACTGCATCGACCTCATCCCCGGAGCACCGCTTCCAAACAAAGCTCCTTACTGTGTGAACCCCGAAGAAACCAAAGAAATACAAAGGCAAGAAAAGCATCTCATAGACCATGGACATGTGCGTGAAAGTTTGAGCCCTTGTGCCGTCCAGGTCATTCTTGTGCCAAAACGAGACGGTAGCTTTCGCATGTGCTTCGATTGTAGACCTATCAATGCTATCACCGTTCTTATAGGTATCCCATTCCACGCCTTGATGATATGCTTGATGAACTTACTGGTTCCACTATCTTTTCGAAAATTGATCTTAAGAGTGGTTACTATCAAATATGCATACAAAGAGGGTGATGAGTGGAAAACCGCTTTCAAAACCAAGTTTGGCTTGTATGAGTGGTTAGTCATGCCTATGGGTCTCCCAGAAGCACCGGGTACTTTTATGCGTCTTATTAATCATGTCTTTCGCCCTTACATTGGTGTGTTTGTTGTGGTCTACTTCGATGATATCCTTGTTTTTAGCAAGTCTCTCAAAGAGCATGTCACCCATGTCCGAACCGTTTTGCAAACTCTTCGAAAAGAGCATCTCTATGCTAATATGGAGAAATGCCTTTTTGGCGTTGACAAGCTTGTTTTCTTGGGTTTGTTGTTTCTTCTAAGGGTGTTCATGTTGACGAGTCCAAGATCAACGCTATTAAGACTTGGCCACAACCAACCAATTTGCAACAAGTGCGAAGCTTTCTTGGCCTTGCGCGTTTCTATCGTCGTTTTGTGAAATATTTTAGCACCATTGCTTCGCCTTTGCATGCTTTGAGCAAGAAGAATGCGCCTTTTGTTTGGGGACCATCCCAAGGTACCGCTTTCAATGAGCTTAAGAATTTTCTTACTCATGCTCCCTTGCTTGCTATACCCAACTTTGACAAACCTTTTGAGATTCATTGCGATGCTAATGGTAATGGCATAGGAGGTGTGTTAACGCAAGAGAAGAGCCCCATAGCTTACTTTGGTGAGAAACTATCCGGTGCGCAACTCAATTAGTCCATCTATGACAAAGAGCTATATGCCTTAGTCCGCGTTTTGCATGAATGGGAACACTATCTTCTCCCTCATGAGTTTATCTTTCATACCGATCATGAAACGCTCAAGTATCTTAAGGGCCAAACCAATTTGAACAAGCGTCATGCTAAATGGAGTGAATTTATTGAGTCTTTTCCTTATGTCATTAAGTACATTAAAGGTAAAGAAAACATTGTGGTAGATGCCCTTTCCAGCATATGCATGCTTGTTACTCAACTTGAGTTAGATGTCATTGGCTTTGAGCATATAAAAGACTTGTATGAGCATGATCCTAACTTTGCTACTCCTTATGCAAAGTGTTTGACGCACACCTCTTGGGAATGCTATTACATCAAAGATGGATATCTTATGAGAGCTAACAAGATTTGCATCCCTGAGTCTTCTCTTGGTTTATTGCTTTTGTAGGAATCTCATGGAGGAAGCTTAATGGGACATTTTGGACGAGACAAGACGTTCGCCACGCTCTCGAAGAACTACTTTTGGCCCAAGATGTTTGATACGTCTCCAACGTATCTATAATTTTTGATTGTTCCAAGCTATTATATTATCTGTTTTGGATGTTTATGGGCTTTATTAGACACTTTTATATTATTTTTGGGAGTAACCTATTAACCCAGAGCCCAGTGCCAGTTTCTGTTTTTTCCTTGTTTTAGAGTATCGCAGAAAAGGAAAATCAAACGGAGTCCAATTGACTTGAAACTTCACGGAACTTATTTTTGGACCAGAAGAAGCCCATGGAGTATCGGAGTAGGACCAGGAGAGTCTCGGGCTGCCCACGGGGGTGGGGGCGCGCCCCCTGCCTCGTGGACAGCCCAGAGGTCCACCGACGTACTTCTTCCTCCTATATATACCCATATACCCTAAAAACTTCGGAGAGCACAATAGGTCGGGAGTTCCGCCGCCAGAAGCCTCCGTAGCCACCGAAAGCCAATCTAGACCCGTTCCGGCACCCTGCCGAAGGGGGAAACCCTCACTGGTGGCCATTTTCATCATCCCGGCGCTCTCCATGACAAGGAGGGAGTAGTTCTCCCTCGGGGCTGAGGGTATGTACCAGTAGCTATGTGTTTGATCTCTCTCTCTCTCGTGTTCTTGAGGTGGTACGATCTTGATGTATCGCGAGCTTTGCTATTATATTCGGATCCTATGATGTTTTCTCCCCCCTCTACTCTCTTAATGGATTGAGTTTTCCCTTTGAAGTTATCTTATCGTATTGAGTCTTTAAGGATTTGAGAACACTTGATGTATCTCTTGCGTGGGATAACCGTGGTGACAATGGGTTATTCTATTGATCCACTTGATGTATGTTTTGGTGACCAACTAGCGGGTTCCGCCCATGAACCTATGCATAGGGATTGGCACATGTTTTCGTCTTGACTCTCCGGTAGAAACTTTGGGGCACTCTTTGAGGCTCTATGTGTTGGTTGAATAGATGAATCTGAGATTGTGTGATGCATATCATATAATCATACCCACGGATACTTGAGGTGACATTGGAGTATCTAGGTGACATTAGGGTTTCGGTTGATTTGTGTCTTAAAGTGTTATTCTAGTACAAACTCTAGGGCTGTTTGTGACACTTATAGGAATATCCCAACGGATTGATTGGAAAGAATAACTTTGAGGTGGTTTCATACCCTACCATAATCTCTTCGTTTGTTCTCCACTATTAGTGACTTTGGAGTGACTCTTTGTTGCATGTTGAGGGATAGTTATGTGATCCAATTATGTTATTATTGTTGAGAGAACTTGCACTAGTGAAAGTATGAACCCTAGGCCTTGTTTCAATGTATTGCAATACCGTTTACAATCACTTTTATCATTAGTTACCTTGCTGTTTTTATATTTTCAGATTACAAAAACCTTTATCTATTATCCATATACCACTTGTATCACCATCTCTTCGCCGAACTAGTGCACCTATACAATTTACCATTGTATTGGGTGTGTTGGGGACACAAGAGACTCTTTGTTATTTGGTTACAGGGTTGCTTGAGAGAGACCATCTTCATCCTACACTTCCTACAGATTGATAAACCTTAGGCCATCCACTTGAGGGAAATTTGCTACTGCACTACAAACCTCTGCACTTGGAGGCCCAACAACGTCTACAAGAAGAAGGTTGTGTAGTAGACATCAATGTTTCACGATGTCAACCGCTTCACTAACCGATGCTCTACATGTCACAAAGCTAAGTCCAAAGCTCAATCCCATGGCATTTATATGCCTCTACCGATTCCATATCAGCCATGGGAAGACATTAGCATGGACTTTGTACTCGGTTTTCCTAGGACTCAAAATGGGAAGGATTCAGTATTTGTTGTTGTGGACCGTTTCTAAAAAATGGCACATTTCATTCCTTGCAACAAGATAGACGATGCTTCACATGTTGCTACTCTCTTTTGTAGGGAAATATTGCATCTACATGGAGTGCCAAAGACGATCGTCTCGGACCATGACGTCAAGTTCCTTAGCTACTTTTGGAAGACCCTATGCGCCAAGATCGGAATCAAGCTACTTTTCTCCACGGCATATCATCCACAAACCGACGGCCAAATGAAAGTTACCAACCGCACACTCTCCGCTCTACTTTGAGTACTCATCAAGAAGAACATCAAGGAGTGGGAGGAGTGCCTACCTATCGCCGATTTCGCCTACAACCGAGCAAGACACTCAACAACCAGCAAGTCCCCCTTCGAGGTCGTCTACGGATTCAACCCTTTGTCCCCATTGGACATTCTCCCTCTACCACTCCAAGAGCGCATCAATTTGGACGCAAGTGCACGTGTGACACATCTCAAGAAGGTGCATGAAGATACAAGAAACACCATCGAGCGCCAAGTTCAATGCATTGCGACCAAGCTCAACTTCAACAAGCAACCTATGGTCTTCAACATTGGTGATCTCGTGTGGCTACACCCTCGCAAGGACCGCTTTCCACTTCGATGCACATGAGAATTGGATACTACCTCATACAGACACATTGTGCATACTCAGGTACCATGGAGAAGCTAAGGAGCAAGGAGAAGAAGAAGAGGAAGATGGACGTGAAGATGGAGAAGAAGTGATGAAGAAGAAGCTCCAGGCTCCAGACGACCGGCCAGGATCGGACGTCCGACGACCTCCAGGCTCCGGACGTCCGACCAAGACCGGACATCCGACACTTCCACACCCAAGCCAAAACTACCCACTTCCAATGCTCCACGGACAACCGACGCTCCTCGGACGACTGACCCCGACCGGACATCCGACCGAAGACCACCTGAGCCGAATCTACGGACGTCCGACAGGCACCGGACATCCGGACCCTCACGAGCCTCCGGACGACCGGTGACCCCCGGACATCGGACGCTTGTGTGTAGTTTCGTGTTGGGCCGCAGCCCATGTACCCCTTCGCCCCCCTCTTTGCACTAAGACTATATATAGACCTCCTATTCCTTCTAGCTAGGGTTACCTTTGGTTTGGCTCATTTTAGAGATAGAGCATTGCTCATCCACATTGGATCTACTCCACGAGAGAGACTGCAGCCTCTACGGAGAAGATCCCTTTGGATTCAAGACCTCCTTGCGAAAAAGATCATCAAGACCCCCTCTTGGGCGGCCCCTTCAAGACCTCCTCACGGAGAATACTGTTACCTCTTGTATCATCCGTTGTTGAATTTGGATCTTGTATCTCCCTTTATGTTCATGGATCTAGCACTTGTGTGATCATTCTTGTTGGTTTGAGTGTTCTCTTGTGTTCCCCTTGTGATTTTCCCCTCGTTTCCCTCCTTGCGTTCTTCATGTTCATCGCGGGATCCGCTCCTTTCGTGAAAGATCTGCCCTACATCACCGGGTGCGGACGCGGAATCTACCTTCGAGACCTTGAATGCCATGTGGATCCTGTAATCTGAAGGAGTAATTTGGGTTAGTCGACTCTTGTGAGCCGTTTGATGCAACATGGATGGCTAGAAGGGCTTCTTCAACCTTCAAAATTGATGCACAGTTCATCTTCTCAGCCCGCCACACGCCTAACCACCTGCCGCCGACGCCGTGCCCTCCCCTGAACCGCCTGCCACCGCCATGCTCCCCCCACCCCCGCCATCTGTTTAACCCCGGGCATGATCCATTTTTTCTGGCAAACTGCATTCCACACCCAACACTCATAAGATAGATCATGGGCACCCTGCCACCCAAATATAGATACTGGGGTAGCTTCTCTTCCATCTTCTTCCTTCGCTCCGTCGAACTTCTTTCACAAATCGACTGACCCAAATTATACTACTAGTACGGACGTATTAAGTACAGTAGGAACACGAAGATACGAGCAGTAGTACCAACTGCAAGAAGAACAGTAGTAAGACATAGTACTAGTACTACTTATGTACTAAAGAGTTAAAATAATGAGAAAGAACATAAACATAGTTCTGCTAGGGCCTTAGCACAGCACACCCTTGAAAATAAACTGAGAAACTAGTCCTCTTGACACTGCAGTAGAACCAGCATGAGCGACGACACTGCCACCTACTCGGAGTCCGAGTCCACGTCCTCGACTTCGTCCTCGTCCCTCTTCCTCTTCCTCTTTGCCGACGCTTCTTTGCTTGAAACGGACACTGGGCTCTGATTCTTCATCCAACCCTTGTAGATATTTAAACAAAGGTAGGCATCTAATGATCTTCATCTAATGTCTGCGTAAAGGTAGGCATCCATTGCTCTAGTGACCGTAGGATGTCCATCCAACGGTCGTAGTGCTTCTTCAACCTCTGGTCTTCTTGCTCCAGCCGCCCAAACCAGCGCCGGTCGTGCCTCGTGCTCCTGCCTCCCGTGGCCAGCTGCGATGCCGCGGAGGCCTCACCGCCCCCTACTACTCCCACCGCTGGCCAGGCCATCCCTCTACTCACCCACACCCCCTATTATTCTGCGGTGACGGCAGCCTCACACCGCAGTGAACCAGTGAACCCTCATACTCCTCTACACGTGGGCATCCACTGACGCGTCTTCCCCGGCTCCGCGTCGTACCCTTCCTAGGCCTCGCCGTCGTACACCGCCCTGGTGCTCTCGGCGGCGTGGTCAACATGGTCAAGGAACGGCTTCCATCGGACATGGACTGTATGTGGAGAGGCTGACAGCTGGGTCCACGGCCGCAACAAGGAAGTGCCTCCTTATTACGCGGAAAATAATGATTCCTCCACCTGACACAAGGGACCTACCGGACAGGCAACCGTATTTGGCAAAAAAAACCTTTCCCCCCTGACTGCTGGGACCAACCAGCTACATCTTCGCATGCAAGGAAGTGCGTCCGGGCAAAAAAAAATGATTCGCCCCCTTGACTACTGGGACCCACCAGCTACATCTTTGCATGCAAGGAAGTGCCTGACAGTCGAGACCCACCTGGTTGAAGCATACGTAGCGTTGTCATTCTGGTCGCATTCGTATACGTACATACTAGTTGATGTAGAGGCGCGCACGTGTCGTAGTAGAGGTGCGCATGTAGAATGTACACGTACGTACAGCGGCCAGTGTGCAAGAAAGAAAATACAGCCACGTACGTACATACGGGCAGGGTCTCGAACGCCTACTCATGCATACGTACGGCCAGGGCTCGTGTACATGGCTGGGTCGGAACGGAGAAACTGCATCATCGTCGTGTTCATGGGGAGCCAACCGGCTGGGTCGGAACGGAATGCGTCGTTGTGTTCATCGGGAGGGCTTGGACCGAACAGCCGATGGAAACGAGGCATGGCGTACCGCAGAATGGAGGAAATGGCCTTGTGTTCGACCGTCACGTTCGAAATGGGATCCTGTTCATCAGGAGGGGTCTAGCGTATGGCAAAATGGAGGAAATGGACCTCCTACAGTCGAAACGGGGTCCTGTTGATCAGGAGGGGTGTGGCGTACCGCAAAACGGAGGAAACGGACTTGTGTTGGAGTGCTACGGTCGAAACGGGGGTCTTGTTCATCGGGAGGGGTGTGGCGTACCACAAAACGGGACTCCACGGGATACTGTTCATCTCCACCGTCGACCCCCTCCAGCCTCCATGGGCTACTTTCCATCCACCGTCGACCTCCTCCAGCCTCCACCTGCGTCTGTTCATCCATGGGCTCCTGTTCATCAAGCCTCCACCGCGCGCTACTCCACCGACTACTGTTCAACCAGCCCTCTCCACGGGCTCCTGTTCAACCACCCCTCCACGGGCTACTATTGATCCACCCCTCCACCGTCTATTGTTCATCCAGCCCTCCACGGGGTGGTCCTGTTCATCCATCGCTCCACGGGGTCCTGTTCATCCAGCCCCAACCGGCTCCATCGATCGGGGTCCTGTTCAACTAGAGGCAACACCATGGGGTCATGTTCATCCACCCCCACTGGGAACTGCTCATCCAAACCCCCCGGCAACACTCACTGTTCATCTAGAGGCAGCATTGATCGGCTTCAGTTAGCAGCAGTAACGAAGAAATCGCTCGATCGGGTTCAGTTAACAGCCATCGATCGATCGCTCGGGTTGAGTAACGCGTAGCCTATAGTGCAATCGCTCGGGTTCACTTAGAGCACAATGCCTCGCACCCATGCACGTGCATGTACGAGAGACACACGCATCGCTCGGCCCCGACCACCCACCGTAACCGCGAACACCCAGATATTTTCCTCGCCCTTGCTCCTACCACGGTTTTTTTCATCATGGATGGCCCAAAGAATGTCATGTAGCTGCATCTCCGGCCCGCCCAGGACGAAAAGCCCATTTTCTGTCATGATTTTGTGTCACAGAAGTAGGAGCCCACCACATCTATGATGATACCGGGTTTTGTCACAATTGTCGTCATAGAAGTGTCATAAGTATGATAAAAAAATTCGTTCGGCCCAAAATGTCATAGATGTGTCTTTTTTTGTACTGGAGCACCGCCGGCCCAGGCCGCGCGCTCGGGCAAAGCTCTGCCAGCCGTGAGCCAGGGCTGCGTTGCCTGCGGTAGACACCTCGACCGCGACCCACGAACCTTGCTGATGCAGTCATCCACTTGCAGCCAAAGACCACATGGACCAATGGCTGGCAGCTCGCCGACAAAGAAGCGCAGGAGCTGAAGCCAAGTGCCGGCAGGGTTCTCTGACCACACGATGAACTCCGACAGCACTTCTGCAGAGTAGAAGTGCGGTCGGGGCGGCCGCGCGACCATGGCGTGCCTCCCTTCATCGATGGGGCCCCCACGACTCGAGCGACTACCACCACGCGAAGAAGCGCCACCACGACCGCGAGGAGCCGCGACGGGGGTCATGGTGTGCTTGTGGGGACGGCTGCACCCCCTCTTGGACGGCGGTGAGCCAGGCCCCTCCTAGCGAGCCTTCCCCTTCTCCGCAGCCGAGAGCCTCTTCGCAGGCGCCATGGGTGTCGCTGCTGGCAGTGAAGCGAGGAAGAAGAAGGAGCAGGAGAAGCAAAGGAAGAGATGGGCGACAGGGGATCCACCCCCTACCCATTTATAGCCAAGGGGAGGCAAACCTCTAGCCTCCACGATGTAAGGTAATAATGATCTTTTTCTGCATGTAGCAGGGACTCGCCAAGTCTGGTAGTTGCCGAGGCGGCGTGCGGAAGCGGAGAAGCCCATGTCCAATCAATCGCCACGTGTCAAGTGGGGCCGCAGGCTATTGGGGCCCGCGACACTCCACACTTGCCCTTTGGCTTCGCCTTGAAGCCAAGTCCGAGCGTGCCTTGGGCCCGGGGGCTACTGTCAGGGGGTTCCCCAGACTTGCCTGCCTGCGGCCCACAACATGGCTCCATCAGCGGCCTTGTACGGCCCATCTTCACCAACAAACACTCAAGACCCTCGCGAGGGGCCAAGCCTCACGAGGCGGACGATGCAAGACCTCCTCAGGGGCGGCCTCACCAGGCTGGCTCGCAAGGGGCGGAGAGATCAAGGCAAGGGATACCTCATGAGGTGTGTGTGACGCAAGCCATGACGACTGGAGCCAGGCGGGCGCTAGGCGGGTGCCAGCGCGCAGTGTCCTCGTTTCCACTTTGGTGCTAAAGGGGCAAGTGTAGGCGAGGAGTCCTGAAGCATCAGGGAAAGGTTTCCATATCGGTGCAACAAGACCAAGACCAGCATGACAGCAGGACAGAGGTCACCGTGGAGCCCAAGACGGCGTCACCGCCAAAGCCTTTGGCAGGCGAAGACTACTTTTGTCAGGATAGCTTGTACTAGTTGTCCCCCTTCAAATTGGCCGTTGTGGGACCCCTTCCCGCCTAATATTTGGGAAGAGGACACTAGCCTCTATATATAGGACTAGCCACCACAATAGGGAGGGATTCTGATCTCATATTGGACCGGCTTCATTCCACCGAAGCCACCACACTCACCAAGCACAAGAACACCTCCCCTCAGAAGGTTGTTCTTCCCTTGTAACTGTTCATCCTCAGCCCAAGAGGCAATCCACCACACCACACTGGAGTAGGGTATTACACCACATCGATGAGCTGAACCAGTGTAAACTCTTGAGTCTCCTATTCTTTGGGTTCCTCGAGCTAGGCCATGAGATCATGATGTGTGCGAGCTAGAGAGGGCGAGAGATCTTCATGCGCACCCCAGTGTTCGAACCTCAAGGGTTTTGCCGGAACCCGAAAGCCGATAGTAGTTTGTTAATTATCATAGTATTTTTTACCATCTCGGTGCCTTGTTTTAAATGTTGTAATTTTTTAATCATGCCACGAGTATAATAAACATCGACGAATCTATCTCTCATGACATGTTTTAAACCATCCCAAGTAGTAGGTATATAATCAGGGTTTAACCGACAATATTCATTCCACCAAACTAAAGCATAACCACTGAAAGAACCAACCGTGACCTTACTTTTTTTACAATAAGCAAAATTACGGGAAGCAAATACATTTATGTCGAACTCCCATGCAATATATAAAGCAAGTCTAAGACGACCATTAAATGGTGGTATAGAAACATTAACCTGATCATGTGTGTTTGGATGTTTGTGTACCTCTTGTGATGATTGTAGTATTTTCTCTGATACCACTTGATAGAGGCGGGGGTCCCGATCTTTTGATCATCTGATAAATATCGATTTGGTGGAGTCGACTTTGACGATCCGACTACAAACGTGCACAACGTTGCGCCTTAGAAATTGCTAAACCAATCTCCCAAGGTTACTGACGATGCTGGAAACACGATCAGCCTGACCATGAAGGTCTATTCCTGCATGCAATCTAAGAACAAGCAAGAATATGATAATTCAATCTAAATATTGCAAATATAGATGAAGTATTGATAAAGGTGGGGATCCGAAAGCGGTCTTAGTTTGGTCGTTGGACACAAATGAAGTACATGAAGTTGCAATGGCTAACTTTTAACTAAACAAATCCCAACGGAAAAGCTACTAGATGGATCTACTTCTGTAGGAGCAAGGGGTGGCGTCCAAGGAGGTGGGAGTACGTCCCAAGGCAGCCTAAAACTAACCCTACATTGTACAAGGCTCATGGACCCAAGTGGAGGCGATGCAACACCTTTGGACTTGCAGTTTGACTCAGATTCTGATGCAGCGTCAGATTGTTTCATCAATAACTCAACGCTCCGGGCGAATTATAAGGTGAATCCAATTGCGTTGGAAAGAGCATGAAATGTACTTCCCAACAAAAAAGAATGACCCAATTCGGAGTCCGTATGAAAGAGTTATTGGCGTTTTGAGTCAGGTATGTCTATGCAGTTCGAATCTGAATCCAGAACGTGAGAGACTTGGACTCTATCTTCTCTTGGCCCAAAAGGGACGTAAGAAGACTTTTTGAACATCACCTAAACTTCTCTTTTTCCCTTATCTTCATATGTGGATTGTACAAACATCCCATACACCTCACAAATATACATGTATGCAATATGTTTGGTCGTATCCAAGGTCGTGATGTCCTCATCACATAGTTTCCTCATACATGCTAGGAGATTTTGATCCATCCCATCCTTTGCATGATCCTAATAATTATATGCACCACATGCTCCCCATTAATGAAAATGCTATTGTTGTGACACACACTTGCTATACTTGTATGCTCAATTTGTGCCCCCATCCTGTTATACGCAATAACTATTCCTTCATGATGGTTGACATGTTCTTATACCATGCATCAAATTTCTTTGAGCGATGCTTATCTTGTGCTAACTCACACATGCACATAGACATCATGATGGATGATGTGTACATTTACCACACACACATTTTCTTTCATTTGTGTATGTATTGTGTCGGTACCCATGAATATTTGTCAAACTCATAATCCCATGAGCTGACAAAACGAGCTCTACAGAGCAATGATGCTTTGGGATCCCATGGATTGTCTTTCCCACCGCTCCCTTCACGCAAAGACTTTGCGCAATTCTTCTACATGGCCCTCACATTGTTATCGGTTATTGTCCATTTTGTATCATTTGCCCATATTGCCATGTTCACTTTGCATGATATACTCCTTCCTATACCTTTGCCATGCATTTGTGGCCCATGCTTTGCATTACACATGATGATTGGTTCTCGTATTTATATGTGTATTTGCAAGCTTGGTGGAGATATTGCTTGTTACTACCGTGTTCCATTTATGAGCCATTCCTATATTGATATTTTGACCACGATTTTCTTTCGTGCTTTTGATATGTCATGTGCATTGCCTACATCTACTATTTGCTCACATGACATGATTGCCATGATTTCTTCTAGTATGTTGCATCTTCGCCCTACTAGTTTGCATGACATGTTTGGTTTGCTTGCTCGTTTCATGCGGTTGATGACAACCATATACATGCTTTGCACATGATTGTTATTGCTTCCTGTCATATCTCTCCATATGTTGTCTCTCTCATGCAAGATGATTTGCCATGTATTGAGTGCAACAATGATTATAGCCTTGTTAATGAGATTGCCCCCCATAGCATTCTCGTCTATATTTGGATATTTTGACATAATTCTTGTGAAGCATGCTTGCCTTCCTTCTTTACACCATATACCTAGTTCCATGAACATCGCCATTGTTGCATCATATCATTCATGCACTTGTGCTACTAATGGTTATGTGCAAGAGAAGTGAACCATCATGATGGATGATGTGTTCATCTACCATGTGCATACGTTCTTTCCTTTTGTTTGTGCATGTGTAGGATACTTGGACTTTGTGTCGACTTCCACTTCACGTGAATTGACCATTCGAGATCCTAAGAGCAAACCACCTTCTACCACGATGATTCTACATCGCACTTGCTTGTGCTTACGCATTGTGAAGGAAGCACAAGGACATGCTTTCAAGATGATATCCTTCTCTTTTGTGAAACCCAAAACCATCAGCATGAACATTGTGGATCATACTACTTGTGTTGCTTCCACCGTGAGACTGATTTTTCATCTTGGACCCCTTGATTGCGCACATGTTAGTGATATTGCTTTCATTCACGATCGCCACTTTATGATGAGGCACAAACTAGCGAGACGCTAATTCACACGTGTAGATGGCCCGATCTTTCACGATGATATTTGATCTACAATTCTTCCGCCTTGTTCCTGCTCGCAACCTCCAATAATAATTTTCACCTGTGTACGAAAATACACGAACAAAAATAATGATCCCCCCGGATCAGCACATAGGCGTCAATATGATGATCAACCCTCCATCGCTAGTAGATTTTCTCGATGGAAAAATCACAGAAAATACTCATAATTTGGTCCTCCGAAACATGGACGTTTTTTGACTTTTTTCGTAACTCATGGATAAACAGAAACTGATCTTACATCGGCCAAAGCCTGGCCTTTTATATGGCCGAACTCCCATACACTAAGAAAAATCCTGAGACAAACTAGCACAACTCAAAAGGAAATATATCTTTTTTATTTGGACTTGGACTCTAAAATGACTAATTAACTTGCATGCAACATAATTCCCTTGCCATGCAAACTAAGATAATTGAGCCAATCGGTATCCAATCAGGTGGCATACAAAACTTTGGCTCCACCTTGTCACGTAAAGGCTCTCTTTTTATCTCTGGTTTCCTCCTTTGCTGCAGATCTATTAGCTTGTAGTATGATTTTAACTGCTGATTCAATCCACCCTAGCGTCCTAGTTTTTTATAGTCCAAATTTGTTCGTACTATACAACCATGCATCAACTTGTCAATCACATCTCTTGAATGTAATGCATGCACCACACAATTGATCTTTGGCATGTTAATTATAGAATTTATTCTCGGTCCACACAACTAATGCACACGATCATCTTTTCCTCGATGAAATATGGCTGCATGCAAGTCATTATTTTTTGCAAGTTTTTCATGCCTTAATTCTTTTACTAGCTCAGATTGAGTAGCATCATCAATTGATGTTGTGGTGCTCGTATCATCCTCCATTCCTTGAAACAAAACCATCCTCGGTTTTGAGATAACTCTCTGAGCCACCTCCTTCTCTAGAACATGCATGTCTATAGTAATTGTACCATCCACCATTGGTTTTAGAATGTGCTTGTAAGTGCATCTAGTGCCCCTTAGTGATTTTGGTGTATTGAAGACTTATAGGTTAAGGGAATAATGCGTTTGTGAGTGTACACATGTCTATAAGTCTATGAGGAGTTTGATATTTACAGAGAAATTTGTCCCCTAAAAATGAATGTCTACAACTGAAGACTTCAGATTTCCGAATACTTTCTGAAGACTTTGAAAGTGAAGAAATTGGTGTGACCATGAAGACTTGATATCCAGGCAAGGAACATGAAGCGTGAAGACTTCTGTTTTCGTAGTTTCATTTTCTCTTTCTTGAGTCATAGGAAACACTGTACTGTTAAAGGGGGTCGAGGTAAAACTAAGGAAAAGTTCCCAAGTCATGCTCATCTCAAAATCCTACACCTACCAACCCCTTTGAGTGAAGCCATTGGAAATCTCATAGTGCTCAGTCAATTTCTTTAGTGACAGAGACGAAGTTCTCCTGGTCTCTGAGGAATTTGTTCTGACTAAGGAGTTAGGAATTCGCCAGTGCGGATTGCCTACAAGTGAGGAACATGATAGCCCTGAGGAATTTGATACCCAAATTTCTGACCGTTGTTGTGGTACGCGCCAGCTGTCCCAAAATATCTACTCACCTAACGATCATATCATTGAAGGGCATTTATGTCTTATCATGTCGGGTTGCTCCCTAGGCTATAAATAGCCACCCCCTACAACCACTAGCTGGTTGGCTACTCCGCGAGAAACTGACACTTGTCATTGAGAGCATCCCATCCTCCGAGGACTTTCAGCGAAAATCATCAAGTGAGGAAAAACCCAAAACCACAAACCAAACACCTACATACCCAATGTGATTGAGCATCACTGAAGAGATTGTTCTTGTGTGGAACCGACGCTTGTTACCTTTGAGGACTATGCATCCTCCAGACGGTTAGGCGTCATGATCTAGAACATCCAAAAGGAAACTGTGGATCACCGAGTGACCAAGTCTGTGAAGGTTTGGATGTCACCTGAAGACTTACCATGAGTGATTGGACGAGGTCTGTGTGATCTTAGTTCAAGGAGAATACGGTGAGGACTGTTTAAATACCTAGACGCTCTAACCAGACATACAACTGTCACAACAGTTGGAATGGGTCTACCGAGGGAGTCCTGGACCAAGGGGTCCTCGAGCGTCCGGCCTGTTATCCATGGGCCGGACTGATGGGCTGTGAAGACATGAAGGCCGAAGACTGTACCTGTGTCCGGATTGGACTCTCCTTGGGGTGGAAGGCAAGCTTGGTGACCGACTATGAAGATTCCTTCTTATGTAACCGACTCTATGTAACCCTAGATCCCC
>NC_041386.1:309191259-309194515 GCF_002162155.2 Triticum dicoccoides
TAGATCAAATCTTGTAACACTCATATTCATCAAGGTCAATCAAGCAGGATGTAGGGTATTACCTCCATAGAGAGGGCCCGAACCTGGGTAAACATCGTGTCCCCTGTCTCCTGTTACCATCGATCCTAAACGCACAGTTCGGGACCCCCTACCTGAGATCTGCCGGTTTTGACACCGACATTGATGCTTTCATTGAGAGTTCCACTGTGTCGTCGATGAAAGGCTTGATGGCTCGCCTTGTCCTTAAAGACAACATCACCTCCGGGGGAGCTCGGGCCCCTGGCCAAACCCTCCGTCTAGGCGGCTTTACTATGATCGTCTGTTCGGCCGTTGAGCCGACGATGACCTCTCGGGCCATCGAGAACCCCCTACGCATTAACTCCGAGCACTCTAAGAAGATGGATCCGACAGAGTTTTCGCCTTTGAACGAACTCCTAGATCGCATCACCGCTTTGGGAATCGCCACAGACTACGATCGGATCGGGCCTAAAACCGACCAAGAAGAAATCAAGGCCCCACCGGCCACCCACCAGATTGCGGTGGTCGTGGAGCAGAACGACGATTCTTCTTCTATATCGAAGACGGACTATGTTCAGATTGCCGTTCAGGAAGAGTCAGATACTCACCCACGAAAGGATGCGACCAGCCCTTCGAACATAGCATTGGACGACGGTCCTAAACAATTAGAAGATATTCCGGAACCCAGACTATTAAGCCAGGAAGGTCGTCAGACTCCGGATAATCAAACGGGTCGGGGTTCGGATTTAATTCCACCCACCCACCTAGACATAGATGCTCTCTTGAGCATAAAATAGCAGTCTCAGGAAACGGTCCACCACTTCTGGGCCAGATTCCTCCTTGTCAAGGGCAAGGTAAAAGATTGTTGCGACGATGACGCATGTCGGCGTTCTGGGAACGGGGGTCCCCAGACTTGCCTGCCTGCAGCCTGCGGCGTGGCTCAAAGGGGGGCCCAGCGCGGCCCATCTTCACCAACACAAACCCAAGACCCTCGTGAGGGGCCAAGCCTCGCGGGGCGGACGACGTGAAGCTTCCTCAGGTGCGGCCTCGTCAGGCTGGCTCACGAGGAGGCGGAGAGATCAAGGCGGGGTACCTCATGAGGTGCCCGTGACGCAAGCCATGACGACCGGGGGCGCCAGGCGGGTGCCAGCCCACGCAGCGTCCTCCCTTCCTCTTTGGTGCAAAGTGGGGCAAGCGCAGCTACGGAGTACCAAGGCATCAGGCAAAGGTTGCCATTTCGGTGCACCGAGACCAAGACCAGGAGGACTACGAGACGGAGGTCACCGTGGAGCCCAAGACGGCGTCATCACCAGAGCTTTGCGCAGGCGAAGACTACTTTTGTCAGGATAGTTGATACTAGCTGTCCCCCTTCAAATTAGCCCACCATTGTTGGCTCCCTTCCCGCTTGATATTTGGGAAGAGGACCAGGGCCTCTATAATTAGGACCAGCCACCCACAGAGCAAGGGGGACAGAGAGACGGAGAAAGGGGACAGAGATGGAAGAAGAGAGAGAGCTGAGCCGCAGGGATCAAAGGATAGAGAAGATCAGGTAGAGAGAGAGAGAAAGGTGACTGAGCTCCTCCTAGCAGTTCATCGCCCCGACCAAGAACAGACCCTCGCGAGGCTGTTTTTCCTTGTATTGTTCATCATCATCAGCCCAAGAGGCAATCCACCACACCACACACTGGAGTAGGGTATTACACCACAATGGTGGCCCGAACCAGTATAAACCCTGTGTCTCTTGTGTTGTTCTTTCCATAGTTCAGATCCTAGCAAGGCGGAGGGGTGCAGGTAGGTAGGAGGTGAAATCCTACAATGTAATATCAGCGTTCTGCAACAATTGCACAGAAGAAGGAATCCTCAACGCCATCAATCGCCGCCGCATACTAAAATTCGTTGACTTAGCAACCATTGTACAAAAGTACAGCGCGATGGAGAGTGCCTAGAGAACTCAGGCATCTCATTGGGAACCGTCGGTCCCAACTAAATTCCCCCTATAGGCGAAAAGGGCGCACCCTCGCGGCACGCCTAGTCCAACAGTCAAGAAACACAAAACCGCTATGCGGCACGGCACCGTTCTGGAGGGGTGGCTCGACGGACCATGCAAAATACATACAACACCAGATACCGTGGCAGCCCATAGCCTTATAGCATGTTGGATACTACGACAGGTAGCCAAGAGCGGCGAGGACATCCTTATCAAGGACGACCCAGAACGGCATCCCCCAGAAGACGATAACTCAAGAGTATTTACGGTCTTTGAGACATTCGCTTCAAACAACAAGCGCAAAAGGGCACTTTGCGAGCTCGCCGAAGTCTGCCAAATTGCTACAATAAACCCCTGGAACGACACAGCTATAACATTCCATGCCAGTGACGAACCAAAGTACAGAACAGTAAGAGCGCCAGCCACGTTAGTCCTCAGTCCTATCATGGACAGGTTTCGACTTACCAAGGTCCTCATGGACGGTGGTGTAACGCCCTGAGACCGATGTGCCAGGTGTCCTCTAGTTATTCGCTGTTGTTGCATTGTCATTGCTTGCATGTCATGCATCTCATATCATGTCATCATGTGCAGTTCTTTTGCATACATGTTCGTCTCATGCATCCGAGCATTTTTCCCGTTGTCCGTTTTACAATCGGGCGCTCCGATGTCATCTGGTGTCCCTTTCTACCTCTTTTCGTGTGCGGGTGTTAAACGTTTTCGGATTGGACCGAGACTTGTCATGAGGCCTTGGTTTACTATCGGTAGACCGCCTGTCAAGTTTTGTACCATTTGGACTTCGTTTGATACTCGAACGGTTAACCGAGGGACCGAAAAGGCCTCGTGAGTGTTGCAGCCCAACACCCTTCCAAAGTGGCCCAAAACCCACCTAAACCCCCTCCATCATCTCGGTCGTTCGATCACGATCGCGTGGCCGAAAACCGCACCTCATTTGGACTCTCCTAGCTCCCTCTTCCTATATATATGTGATCCCCTCCGAAATATTCACGGATGAAACCCTAGCTTCTTCCCCTCACGCCGCCTGACAAAAACTGCCCACCGCCCGGACATGTCCGCGCCACCGCCACATCGTCTGGCCAATCCGGCGCCGACACCTCAGCGCTCGCCGCCGCACTCACCCACTACCATCGCGCCACCTGTCCACCGCGCGCCTCCTCTCTCTCCTCCGCGCCGCCAGGCCCGCCGGGGCCCGAGGTCGGCCCCCGCGGTCCGTCTCCGCGCCGCCGCTCGCCC
>NC_041386.1:309194966-309202706 GCF_002162155.2 Triticum dicoccoides
CACCGCCTCCTCGCGCCCGCGCTGCCGCATCCCGCAGCGCGCCGCCCCGCTAGCTCACCATTCCGGCCGCCGCCTGACGCCGCTCCGCCCGCCGTCGCCGGATCCAACGATCCTCGGCTCGCCGGCGACCTCCCTCCACTTCTCCGGCGCCAGATCCGGTGAACCCCGCCGGCGCCAACCGTCTTCTTCCTCTGTTCCGGCGAGGAACTCCGGCGGTGCCTCGATCCATGTGCAAATCGGATCTGGATCTGGAGTTTTTCCTTGGGTTGACTTTTCCCCTCCGAACCCTAATATTTTGCATTTTTCAATGCATCATAACTTTGCATCCATAGCCCCGTTTTGCGCGTGTAGCATATCAAAATGTTCGTCTCGACGAGTACATCATTTCATCCCATTGCATCATTTTCATTTGAGCTCATCTTGATGCCCGAAATGCTGTTGGAAGAGGGCTATGTGATGAATTTGTCACATCTATTTCAGCAAATGGCATTTTGTCATTTTTGCCATGAGGAAGGCATTGGGAAGTAATAAGTAGATGATGGGTTGCTAGAGTGACAGAAGCTTAAACCCTAGTTTATGCGTTGCTTCGTAAGGGGCTGATTTGGATCCATATGTTTCATGCTATGGTTAGGTTTACCTTAATACTTTTGTTGTAGTTGCGGATGCTTGCAATAGAGGTTAATGATAAGTGGGATGCTTGTTCAAGTAAGAACAACACCCAAGCACCGGTCCACCCACATATCGAATTATCAAAGTATCAAACACGAATCATATGAACCTGATGAAAACTAGCTTGACGATATTCCGATGTGTCCTCGGGAGCGCTTTTCCTTATATAAGAGTTTGTTCCGGCTTGTCCTTTGCTACAAAAAGGATTGGGCCACCTTGCTGCACTTTATTTACTTTTGTTACTTGTTGCTCGTTACAATTTATCTTATCACAAAACTATATGTTACCACTTATTTCAGTACTTGCAGAGAATACCTTGCTGAAAACCGCTTATCATTTCCTTCTGCTCCTCGTTGGGTTCGACACTCTTACTTATCAAAAGGACTACGATAGATCCCTTATACTTGTGGGTCATCAAGACTCTTTTCTGGCGCCGTTGCCGGGGAGTGTAGCACCTTTGGTAGGTGGAATTTGGTAAGGAAAAAATTATATAGTGTGCTGAAATTTAGTGTCACTTGTTACTATGGAAAGTAATTCTCTGAGGGGCTTGTTCGGGGTATCTTCACCCCGTCCAGTAGAGAAAAGAGTTGCTCCTCAACCTACTGAACCTATTGAAAATGAAACTCCTTTTGAATTTCCTTCGGGTATGATGGAAAAACTGCTAGCTAACCCTTTTACAGGAGATGGAACAAAGCATCCTGATGAGCACTTAATATATGTGGTTGAAGTTTGTGGATTATTTGAGCTTGCAGGTATACCCGATGATGTTGCTAAGAAGAAGGTCTTCCCTTTATCTTTGAAGGGAGACACATTGATATGGTATAGGCTATGTGATGATATGAGATCATGGGACGATAAAAGATTGAAGTTGGAATTTCATCAAAAGTATTACCCTATGCATCCTGTTCATCGTGATCGCAATTATATATATAATTTCTGGCCTCGCGAAGGAGAAAGCATCGCTCAAGCTTGGGGGAGGCTTAAATCAATGTTATATTCATGACCCAATCATGAGCTCTCAAGAGAAATAATTATGCAAAGTTTTTATGCTCGGCTTTCTCATAATAATCAAACCATGCTCGATACTTCTTGTGCTAGCTCTTTTATGATGAAGACTATTGAATTCAGATGGAATTTATTGGATAGAATTAAACGCAACTCTGAAGATTGGGACCTCGACAAAGGTATGGAGTCAGGTATGACACCTAAGTTTGATTGTGTTAAATCTTTTATGGACACTGCTATTTTCCGTAAGTTTAGCACTAAATATGGACTTGACTCTGAGATAGTAGCTTCTTTCTGTGAATCTTTTGCTACTTATGTTGATCTCCCTAAGGAGAAGTGGTTTAAATATCATCCTCCCATAGAAGTAAAAGTTGTTGCACCTATTAAAGTTGAAGAAAAGACTGTCACTTATAATGATCCTATTATTCCTACTTCTTATGTTGAGAAACCACCTTTCCCTGTTAGAGTAAAGGATCATGCTAAAGCTTCAACTGTTGTTTGTAAAAGCAATATTAGAACTTATACACCTCCTGACCAAGTTAAAGTAGAACCTAATATTGCTATTGTTAAAGATCTCTTGTCTAATAATATTGATGGGCATGTTATTCAGTTCAAAGGTGAAACTGCTAGAATTGCTAAACCTTGTGCTAAAGATAAACATAGACCTATGGTAGGCATGCCTGTTATTTCTGTTAAAATAGGAGATCATTGTTATCATGGCTTATGTGATATGGGTGCTAGTGCTAGTGTTATACCTTATGACTTGTATAAAGAAATCAAGCATGAAATTGCACCTGCTGAATTAGAAGATATTGATGTCACAATTAAACTTGCCAATAGAGATACTATTTCAGCTATGGGAATTGTTAGAGATGTTGAAGTCTTGTGTGGGAAAGCTAAATATCCTGCTGATTTTCTTGTTCTTACTTCTCCGCAAGATAGATTTTGTCCCATTATATTTGGTAGACCCTTCTTAAACATTGTTAATGCTAGGATAGATTGCGAAAAGAATGTTGTTACTATTGGCTTGGATGATATGGTTCATGAGTTTAATTTTTCTAAATTTAGTAAACAACATCGTGAGGAAGAATTACCTAGTAAGGATGAAATTATTGGTCTTGCTTCTATTGCCGTACCTCCTAGTGATCCTTTAGAACACTATTTGCTAGACCATGAAAATGATATGTTCATGAATGAAAGAAGGGAAATAGATGAAGTATTCTTTAAACAGGAACCTATTCCGCAACACAACTTTCCTATTAAAATTTTAGGGGATCCACCTCCACCCAAGGGTGATCCCATGTTTGAGCTTAAATCGTTGCCTGATAATCTTAAATATGCTTATCTTGATGAAAAGAAGATATATCCTGTTATTATTAGTGCTAACCTTTCAGAGCATGAAGAAGAAAGATTATTGAAAACTCTGAAGAAGCATCGTGCTGCTATTGGATATACTCTTGATGATCTTAAGGGCATTAGTCCCACTCTATGTTAACATAAAATAAATTTGGAAGCAGATGCCAAACCAGTTCGTGATCCTCAGCGACGTCTAAATCCTAAAATGGAAGAAGTGGTAAGAAAAGAAATACTCAACCTTCTGGAGGCGGGTATAATTTATCCCGTTGCTGATAGTCAGTGGGTAAGTCCTATCCATTGTGTCCCTAAGAAGGGAGGTATTACTGTTGTTCCTAATGATAAAGATGAATTGATTCCACAAAGAATTATCATAGGTTATAGGATGGTAATTGATTTTCGTAAATTAAATAAAGCTACTAAGAAAGATCATTACCCCTTACCTTTTATTGATCAAATTCTAGAAATATTATGCAAACATACACACTATTGCTTTCTAGATGGTTATTCTGGTTTCTCTCAAATACCTGTGTCAGCTAGAGATCAATCAAAGACTACTTTTACATGCCCTTTTGGTACTTCTGCTTATAGACGTATGCCTTTTGGTTTATGTAATGCACCTGCTACCTTTCAAAGATGCATGATGGCTATATTGTCTGACTTTTGTGAAAAGATTTGTGAGGTTTTCATGGACGATTTTTCCATCTATGGTTCCTCTTTTGATGATTGCTTGAGCAATATTGATCGTGTTTTGTGGAGATGTGAAGAAACTAATCTTGTCTTGAATTGGGAAAAGTGCCACTTTATGGTTAATGAAGGTATTGTCTTGGGGCATAAAGTTTCTGAAAGAGGTATTGAAGTTGATAAAGCCATGGTCGATGCTATTGAAAAGATGCCATGTCCCAAGGACATCAAAGGTATAATAAGTTTCCTTGGTCATGCCAGATTTTACAGGAGGTCCATTAAGGACATCTCAAAATTTTCTCGGCCTCTGACTAATTTGTTGCAAAAAGATATACCATTTGTTTTTGATGATGATTGTGTAGAAGCATTTGAAATACTTAAGAAAGCATTAGTCTCTGCACCTGTTGTTCAGCCACCTGATTGGAATTTACCCTTTGAAATTATGTGTGATGCTAGTGATTATGCTGTAGGTGATGCTCTAGGGCAAAGAGTTGATAAGATATTAAATGTTATTCATTATGCTAGTAAGACTCTAGACAATGCTCAAAGAAATTATGCTACTACTGAAAAAGAGCTTTTAGCAGTTGTATTTGCCCGTGATAAGTTTAGATCTTATATTGTTGATTCTAAAGTAACTATTCAAAGTGATCATGCTGCTATTAAATATCTTATGGAAAAGAAAGATGCTAAACCTAGACTTATTAGATGGGTTCTCTTGCTACAAGAATTTGATTTGCATATTGTTGATAGAAAGGGAGCTGAGAACCCCGTTGCAGACAACTTGTCTAGGTTAGAGAATGTTCTTGATGACCCACTACCTATTAACGATAGCTTTCCTGATGAACAATTAAATGTTATAAGTACTTCTCATAGTACTCCATGGTATGCTGATTATGCTAATTATATTGTTGCTAAGTTTATACCACCTAGCTTCACATACCAGCAAAAGAAAAAGTTTTTCTATGACTTGAGACATTACTTTTGGGATGACCCACATATTTATAAAGAAGGAGTAGATGGTGTTATTAGACGTTGTGTACCTGAGCATGAACATGAACAGATCCTACGCAAGTGTCATTCCGAGGCTTATGGAGGACACCACGCTGGAGATAGAACTGCACATAAGGTATTGCAATCTGGTTTTTATTGTCCTACTCTCTTCAAGGATGCCCGTAAGTTTGTTTTGTCTTGTGATGAATGTCAAAGAATTGGTAATATTAGTAGACGTCAAGAAATGCCTATGAATTATTCACTTGTTATTGAACCATTTGATGTTTGGGGCTTTGATTATATGGGACCTTTTCCTGCCTCTAATGGATACACACATATTCTAGTGGCTGTTGATTACGTTACTAAGTGGGTAGAAGCTATTCCAACTAGTAGTGCTGATCATAACACTTCAATTAAAATGCTTAAGGAAGTTATTTTCCCGAGGTTTGGAGTCCCTAGATATTTAATGACTGATGGTGGTTCACACTTTATTCATGGTGCTTTCCGTAAAATGCTTGCTAAGTATGATGTTAATCATAGAATTGCATCTCCTTATCACCCTCAGTCTAGTGGTCAAGTAGAGTTGAGCAATAGAGAGCTCAAATTAATTTTGCAAAAGACTATTAATAGGTCTAGAAAGAATTGGTCCAAGAAACTTGATGATGCATTATGGGCTTATAGAACTGCATACAAAAATCCTATGGGTATGTCTCTGTATAAAATGGTTTATGGAAAAGCATGTCACTTACATCTCGAACTAGAACATAAGGCATATTGGGCTATTAAAGAGCTCAAATATGATTTTAAACTTGCCGGTGAGAAGAGGTTATTTGATATTAGCTCACTTGATGAATGGAGAACCCAAGCTTATGAAAATGCCAAGTTGTCTAAAGAAAAAGTTAAAAGATGGCATGACAAAAGGATACAAAAGCGTGAGTTTAATGTAGGTGATTATGTATTGCTATACAACTCTCGTTTAAGATTTTTTGCAGGAAAACTTCTCTCTAAATGGGAAGGCCCCTATGTTATCGAGGAGGTCTATCGTTCTGGTGCCATAAAAATCAACAACTTCGAGGGCACAAATCCGAAGGTGGTAAACGGTCAAAGACTCAAACATTATATCTCAGGTAATCCCATAAATGTTGAAACCAATATTATTGAAACCGTAACCCCGGAGGAATACATAAGGGACACTTTCCGGAACGTTTCAGACTCCGAAAAGGAATAGGTATGTGGTACGGTAAGTAAACCGACTCCAAAACAATTCTTAAGGCAATATTCCTCCGTTTTGGAATATTTAGAAAAATACAAAAAATAAGTAGCAGTCCGGGAAGGACACGAGGGCCCCACGAGGGTGGTGGGCGTGCCCTACCCCTCTGGGTGCGCCCCCTACCTTGTGAGCATCTCGTGTGCCTTCCTGACTCCATTTTCTTGCATGATACGTATTTTGGTCGGTAAAAATTCATTATATATTCTCCCGAAGGTTTTGACTCCCGTATCACGCAAACCTCCTCTGTTTTTGTTTTCGAGCTGTTGCTGCTGCAGATTAGAACGAGATGTCTTCTCAAGAGTCAATCGGGGAGAGCCAGGTATCTAATCCGGTACCGGAACCAAGGGCAAACAGCGACACTGACCACTTTGGGCCAGCAACAGAGGAAGAGATGGGGGCTGACTTGATGAGAGTAGATGCCATGGAGGATGAAGAAGTCACCTCTCGCCTCCGAGCTGGGTTCACGATGGGGGAACTACAGAGCTCAGCTATTCCAAATTCGGTTATCCCTTCTAATGTTAGATTTCTTTCTTATGAAAATATGAAGATGAGTGTCACTTGTTCTCCCGTAGCTATGCAACACCCTTGGGTGCAAGGAGCTTTAGCTGTCACAGGAAAGCTTCGTAAGAAAATAATGGACCTCAAACAGCAAGTCAATAAGCTCGAGGTGGAGAACCGCATCCTGAGGGGAATCATCGCTAAGAATATTATACCGACAACAAAGAAGGAGATATAATCACATGGATATGGGCACTCCCCTTGGCAACTGCCAAGCTTGGGGGAGGTGCCCCGGTATCGTATCACAATCACAACTCCTATCGTTACCGTTTTTCTTAGTTCGGTCCAAATACTAGTATCTTGATCTAGTAGAATAAAGTTTATGGCATGATCCAGTTTTGAGTTTTGCTTTTTGATCTCTCTAAGATAAGTGTTGAGTCATTGGCTTGATTATTTTTCCATGATCTTGGGTGAATAAAAGAAAGAAGAAAAGAATAAAAAGAAACAAAAATTTCATATTGATCTTATTGAGAGTAATGACTTCACATTGAAAGAGTATGATGATTAAAAGTTGTTGGGAGTTGGCAGACATGGCTTTGGTCATTGTTGCAATTAATAGGAAGTAATAAGGAAAGAGAGGTTTTCACATATAGATATATTATCATTGACATCTTTTATGATTGGGAGCACTCATTAAAATATGACATGCTAAAGAGTTGATGTTGGACAAGGAAGACAACGTAATGAGTTATGTCTTTCTTATATCTGAGACAAAGTATGTTGTCATGGATCCTCTAACTTGTTGAGCTTGCCTTTCCCCCTCATGCTAGCCAAATTCTCAGCACCAAGTAGAAAAACTACTTGTGCTTCCAAATACCCTTAAACCAGTTTTACAATGAGAGTCCACCATATCCAGCTATGGATTGAGTAAGATCCTTCAAGTAAGTTGTCATCGGTGCAAAGCAATAAAAATTGCTCTAAATATGTATGATTGATTGGTGTGGGAGAAATCAGCTTTATACGATCTTGTGATGTGGAAGTAATAAAAGCGACGGACTGCATAATGAAGGTTCATATCACAAGGGGCAATATAAAGTGACGTTCTTTCGCATTGAGATTTTATGCATCCAACCATAAAAGCGCATGGCAACCTCTGCTTCCCTCTGCGAAGGGCCTATGTTTTATTATTATCTTCTACCTTATGCAAGAGTCACGGTGATCTTCACCTTTCCCTTTTCATTTTATCCTTTGGCAAGCTCAGCATGTTGGAA
>NC_041386.1:309203345-309214752 GCF_002162155.2 Triticum dicoccoides
GGGGAGCATGAATTATTATTGTTTACAATACCCTTGAGGTAAAAGGTTGTGGGGCAAAACTATAAGCCCTTATTTTTCTCTATGTCCGATTAAAACTTCATAACCACAAGTATTGCGTGAGTGTTAACAATTATGAAGGACTAAATGATAGTTGAGTATGTGGACTTTCTTTTTAGCTCTGACATAGACTCTTTCCGATGTTATGATAAATTGCAATTGCTTCAATGACTAAGATTATAGTTTGTCGGAGCCCAATAAGGTTTATGATTTATACTTTTGCATTGTGAATAGATCATCACTTGAACATAAGTAATCATATGACAAAATCTATATATGTTGCTGTTATGAGAATAATCATGATGCCTTCATGTCCGTATTTTATTTTTATTGATGCCTCTACCTCTAAACATGAGGACATATTTATTGTTATCGGCTTTCCACTTGAGGACAAGCGAGGTCTAAGCTTGGGGGAGTTGATACGTCCATTTTGCATCATGCTTTTATATCGATATTTATTGCATTATGGGCTGTTATTTCACTTTATGTCACAATACTTATGGCTATTCTCTCTTATTTTACAAGGTTTACATAAGGAGGGAGAATGCCGGCAGATGGAATTCAGGGCTGGAAAAGGAGCAAATATTGGGGACCTATTTTGCGCAAATCCAAAAGTCCTGAAACTCCATGGAACATCTTAAAATAAATAAAGAAAAATCCTCGCCAAAGATGAAGGCCAGGGGGCCCACACCCTGCTCACGAGGGTGGGGGCGCCCCCCCTAGGGCGCGTCCCCTACCTCGTGGGCCCCCTGGTGGCTCTCCGATGCTCATCTTCTCCTATATGAAGTCTTTCGATGAGAAAAAAAATAAAGAGGAACTTTTCGGGACGAGACTCCGCCGCCACGAGGCGGAACCTTGGCGGAACCAATCTAGAGCTCTAGCAGAGCTGTTCTGCCGGGGATACTTCCCTCCGTAAGGGGGAAATCATCACCATCATCATCACCAACACTCCTCTCATCGGGAGAGGGCAATCTCCATCAACATATTCACCAGCACCATCTCATCTCCAAACCCTGGTTCATCTCTTGTATCCAATTCTTGTCTCAAAGTCCGCGATTGGTGCTAGTAGGTTGCTAGTAGTGTTGATTACTCCTTGTAGTTGATGCTAGTTGGTTTATTTGGTGGAAGATCATATGTTCAGATCCTATATGCATATTATTACCCCTCTGATTATGAACATGAATATGCTTTGTGAGTAATTACGTTTGTTCCTGAGGACAAGGGAGAAGTCTTGCTATTAGTAGTCATGTAAATTTGGTATTCGTTTGATATTTTGATAAGATGTATGTTGTCTAGCCTCTAGTGGTGTTATGTGAATGTCGACTACATAAAACTTCACCATTATTTGGGCCTAGAGGAAGGCATTGGGAAGTAATAAGTAGATGATGGGTTGCTAGAGTGACAGAAGCTTAAACCCTAGTTTGTGCGTTGCTTCGTAAGGGGCTGATTTGGATTCATATGTTTCATGCTATGGTTAGGTTTACCTTAATACTTTTCTTGTAGTTGCGGATGCTTGCAATAGAGGTTAATCATAAGTGGGATGCTTGTTCAAGTAAGAACAGCACCCAAGCACCGGTCCACCCACATATCAAATTATCAAAGTATCGAACGCGAACCATATGAATGTGATGAAAACTAGCTTGACGATATTCCCATGTGTCCTCGGGAGCGCTTTTCCTTATATAAGAGTTTGTTCCAGCTTGTCCTTTTCTACAAAAAGGATTGGGCCACCTTGCTGCACTTTATTTACTTTTGTTACTTGTTGCTCGTTACAATTTATCTTATCACAAAACTATCTGTTACCACTTATTTCAGTACTTGCAGAGAATACCTTGCTGAAAACCGCTTATCATTTCCTTCTGCTCCTCGTTGGGTTCGACACTCTTACTTATCAAAAGGACTACGATAGATCCCCTATACTTGTGGGTCATCATTATGGTGTCCCACACAGCATCATCACTTACAATGGCTACAATTTCACAGCCAACGAGGTAAAAACCTGGTGTACTAATCTGGGTATTAAACTCGATTACGCCTCCGTCTACCACCCACAAACCAACGGTCAAGTCAAACAAGCCAACAGTCTTATTATGAGCGGCATCAAGCCCAGACTAGTGCAGTCTTTGAAAGAATCAGACAAGCACTGGGTTGAGGAGCTCGACTCCGTACTCTGGGGGTTGCGGACCACGCCCAACTGTACTACCGAATACACGCCTTTCTTCATGGTATATGGCGCAGAGGCCATATTACCCTGCGATATTATTCACGACTCACCTCGAGTGCGTATGTACGAAGAGAGAGAAGCCGAGCTTGATCGGCAGGATGTCCTAGATGCCCTGGAGGAGGAACACGATGTCGCAAAAGCCCGTTCAGCATTTTACCAATAGCAGGCTCGAAGATATCAAAACAGAGAAGTACGGGCCAAGACTTACAACATTGGCGCACTCGTTCTACGCCTGCCGGAGAAGAAAAAGGACAAACTCAAGCCCAAATGGGAGGGTCCCTTCATAATTGACGAAGTTCTCACCGGAGGAGCGTATCGTCTTTGCAATGCATCAGACAATCACCTCGAGCCGAAGCCCTGGAACGCGGCCAGATTTCGAAGATTCTATGCCTAGCGCCAAACCCCTTGTTCGTCTCCTTCTCCATTGTAGTTTCCATTATTTTTTCTCTCTTTTCCGATTATTTTCTTGTTTCTTGCTTTAAAGCTTTGGTACGGCTAGACCGCACACCATTGACACATACATCTTTAAATATGTACGCCACTTGTACCTGGGGGCTTCTTGGACAAAGGTTCTTCTCATTCCTTGAGCATCAAGCACATATGAGATTTTCCATATGTACCTTTTATTTGCCACTATATGCATCGATATGACTTAAGTTTTGGCCAAGATGGGTTGCCTGGCTCCTGTGCTTATGCCCTACATTCCCGTTAGTTCGGCTAGGGCATAAAGGGAGCACCTATGCGATTGTTACTGCCGGGTCATCCGGATGTGTACCTTAGACTGGGTGAAGCCGAAAGCTAGTGTTCCTAAGGGAATATTTGGTCGATGAATTAAATATGTTTTTAAAAACTCACTCCATTGTGCACCCCAGAAGTTATACAAACTATGGTGTTCACATCACAATTCAGACATGCGCATTAAATGCATGCGCACCCAGGGAAAGGAACCCTTAACGGAACTATTCTCTCTGGGAGATGTTTCTTACGATATCAATGTAATATAACATAGCTAGCCGGATACAACTTGTCTGTTCAAGCAACTATGACCCCTACACCTAGTTTTCCTGGCATACCCCAGCCTATTCGGCCGCGGCGGTATTCGGAAACACTCCGCACCTTCGGTTCCGGAGGTTGAAGTGAGAAGGTCTTCCATGACAAATGATATACAATTCAGCTAGATGAGGAAAGTACACAGTCACTTGGACTCGAACACCTCTTCCTCTACACCTTCCAACATGAAGTATAACTTACAATCTTGTTGGGAATATTTGGCGGGCACCTCTACTTGGTCATATACTATACTAACGGGAATTTTTTCCCCATTCGGCCCTAGCGGTCCGACACGAGCCATGTGATTAGGATCCAGCTTGGTATATCACATCTTCACCATGGCCCAGGCCTCTCGCGCACCCTCTCAGCAGGTAGATATCTTCCACAGCCGGATACGCCGCCGCGCTCCCTTGAACAGCTCTACCAGCTTCTCCATGCTTCCTAGAGGGGAGTCGGATGGCCATAAAGCCTTGGCTACACTCCGCATCGCCTGCCGAGCTTGCTCGTGCAACTGCGACAGCCCTTGCAGAAGATAACTTGATGATCCGAACACTTCCTCTTCGGGGAGGTTCGTCAATACACCTGCAATTATAGCTATATCAGCTACCGTTACCTCCAAACTGATATAAGATAAAAGCGGCCACATACTAAATATGCCGCCTCGCAGCTTCTTGTTCTCCTTCACAAAGTCGTCTAGCTGCGCTTGCACATCTTTCAGTTCTTTGCCCAATTTGGTGTTCGAATCCTGGAGTTTCTTTTTCTCTTGAACGACTTTTGTCAATACATGCTCGCCCGCTGCTAATAGCTTTTTGGCTCCGTGTTCTTCGCTTCGAGCGGCGTCCAGCTGCTCTCGTACTTGGTCTAACGACCCAACACAAATATTAGAACCCAGATTCACACTATCGGTGTATCATTTTGAATTTTCGATAGAGGAAAATATTACCGGGAGATGCCTTGTATTTCTCCAGTTCGGCATTGGCAGCAAGCAGCTGGCGCTGACACTTTTCTAGTTCCTGAGCTAGCTGGGTATTCTTCTCCGTAAGCACATGGTTATACATTGATCCTTAAATCAGTTGTTTCAAGTCCTTTAAGTCTCGGGGTCTACTGGCATATGGTTATCATAGTCAGACAAAGCGAATTTACCTGCACATCTTTCAAATGTTGCTTTGTGGCCCTGTTAATCCCATCTCAAGCAGCCCGGATGTATGCATCGGCTGAGCTGAAGGCGTTAAACGACTCTTCTGAAAAGCCAGGGTCTTTTAAAATGGCACGGCGGCACAGATGATTCATGGCACTCTCCACTTATGAGTTGGTGACGGATACATCATCCGAGTCCTCGGCTGGAGGATAGTCCGGCGGCGCCCCTGCATCAGCCCCCGTCTTCACGGCAGGATTTGAATCCTGGCTATGGGAAGTACGGCCGCTCGAACCTCCGGATATAGTCTGGTGCACCTTCCTCCTGACACATGGAAAACGGGAAGGTCACGGTTGGACGTGACTGCTCAGGTGCATGTTGGCGAATTTGTACCTCTTCGATGAAGGCACGGCCGTGTCTTCGTTTGCTTTCCTCTTGGAAGGATTGCCCAGTGCGGGAGTCAATCTCTTCGAAATCGCCAAACATCTCCCTTGTGAAGCATGATACAGTACAGTGGGTGAGGCAAAATAAGAGCACTCTTTTATAGAAGGTGTTTCTTAATTATTTACATGTGACGCAGGAAGAAGGCCAGGGTAGTCGGCGGTGATGGCCACTTCTGTGACGTCATAGTTTGTCTGGTAAAACACTCCCCCCGCAAGCACCACGAATATATTCGGATCCTCTTCAAACTCAGGATCTAGCTCCCGGTTGCGGATCTCCGGCTGTGGGGCGGGACTATGAAGTCCTTCGGTGACCTTCCGCCAGTGCTGTCATAACAAACGGACTTGAAATTTATCAAAAGTAATCCGGAAGGGGAATGAGTGGAATAGAGGGGTCGAAGCTTACCCAACTGGGAGGATCATACATAGAATACCCATCTATGCGCTTAATGCGAACAAAATCCTCTTCCTCCCCTTTAAACAGTTCGGCCAATATTTTGGCCAGAGCGATGGGGGTATCCGGACCCTTCCGGCCATAGAGGGAGGTGTCATCCTCTCCATTGTAGTGCCACATGGGCAGCCCTCTATATTGTAGCGGCTGAACCCCTCGCACTATGGAGGGCACCATTACCCCGACTATTGTGAGTCCGGACTGAGAGAGCATTTTTATCTTGCTCATAAGCTGGCAAACTTCTGCGCCGTCATCCTCTTCAAGACTCCGGGGACGCCAACTGTGGCCTTTCTTTAGCGGAACGCTCGCAAATTCAGGAAGACCCTTTCGAACTGGGTCAGGAAGTGCAACGTCCTCGATATAGAACCATTCGGAAGGCCATTCTCCGGATGCCTTCCTCGGTGTGCCGGACAGATGTCCAGTATTGGCGATACGCCATACTTCGGCTCCGCCCACTTCAAATATTGACCCCTCGTGATTACACAGGACAAGACAAAACAACTTCCTCCACAGCTCGAAATGAGCCTCGATACCCAGGAATAGTTCGCATAAAGCGACGTAACCCGCAATGTGCAGAATGGAGTCAGGGGTGAAGTTGTGCAGCTGGAGGCCATAGTATTCCAAAAGCCCTCGGAGGAACGGATGTATGGGAAACCCAATGCCCCTTAGTAGGTAGGGGACGAAACATACTCGCTCTCCCCCAGATGGATTGGGGAAGTCCTCTGCCTGAATCTCACCGTCGAAGGAATCTAGCCCCGCTCGAACAGAAACTAGATCTGCAGGGGGGAAGAAATCCCTGCATCTGCAGCTTCGTCAATTGACTGTGGGACACTAAACACCTCTCCCACTGGCCTTTCTCTGGGCCGGAACGGGTGGAGGAGCTGGGGGCACTAGCCATGCTAGAATGGTTTCTCCTAAACAGTTTCCGAGGATTTCCTCTGCGTGGTGCTGAATGGATCTAGGATCCAATCTCTTTAATAGGTGCTCTTCCTTGCATGGACGGGGTGTTATCTGCAAAAATACCCTGACCTTCCACCTTCACTTGACATGTGGGAGGTGAAGTTATTTAACGCGCAGAACTTGAGAGGAGCGACATTGAACCGATGGCCGAATACATCACTTGGAGATCATTAAAGGAGGAACCCTCCTTGCAATGCCGAAGACAATTTGTGTGCCAAACACCTCGCTATTGAAGATTGGTTCGGGGGCTACTGAGAGAGTCCTGGACTAAGGGGTCCTCAGGCGTCCGGGCTATTATCCATGGGTCGGACTGATGGGTTGTGAAGACATGAAGGCCCAAGACTGTACCAGTGTCCGGATTGGACTCTCCTTGGCATGGAAGGCAAGCTTGGCGACCGACTATGAAGATTCCTTCTTATGTAACCGACTCTATGTAACACTAGATTCCCCCCGGTGCTTATATAAACCGGAGGGGTTAGTTCGGAAAGGATATATTCATTACCATAATAATACAGGCTAGGCTTCTAGGGTTTAGCCATTAGGATCTCGTCGTAGATCAACTCTTGTAACACTCATATTCACCAAGGTCAATCAAGCAGGACGTAGGGTATTACCTCCATTGGGAGGGCCCGAACCTGGGTAAACATCGTGTCCCCCGTCTCCTGTTACCATCAATCCTAGACGCACAGTTCGGGACCCCCTACCCGAGATCCACCGGTTTTGACACCGACATCTACCAAATCATTGTCTTCACCACGCTTACTGGTTCTATTTCCTCAACCCTTCATTTCCTCATTATTGTGTTGTGTTCTTGTTCATATCTGTTTGAAAGCTTTGGCTGAAGACTTTCTCAATTTCCTCACTTCAATTCCTTCAGTCTATTTGTCTTCATTCTGTTTTATCATGTGCTTACGCTTTTTGTACGCTGTGTTTTGTTTCCAATCCATCATGATGTCCATGCTTATGTTATGTCATGTCTGCATCTGAGTACTTATTCCGCTGCAAGTAGTTCTTCGCTTAGGAATTTCCTCACCCTGAAATTCCTTAGTGAAGAATTTATAAAAATCGCCTATTCACCTCCCCTCTAGTCGACTTAACGCACTTTTAATTGGTATCAGAGCAAGGTACTCCCTTGTTCTGTGTGATTTTGGTTTAACCACCTCAAGTTTTAGTTATGTTGACCACAGGAATGAAGACTGTGACATGCCCCATCTTTGACGGTCATGATTATCCCAAGTGGAAGGCCATGATGAAGAACCGCCTGATAGCAATGAACAGTGATCTCTGGACTGTCACCGAGATTGGTCTCACTGACCTATGCAAGATGGCGGAGGCTGATGATATTCGCAAGTACATGCTACTCAACCTCATGGAAAAGGACATCATCTGCTCTGGCCTGTCACAAAATCAGTTCCGGAATGTTATGCATATCTGCCATGCAAAGCTCATCTGGGACCGACTCTCTAAGGTCTATGAAGGCCATCATTCTCACGATGAACCCTGGTTTGAGGATTTCATGGAATCGCGCAAGGCTATGACTTTCAATCCAGAATCATCGTCCTCTGCACCATGCCTTATGGAAAAAGGTGCCAAGGTAACTGAATGCTACCAATCTGAGTCCAATGATGATGAATCTGGTGATGAATTTCGACCCAGTTATGTCAAACTTGCTTCCCTTGCATCTAAACAACAAAGAGCTTTGGAAAAAGTTCAAAACATGCTAGATGTGAGGGACGATATGTTGGGTGAAGAAATGGATCATTCTAAAGCTTTGGCTGAAAGTCTTCAACGACTCCAGTCCAAGTTTGATAACCTTCAGAGTCATCATAACACTCTCTTATCTGATCATGAGAAGCTTTCTCATGAATTTCTTCAAAGAAAGCAAGATCTTGAGCAGTTAAGAGTGAGTTATGAAGATCTTCGAAAGGAGCGTGATTCATTACTTTCTCAACAAATCATCGCTACTCAGGAATAATTTATTCCTCCATGTTTGAAATGCATTGAACGTGAATCTGCTAATTTTTCACCTGAATGCTCAAATGCTTCTATTGCTACAAATTCTTCACATGTCTCTTCTATCACGAATTCCTCATCTGAGGATGCTACTAGTATCATTGACCATGTAGGGCTGAAGGAATTGTATGTGACAGGCATGTACAAAATCCTCAAAGGGCATCCGGCTCTTTGCGATGTGCTTAAGAAGCAGATCCTCAACAGGAACCCTAGGAAAGAGGGTATTGCCTTTGAGAGGAAACTCAATGCTGATGGGACCTACTAGAAACCTGAGCAGTATCCCAAAACCTCATGGGTTGCTGCAAAGGGACCTTCAGTGGATCCATCTACTTTATCTGGCTTTACATGTGAATCTTCATATTCTTCTGATAGCTCATTAGACTCCAATTACAGACTGTTCAAAAATCAGAATGGTGAAGTATTTGCTAGATATGTTTGCACTAACTGGAGGAACGGTCCCCGTATGAAGAAAATATGGGTTCCCAAAAGGTGCCTTGAAAGTCTTCAAGTGAATGTCATCATGACACCACATGTGAAGAATAGGAACCCCAGATCAAATTCTTCATATGGACCGAAGTCCTCATATGGACCACATTCCTCACATGGATCAAAGTCCTCATATGACCATCATCGTGCTAAAACCTCTGTTTCGTAGGGAAAGGCTAAGGATTATGGATATGTGCATTATTCTTCAAGTCATTATGTTCATAAATCTTTGAAGAATTTCTCTGCTTATTCATATGCTTACCCTAACCTCTCTTATGTGAAACGGAATGGACTGGCCTCTATGCCACCATTCTCTATTGGAGCTCGCAGAATGATGAACTCTTTGCCACCCCTTCAGATGTGGGTGGTGAAGAAAAGGAACTAATCTCTTATGTAGGGTCAGGTCTCCAGACGAACCTAAACGTCTAAGGAATTTGCTGGAGACCTGAATATGCTTAAAAGGACGCAAGCTAATCATGAAGAAATGAATTTTCATTTCTCACGTCCTCACATTGCTATATCTATTCTATTGCTTGATGAAATTGATCTGATGAATTTGATGTCATATTCTTCACTAATGAAGTATGTGAGTTCGTAAGCTACACTAATTCATCTGCAGGATGATCAACCGAAAGCCACTGAGTGGGTCCTCGATAGTGGATGCACAAATCACATGGCTGGTGACAAGAATCTATTAATGGATGCTCCCTTATCTCCATCGCATGTGAAGCATATCACCTACACTGACAAAGGCAAAAGCAAGGTATTGGGTCTAGGTAAGGTTGCAATCTCAAAGGATCGACACATGGACAAAGTCATGCGTGTCGAGTCCTTAGGGTTCAACCACATGTATGTCTTAATGCTTTGTGATCTTGATATGGTTGTTGTCTTTGGCAAGTATCGTTGTGTTGTGATCATGGAAGCTGACAATTCCAAAGTCTTCGAAGGCTTTAGGAGAGGAGATTTGTATATTGTTGATTTCTCTACAGGAACACAACCTGCTACAGGTTTACATGCAAAAGCTTGAGAAGGCTGGCTATGGCATCGACGACTTGGCCATGTTGGGATGAGGAACTTCCACACACTCGTGAAGAAAAAGCATCTCATTAGCATCGAGGGCGTCAAATTCCTCAAGTACCATTTGTGTGGAGCTTGCGAAGCTGGAAAGATGACCAAGGCCAAGCATCCCTCAAAGACCATCATGACTACCACTCATCCATTTGGATTGCTTCACATGGATCTCTTTGGCCCTACTCACTATGCCACATTTACTAATGCTACATCTTTATATGGCTTTGTCATTGTTGACAATTATTCTTGTTATACATGGGTGTGCTACCTCTTGAGAGCACTGCGTTGGTTTTCCCTTGAAGAGGAAAGGGTGATGCAGCAAAGTAGCGTAAGTATTTCCGTCAGTTTTTGAGAACCAAGGTATCAATCCTGTAGGAGGCTACGCGCGAGTCCCTCGCACCTGCACAAAACAAATAAATCCTCGCAACCAACGCGATAATGGGTTGTCAATCCCTACACGGTCACTTACGAGAGTGAGATCTGATAGGTATGATAAGATAATATTTTTGGTATTTTTATGATAAAGATGCAAAGTAAAATAAAAGGCAATGAAAATAACTAAGTGTTGGAAGGATAATATGATGGAAGATAGACCCGGGGGCCATAGGTTTCACTAGTGGCTTCTCTCAAGAGCATAAGTATTTTACGGTGGGTGCACAAATTACTGTTGAGCAATTGACATAATTGAGCATAGTTATGAGAATATCTAGGTATGATCGTGTATATAGGCATCATGTCCGAGACAAGTAGACCGACTCCTGCCTGCATCTACTACTATTACTCCACACATCGACCGCTATCCAGCATGCATCTAGAGTATTAAGTTCATAAGAATAGAGTAACGCCTTAAGCAAGATGACATGATGTAGAGGGATAAATTCATGCAATATGATAAAAAAACATCTTGTTATCCTCGATGGCAACAATACAATACGTGCCTTGCTGCCCCTACTGCCACTAGGAAAGGACACCGCAAGATTGAACCCAAAGCTAAGCACTTCTCCCATTGCAAGAAAGATCAATCTAGTAGGCCAAACCAAACTGATAATTCGAAGAGACTTGCAAATATAACCAATCATACATAAAAGAATTCAGAGAAGATTCAAATACTGTTCATAGATAAACTTGATCATAAACCCAAAATTCATCGGTCTCAACAAACACACCGCAAAAGAATATTACATCGAATAGATCTCCACAAGAGAGGGGGAGAACTTTGTATTGAGATCCAAAAAGAGAGAAGAAGCCATCTAGCTAATAACTATGGACCCGAAGGTCTGAGGTAAACTACTCACACATCATCGGAGAGGCTATGGTGTTGATGTAGAAGCCCTCCATGATCGATGCCCCCTCCGGCGGAGCTCCGGAACAGGCCCCAAGATGGGATCTCGTGGATACAGAAAGTTACGGCGGTGGAATTAGGGTTTTGGCTCCGTATTTGATCGTTTGGGGGTACGTAGGTATATATAGGAGGAAGGAGTACGTCGGTGGAGCAATAGGGGGCCCACGAGGGTGGAGGG
>NC_041386.1:309215069-309236421 GCF_002162155.2 Triticum dicoccoides
GGCGTGCCCCCCTACCTTGTGGCTTCCATGTTGGTTGCTTGACGTAGGGTCCAAGTCTCCTGGATCTTGTTCGTTCCAAAAATGACGTTCCCGAAGGTTTCATTCCGTTTGGACTCCGTTTGATATTCCTTTTCTTTGAAACCCTAAAATAGGCAAAAAAACAGCAATTCTGGGCTAGGCCTCCGGTTAGTAGGTTAGTCCCAAAAAATATATCAGAGTGTATAATAAAGCCCAATAATGTCCAAAACAGAATATAATATAGCATGGAACAATCAAAAATTATAGATACGTTGGAGACGTATCAAGCACACCCAAGCTTAATTCCTGCTCGTCCTCGAGTAGCTAAATGATAAAAAACATAATTTTTGATGTGGAATGCTACTTGGCATATTTTCAATGTAATTCTTCTTAATTGTGGTATGAATATTCAGATCCGAAAGATTCAAGACAAAAGTTCAATGTTGACATAGAAATAATAATACTTCAAGCATACTCAATAAGCAATTATGTCTCTTCAAAATAACATGGCCAAAGAAAGTTATCCCTACAAAATCATATAGTCTGGCTATGCTCTATCTTCACCACACAAAGTATTTAAATCATGCACAACCCCGATGACAAGCCAAGAAATTGTTTCATACTTTTGCTGTTCTCAAACTTTTTCAATCTTCACGCAATACATGAGCGTGAGCCATGGACATAGCACTTTAGGTGGAATAGAATGGTGGTTGTGGAGGAGACGAAAAAGGGAAGATAGTCTCACATCAACTAGGCGTATCAACGGGCTATGGAGATGCCCATCAATAGATATCAATGTGAGTGAGTAGGGAGTGCCATGCAACGGATGCACTAGAGCTATAAGTATATGAAAGCTCAACAAAAGGAACTAAGTGGGTGTGCATCCAACTCGCTTGCTCACGAAGACCTAGGGCATTTGAGGAAGCCCATCATTGGAATATACAAGCCAAGTTCTATAATGAAAAATTCCCACTAGTATATGAAAGTGATAACATAGGAGACTCTCTATTATGAAGATCATGGTGCTACTTTGAAGCACAAGTGTGGTAAAAGGATAGTAGCATTGTCCCTTCTCTCCTTTTCTCTTTTTTTTATTTGGGCCTTTTCTCCCGTTTTTTATGGCCTCTTTTTTATTATTATTATATATTTTTCGTCCGGAGTCTCATCCCGACTTGTGGGGGAATCATAGTCTCCATCATCCTTTCCTCACTTGGGACAATGCTCTAATAATGATGATCATCACACTTCTATTTACTTACAACTCAACAATTACAACTCAATACTTAGAACAAAATATGACTCTATGTGAATGCCTCCGGCAGTGTACCGGGATATGCAATGAATCAAGAGTGACATGTATGAAAGAATTATGAACAGTGGCTTTGCCACAAATACAATGTCAACTACATGATCATGCAAAGCAATATGACAATGATGGAACGTGTCATAGTAAACGGAACGGTGTGGAATGGCTATGGAAATGCCATGATAGGTAGGTATGGTGGCTGTTTTGAGGAAGGTATATGGTGGGTGTATGATACCGGCAAAAGGTGTGCGGTATTAGAGAGGCTAGCAATGGTGGAAGGGTGAGAGTGTGTATGATCCATGGACTCAACATTAGTCATAAAGAAATCATATATTTATTGCAAAAATCTACAAGTTATCAAAGCAAAGTATTACGTGCATGCTCCTAGGGGGATAGATTTGTAGGAAAAGACCAATGCTCGTCCCCGACCGCCACTCATAAGGAAGATAATCAATAAATAAATCATGCTCCGACTTCATTACATAACGGTTCACCATACGTGTATGCTACGGGAATCACAAACTTTAACACAAGTATTTCTCAAATTCACAACTACTCAACTAGCATGACTCTAATATCACCATCTCCATATCTTAAAACAATTATCAAGTATCAAACTTCTCTTAGTATTCAACACACTCATAAGAGAATTTTATTATTAATCTTGAATGCCTAACATAATTAAAGCAAATTACCATGCTGTTTTGTAGGACTCTCAAAATTATCTAAGTGAAGCATGAGAGAACAATAGTTTCTATAAAACCAATCCACTGACGCGCTCTAAAAGATATAAGTGAAGTACTAGAGCAAAACTATATAACTCAAAAGATATAAGTGAAGCACATAGATTATTCTAACAATTTCCGAATCATGTGTGTCTCTATCAAGAGGTGTGTACATAAAGGATGATTTTGGTAAACTAAAAAGCAAAGACTCAAATAATACAAGACGCTCCAAGCAAAACACATATCATGTGGTGAATAGAAATATAGCTCCAAGTAAAGTTACCGATGGAAGTAGACGAAAGAGGGGATGCCTTCCAAGGCTTCCCAAAGATTTGGCTTTTTGGTGTCCTTAGATTATCTTGGGGGTTCCATGGGCATCCCCAAGATTAGGCTCTTGCCACTCCTTGTTCCGTAATCCATCAAATCCTTAACCAAAACTTGAAAACTTCACAACACAAAACTTAAAGTAGAAAATCTCGTGAGCTCCATTAGCGAAAGAAAACAAAACACCACTTCAAGGTACTGTAATGAACTCATTCTTTATTTATATTGGTGTTAAACCTACTTTATTCCAACTTCTCTATGGTTTATAAACTATTTTACTAGCCATAGATTCATCAAAATAAGCAAACAACATACGAAAAACAGAATCTGTCAAAAACAGAACAGTCTGTAGTAATCTGTAGCTAGCGCAAGATCTGGAACCCCAAAAATTCTAAAATAAATTTCTGGACGTGAGGAATTTATCTATTAATAATCTGCAAAATAATTAACTAAGTATCACTTTCCAAATAAAAATGGCAGCAGTTCTCGTGAGCGCTAAAGTTTCTGTTTTTTACAGCAAGATTAACAAGACTTTCCCCAAGTCTTCCCAACGGTTCTACTTGGCACAAACAGTAATTAAACACACAAAAACACAACCAAAACAGCGTCTAGATAAATTATTTAATACTAAACAGGAGAAAGAAGCAAGGAATAAAAATAAAATTGGGTTGCCTCCCAACAAGCACTATAGTTTAACGCCCCTAGCTAGGCATAAAAGCAAGGATAGATCTAGGTATTGCCATATTTGGTAGGCAATCCATAAGTGGCTCTCATAATAGATTCATAAGGTAATATAATTTTCTTTCTAGAAAAGTGTTCCATGCCTTTCCTTAATGGAAATTGGAATCTAATATTTCCTTCCTTCATATCAATAATTGCACCAATCGTTCTAAGGAAAGGTCTACCAAGAATAGTAGGACATGAAGGATTGCAATCTATGTCAAGAACAATAAAATCTGCAGGCACATAATTCCTATTTGCAATAATAATAACATCATTAATTCTTCCCATAGGTTTCTTAATAGTGGAATCCACAAGGTGCAAGTTTAAAGAGTAATCATCAAAATCACGGAAACCTAACAAATCACACAGTCTTTGGAATCGTGGAAACACTAGCACCCAAATCACATATAGCATAGCATTAATGATCTTTAATTTTAATTTTAGTAGTTGGTTCCCACTCATCATAAAGTTTTCTAGGTATAGAAACTTCCAACTCAAGTTTTTCTTCATAAGATTGCATCAAAGCATCAACGATATGTTTGGTAAAAGCTTTATTTTGACTATAAGCATGAGGAGAATTTAGCACGGATTGCAACAAGGAAATACAATCTATCAAAGAGCAGCTATCATAATTAAATTCCTTGAAATACAAATTAACATCTAGAGTTTTGATCTCTTCAATCCCACTTTTATCAATTTTATCATCAAGATCTAAAAACTCCGAATTTTTGGAATGCCCTCTAGGTTAAGGTGGATCACATTCAGTCCCATCATTATCAAGATTAATATTGCAAAACAAATATTTAATAGGGGACACATCAATAACTTTTAGATCTTCATCTTTATTATCATGGAAACTTGAAGAACACACTCTTATAAATGAATCTTTCTTAGCACGTATCCTAGCGGTTCTTTCTTTCCACTCATCAATCGAAATTCTCATGGCTTTGAGAGACTCATTGATATCATGCTTAGGAGGAATGGATCTAAGTTTTAAAGAATCAACATCAATAGAAATTCTATCAACGTTCCTAGCCAAATCATCAACTTTAAGCAATTTCTCTTCAAGCAAAGCATTGAAATTCTTTTGTGAATTCATAAATTCCTTAACACTAGTCTCAAATTCAGAGGGCATCTTATTAAAATCTCCATAAGAATTTTTGTAGGAATTACCATAATTATTAGAGGAATTACTAGGATAAGGCCTAGGATTAAAGTTTCCTCTATACGCATTGTTACCAAAATTATTCCTACCAACAAAATTCACATCCATAGATTCATTATTATTCTCAATCAAAGTAGACAAAGGCATATCATTAGGATCATAAGAAACACTCTTAGTAGCAAATAATTTCATAAGTTCATCCAACTTTCCACTCAAAACATTAATTTCTTCTATCGCATGCACTTTCCTATTAGTAGATCTTTCAGTGTGCCATTGAGAAAAATTAACCATAATATTATCTAGGAGTTTAGTAGCTTCTCCTAAAGTGATTTCCATAAAAGTGCCTCCGCCAGCCGAATCTAAAAGATTTCTAGAAGCAAAATTCAATCCGGCATAAAAATTTGTATAATCATCCACAAATTCAAACCATGTGTTGGGCAGTTACGTATCATTAATTTCATCCTCTCCCAAGCTTGTGCAACATGTTCATGATCAAGTTCCTTAAAATTCATAATATCGTTTCTAAGAGAGATGATCTTAGCGGGAGGAAAATACTTAGAGATAAAAGCATGTTTGCACTTATTCCAAGAATCAATACTATTTTTAGGCAAAGACGAAAAGCAAGCTTTAGCACGATCTCTAAGTGAAAAAGGAAATAGCTTCAATTTAACAATATCATTATCCACATCTTTCTTCTTTTCCACATGACACAAATCAACGAAGCTATTTAGATGGGTAGCGGCATCTTCACTAGGAAGACCGGAAAACGGATCTTTCATGACAAGATTCAGCAAGGCAGCATTAATTTCACAAGATTCAGCATCGGTAAGAGGAGCAATTATAGTGCTAATAAAATCATTCTTGTTGGTATTGGTAAAGTCACACAATTTAGTGTTATCTTGAGCCATCGTGACAAGCAAGCAATCCAACACACAAGCAAACAAGAGAAGGGCAAAAAGAGGCAAATAGAGAAAGAGAGGGAGGATAGAGAGAGAGGGCGAATAAAACGGCAAGGGTGAAGTGGGGGAGAGGAAAACGAGAGGCAAATGGCAAATATTGTAATGCGGGAGATAAGGGTTTGTGATGGGTACTTGGTATGTTGACTTTTGTGTAGACCTCCCCGGCAACGGCGCCAGAAATCCTTCTTGCTACCTCTTGAGCACTGCGTTGGTTTTCCCTTGAAGAGGAAAGGGTGATGCAGCAAAGTAGCGTAAGTATTTCCCTTAGTTTTTGAGAACCCAAGGTATCAATCCTGTAGGAGGCTACGCGCAAGTCCCTCGCACCTGCACAAAACAAATAAATCCTCACAACCAACGCGATAAGGGGTTGTCAACCCCTACACGGTCACTTACGAGAGTGAGATCTGATAGATATGATAAGATAATATTTTTGGTATTTTTATGATAAAGATGCAAAGTAAAATAAAAGGCAATAAAAATAACTAAGTGTTGGAAGATTAATATGATGGAAGATAGACCCGGGGGCCATAGGTTTCACTAGTGGCTTCTCTCAAGAGCATAAGTATTTTACGGTGGGTGAATAAATTACTGTTGAGCAATTGACATAATTGAGCATAGTTATGAGAATATCTAGGTATGATCGTGTATATAGGCATCACGTCCGAGACAAGTAGACCGACTCCTGCCTGCATCTACTACTATTACTCCACACATCGACCGCTATCCCGCATGCATCTAGAGTATTAAGTTCATAAGAACAGAGTAACGCCTTAAGCAAGATGACATGATGTAGAGGGATAAATTTATGCAATATGATAAAAAAAACCATCTTGTTATCCTCGATGGCAACAAAAAAATACGTGCCTTGCTGCCCCTACTATCACTAGGAAAGGACACCGCAAGATTGAACCCAAAGCTAAGCACTTCTCCCATTGCAAGAAAGATCAATCTAGTAGGCCAAACCAAACTGATAATTCGAAGAGACTTGCAAAGATAACCAATCATACATAAAAGAATTCAGGGAAGATTCAAATATTGTTCATAGATAAACTTGATCATAAACCCACAATTCATTGGTCTGAACAAGAGAGGGGGAGAACTTTGTATTGAGATCCAAAAAGAGAGAAGAAGTCATCTGGCTAATAACTATGGACCCGAAGGTCTGAGGTAAACTACTCACACTTCATCGGAGAGGCTATGGTGTTGATGTAGAAGCCCTCCGTGATCGATGCCCCCTCCGGCGGAGCTCCGGAACAGGCCCCAAGATGGGATCTCATGGATACAAAAAGTTACGGCGGTGGAATTAGGGTTTTGGCTCCATATTTGATCGTTTGGGGGTACGTAGGTATATATAGGAGGAAGGAGTACGTTGGTGGATCAATAGGGGGGCCCACGAGGGTGGAGGGGGCGCGCCTGCAGGGGGAGGGGGGGTAGGCGTGCCCCCTACCTCGTGGCTTCCCTGTTGGCTGCTTGACGTAGGGTCCAAGTCTCCTGGATCTTGTTCGTTCCAAAAATCACGTTCCGGAAGGTTTCATTCCGTTTGGACTCCGTTTGATATTCCTTTTCTTCGAAACCCTAAAATAGGCAAAAAACAGTAATTCTGGACTAGGCCTCCGGTTAGTAGGTTAGTCCCAAAAATAATATAAAAGTGTATAATGAAGCCCAATAATGTCCAAAACAGAATATAATATAGCATGGAACAATCAAAAATTATAGATACGTTGGAGACGTATCAGGGTGCATATCATCACTTACAAAACTAAGTGCAGGAAGTCTTCAAACGATTTTTGTCAAGGGCTTCAACAAACTTTGGTGTGAAGATCAAGCACATCAGAAGTGACAATGGAACTGAGTTCAAGAACATCGGTCTCGATGACTATCTTGATGAACTTGCTATTACTCATGAGTTATCTGCTCCCTGTACTCCTCAGCAGAATGGTGTCGTGGAGCGCAAGAATAGGACTCTTGTTGAGATGGCCTGCACTTTGCTTGATGAGTACAAGACGCCTCCTCGCTTCTGGCCTGAGGCAATTGATACTGCGTGCCACATCATCAACGGGGTATATCTTCACAAATTCTTCAAGAAGACTGCATATGGACTCCTCACTAACAAGAAATCAAATGTGAGTTATTTCAATGTCTTCAGTGCTAAATGTTGGATTAGAGATCCTCATCACAGTTCTAAATTTGCACCGAAAGCACATGAAGGTTTTATGCTTGGTTATGGTAAGGACTCGCACACTTACAGAGTCTTCAACACCTATCACCACAAGGTTGTTGAAACTGTAGATGTGTGGTTCGATGAGACTAATGGCTCGCAAAGAGAGCACCTAACTCCTGTGACAGATGGAATACCTCCTGAGGAATCTATTAAGTCCAAGGCTACTAAGGATGTCATTCCTACCGAAGAATTTGCTGAAGAAGTCATTCCAGAACATGAAGAACATCATGTTGGTGCACCTAAATAAAATGGCTCTGAAGAAATTGCTGAGCAAATTCCTCATCGTCAACCAGCTCATGCTCGCATCGCTAATGAAGTGCAGATTGAGAAAATCATCAAAAGGTATACCGCTCCATGATTGGTTCTTTACTGTATTTATGTGCATCTAGGCCAGATAGTATGCTTACTATTTGCGTGTGTGCCCGTTTTCAAGCTACACCGAACGAATCACACCATAAGGCTGTGAAGCATATTCTTCGATATCTAGCTCACACTCCAACACTTGGATTATGGTATCCCAAGGGCTCGGTTTTTGATCTCATTAGATATTCAGACTCTGACTATGCTGGTGATCGTGTGGACCGCAAGTCAACATCAGGCACATTCCATTTCCTTGGATGATCCTTGGTCTGTTGGTCTTTGAAGAAACAGAATTGTGTATCGCTCTCTACTGCTAAAGCATAGTACATTGCTACTGGATCGTGTTGTGCTCAATTACTATGGATGAAGCAAACTCTCATGGATTACGGCATCGATGTGAAGAATGTGCCACTCTATTGTGACAATGAGAGTTCCATCAAGATTTCTCATAACCCAGTTCAGCACTCGAAGACAAAGCACATTCAGATCCGTTATCATTTTCTTCGTGATCATGTGTTGAAGGGCGACATCTCCATCGAGCATGTGAAGGCTGAAGAACAGCTAGCCGATATCTTCACAAAGCCCTTGGATGAGAAGACATTTAGCAAGTTGCGGTGTGAGCTAAATATCTTAGAATCTTCGAATGTCCTTTGAAAAGGACACACATCCTAACACTTATGCGAAATTGATGACTTAGATGTGCAACACATGAAGTAAAGTTTTTCTTCAATCAATGAAGACTAACCCTCTAAGTGTGAAGAAATTAACAAAGAATTTGATTCTTAGAGCCCTACGATAATTGTACGCGGTGTCTGAAATCATCATTCTTATATGGTGGGTCACGCCACCAACAAAAGTTGAAAATCTTCAATTTGAGTTTTCTTCATTTTGAAATTCCTCCGCTGTTCAAATTCTTCAACTTTGCAATGTCTTCAATGTTTCTGTCATTTTTCTTCATTGACTATATAAATATATGAGTTTATGTCCTCTACAGCATTCACGTATTGCTATTTCTTCAAGCTATTTTTCCTGCTAAGTGAATGTGATCGAACCCTTCCCCCTCTATGCTAAATTCAACCCAGTATGTTCACAAATTCCTCATATGTGTTCTATTTGAAACCCTTTCAAAATCTTCACTGTGTCCTCATCAGCTGAAGTATTTGCGAACGAAACATTAAAATTTTCATATCCAAATTTTTGGCTTTTGCCGCCTACACGATCTCCACCTGATAGTACGTGCGTGACACATGTCACATAGATGAGAAAGGTTAGGGGCATGTTCATCCATTTTCCTCGGACGAGCAGTTTTTCACCGTGGCTATATATACCCCTTCCCTTCCTCAGTCTGTTTTTACTTCGCTTGACTTCACTCCCTCGCTCGAGATCTTAAAACCTAGCGCCACTGCTACTTCCATCACCGCTGGTGAGGAAGAGCTTCCCTGCCTCGACCTCGTCACCATCGTACTCGCGCCGGCTGCGGATTTCTTCACTCCGCTGCCACCGTAGCTATCTTCCTCTGCCAAGTTAGGGCGTGGAAGATCTGGACTGACGAACTTCAAATCTACACTCCCAGTTCGTCGTGTTCTTCATCAAGGGTAATTAAAAGTCACTTTTACTGCCCTTATTCGGTTCCACTGATTTCATCAAAATCTTCAAAAGGTGTTTATTCTTCAATCTTCACACTCTATACACCTTACACAAACATCTCTTCTTAATCTGTTTCCTAAGCCATGTTTTTCTTCAAGATTCATCAATTGTGTGGATTTTCAATCTACACAACTCTGGAACCTATGTCAAAGAACGCTTAGTGAAATTCCTCAAGACACATCTGTTCAAATTCCTCAAACTTGTTCTTTTTGCAAAAACTTCTGAGAATGCATATGACCTCTCCAAATTCTTCGCACCTATACTCTGTTCATAGGTACACATGTCTGTTGCTGAATCACTAGGTTCTCATCAACATAACTCATTTGCAGCGTTCCTTGAAGAAAAATTGCATACCTCTTCAGAGAATTCAACTGTTCAAAATCCGCAGCTGAAGAAAATGGCTGATGGAAAGAAACCTCAGAAGGGAGGAAAGAAGCTGGAAGTCAAAACAGCTTTTGAGATCCCTGATGACATTTACAAGGATTATTGCACTCCTGATGAGGCCACACATGGAAAGGAGGACAATAATCAGTGCAAGGTGCGCATACAAAGGATAGAGAGGAGATGGGCACAGGAATGGAGGGAGTACACGTATGTAAATCCAAAGTACATGAAGAAATTCGCTCTTCACCCTCCTTGCCCAAGACCTCCACTAGCACCTGGCCAATAAGCCGATCCCACAAGCCTCAAGCATGGTGAGGACTATCCTGGTGAATGGGCCAAGCGCCAAGGAAAACTAGCCAAAATGGCTAAAGAAGCAGTGAGGAAATTCAATGAAGACTCTGTTGCTGCCACTACTAAGGCCTCTGCTACCAAGCCTAAGAAGGCCATGGCTAAGAAGCCCGCACATAAGCCAGGCACTTCTTCTTCAATGCCCTCACGGCCAAGCTCTTCTGCTAAGCCCTCACGACAAACTACTCAAGCTGCCCCAGTTCCTCAAGTTCCAAAACCCTCAGCTCCTCTGGTAAAGTCCTCAGCACCTGTGCATCTCGCCTCGTGCCAAAGGACCACAGGAAAATCCATTGCCTCAGGAGCCTCTTCAAGTTCTTCAGCTCCTCTGCATTCCTCAACTGGCCCCACATTGCTGAAGACCAAGGCCACTGCTGGATGAGGCACTAGACCCAGTCCTCAAAAGAAGCAGGTCGCCTCTCAAGTCCCGTCCTCTGATGATGAAACTGATGATGATGAACTCGCTGAAATCACCAGAGACAGACAACAGAGGGCCGCTAGAGTCAAATGAAGTGAAGTTCCTCTCCTACTGGATCAAAGTTGATCCTTGAATACATTGATCTCTGGCACAAGGACCCCAACACTCCTATGCTAGAATTCAAGCTAACTTCTGGCCAAAGTCATCTGCTGACTACCTTCATAGGCGAAGAAGAATGGAAGTTTGAGAAGGCCAGGCAGCTGAAGAAAGCGCAGTACAAGAAAGAGCGCTATCTAAAGAAGAACATTGTCAAGATGACAACTAATGAACTTGTGACTATTCAAGCTGAGAACAAAAACCTTAGTGACGAATTTGATTCCTACCATGCTGCTGGAAGGGCGCCAAAGTCAGATTTGTGAATTTGGCAAAGACATTCACCCCCAATGTTGCTACTCAAACGCACATTGAAATTCCTCAGGCTGAAGCATCTTCTCAGCCGACTGAAGAACATGCCAGCACCACTGATGAAAATCAGGATGCTGAAGAAAATGAGAGTACCAGGGCTGATGACTGCATTCCAGCCGCTGATGACATTGCCAGGGCAACCACTAGTGTTGCGCCTGCAGAACAAGCCAGGCCAGCTCAAACTTCAACCACTGTGCCTAAAGAATCTGAACCAACCAGGGCAACTGCATCAGTTGCGCCTGAGGAAACTGAACCTATTTCCTCTGCTCCTATTGCACCAACAACAAGTACAGTTATTCCTTCTGCATCAGAAGCAAAGAAAACCGAAGTTGTGGAGCAAGCAGCAGTGAAGAAAAGGAAAGCATCTACTTCATCTCAGTCTTCAGCACCAAAGAAGATGAAGAAACTGACAAGCTCTTTTGAGAATCCGATTGATGCTATTCCAGTTTGAAGCATGCCATCAAAGGAACTTGTTCCTTTTGGAGAAGATTATGAGATCCCAAGCGGATCGGATGAAGACGTTTCTTCTGCTGCTTCTACAAAGCAGATGGACAAAGAAATTGAAGCGACTGATATCACTTCAACTCCAATCATCTCATCGCCTATGCCTCAGTTCACAGCTGAAGAGGCAGGCGTTAACTAAATAAAGAAGATGAAGACGTGGATATTGGGTGCTCCACTCTAGTGTTAAATGATGACTATTGGGATAGTCAGCACCCCAACTCTCCACTCTTCACCCCACTATAACAAATCCCTCAGTCCCGTATGCACACTGAAGTTATTACGGGCTCTAAAGAATCTCGTATTCCTGAAGAAATTCCAGCCTCTAGCGCTGATGAAAATGCTGCTGAAGAAATTCCAGCCACTAGCGCAGATGAAACTGCTACTGAAGAAATTCTAGCCACTAGTGCTGATGAAAAAGTTACTGAAGAAAGGAAGAACCAGGCTGCAACTGAAACTGAAATTCCTCAGCATGTGGTTCCTGAGAACGTGATTCCTGAGGCTATGATGACTTTGACTGACACTCCTCAGCTCAAGCCGAAGAATCCCTTCTCCAAGAAGCAAAAATTCAAGGCTGCTGACTTCTTCCATGAGCATGTTTTCTTCACAGATTACAACCCGTGTGACTCTGCTCATCTTAGAAGGAAGCGTTTCTGGACTGCCAGCCAAGCCAACTTCTATTCTTCACTGCTTTTGTATAAGGACAAAGTTTTTGACCATGCAAATATTCCTCATGTGGACATGGAATCACTACCTTGCTTCGCGCCAGTCCTCGGTGTTCTTCACGATGCTGGACTTCTCAACTTCTGCACTGATATATGTGATTGGAATGAAGAATTAATTCTTTAGTTCTATGCAACGCTGCCCATCACAGGAAATGTTGAAGATGTGAACTCTTGGGTATTGGACTGGATGACAGAGAATACTCACCTCAAGCACCGGCCTCTGAATTGCTTCATGCCCTGCTTGTTAGTCCTCCCCTTGAAGGTGCATGTTTGTATATATCATGAACCTGAACTTACTGACCATTATATGCAAGTATTGATGAAGCCGTTGAAGCCCGGTCAAGCCTCAAGGACCAAATTCCTCGTGAAGGAATTACTGTATGTGCCACGGACTGTCTATCGCATCTTGTCAAAGACTCTAAGTCCTATCAAGGTCCGTGACTCTAATGAAGAAGAGGTCGTTGGTATCATGAAGAATCTTCTATTCAACATCATTCATGGCATCCTTGTCAATTACCATGATTTCTTCATGAGGACTCTAGCCAACGTTGCATTGTCTCCCTTTGAATTGAATCCTTACACTCCCTGGATTATGAGATTCCTCAGATCAAGGTCTTCAATCAACTACAAGGCTGATTTGTAGAATCACGTCAGTTACTTACCCCCAATAGAAGTCCTCAAGCAGATATTTTCCTGATATGATGAAAAGGGCAAGGCTACTGCTATAATTGATGAAGGCCTTCGTCCATTGGATGGTCAGTTCCGTAAAGCTGCATCATATTCCACCAATGATGACTTTGCCACTCATGACTCTGTCACCAATGCCTCAAAGCAAAATCCTCAAGGCACGGCTCCAAGGGTGATGACTGATCGTGAACTTCTCTTCATTCTTCACCAGAAGGTCGATCGCAAGCACAAATGGGTAAAGCGTCAGTTTGGTTCTATTCTTCACAACATGACTGCTACACACAATGCAGTGAAGAAGAACCACTTCTACCTCCATGAAGTATTCAATTATATGTGGGCTGTTTTGTCTCGTCTCTATGGCGAAGAAGATCTGAAGCAAATGGGTTTCAAGCAGGACTTTGAATGGTCACAACCACCAGTGAAGAAATTCAAGAAGACCAAAGTTCCTTCCTTGGTTTCCAGCTCATATTATTCATCACGCGCGACTAATGAGCATGAAGATTTGGACGACGCTATGGCAGGCCCTACCTCAACAACCGACCCCACCAATGTTGGCGCTCCTTCATCGACTCGGTGATGCTATTCTTCAGGGGCGTTAGTCCTCACTTTTCACCCCTTTTGGTCATTCGATGAATTTGAGTTAGTCTTCAAGCGGGTCTCTATATATGGGCGTTTTTTTTCTAAGTTACAACTCTCGTTCTTCTGAAGATTTATTGGATCAAGTTGTAAACTTAAACCCGATGGCGGTCTGATACTTTTGTCGTGTTCTTCTGCATGCAATTACCTCATATATCTTAATGCATGCATGCTGAATCACATCAGTCACCATATTTCAGCATGCATTTCAAATTGTTCATATCTTATGTTGAGTGCGTGTATGAATTACAAGATATAGGGGGAGATATCCATGATTCTACTCTTCAAATGTGCATTGCTTCAAAAGCAAATTCCTCACTATGCACATCTTCAGGGGGAGTTCTTCTATATCTTGCAATCAAATTCCTCAATATCAATATTTACGCTTCATATGTTTATCCCCGTTGAAAACTTAACCTATATTGTCATCAAACACCAAAAAGGGGGAGATTGTAAATGCATCTAGTGCCCCTTAGTGATTTTGGTGTATTGAAGACTTATAGGTTAAGGGACCAATTGATGAAGCTATGTACCTAGGGTAGGGGCACAGACCCGTCCAAAGAGCCCTACCCAAGGACATCCCTAGAAGAAGTCACCTTTCAATCGACTTGAAGGTATCCCACTCGACGGGTTCAAGACACTCGACCAAGAAGCTATCACTCGACCATGAAGCCAACCACTCGACTGCCAGGAGACCTAAAGTCACTCCGCAGGCAAACGGTCGGCTGTTAAGTAGTCTTTATGATCATTATAACACTTTATTAGGGGCGTTACCAGTAACGCCCAACCTTAAATGTACCTTAAACCCTGCATTACTGAGGGCAGGAGGGGGCCGACGAACTCTATATAAGCCACCCCCCTCCTCAGTATGAAGGGTTCGCACCCCTGTAATCCATACACGCATAATCCAGTCGACCGCCTCCGGGCTCCGAGACATAGGGCTATTACTTCCTCGGAGAAGGGCCTGAACTCGTAAACCTCGCGTGTAACAACTTCCCAATAGCTAAGATCTAGCCTCTCCATATTCACCCCCTACATCACTGTCAGAGTTAGAACCACGAGAGTTAGCGCCCACCTTGGGGCAGGAATCTTAGCGCTTAGTTGGAGAAGTTGCGATCTTTTCCGATCCCTTTGATCATGTTTTCTTGCGGAGTTTTGGTGGAGGACCGCGAGATCCATCTCGGCGCGCTCACCTTCATCGTCGATGACTCTACCTAGCTTCAGGAGGCACCACTCGACATCGACGCGCTCTCCGTCTGCGGTGCGACGCACTTCCGCGCATGCATTCGTGGCGTAGTCCTGCGGCAGCCATCGACCCAATATCGGTCGGCCCCTGCGTCTTCTCCCCGCCCTGTCTCCCACCAGCGCAAGTGCTCCGGTCGGTCAAGACTTCAGCGATGGGTGAGGCATGCCGTGGCCCGCCAGTCGGCAGCCCCACAAGTCGCGGCAATTGAGCCCGTCGAATCCCTCTACGGCCTGTTCGACCTGTCGACTGGCTCCGTGGAGACCGCATCCGAGTGCGGCAGCAGCGACCCAGCGACTGAGGTTCTGGCGGTCGATGGAACACACAGTCCCCCGGTTTCCCTCGCACTGACGGAGGCGCGGGTGGGGCGAACCGTCGCGTCCCCACGATGAGTATCTCCCCGAACCTCTCACGTCATTATAGTGAGAGGAGCTTCGCCGCCGGAACATGGACGCGCGCCTGGCTAATCTCGCCGAGCACACTCGACTGGAGAATCTCCAGCGAATACTCGACGAGCAAACGCGTCAGCGAGCTCCCGAGTCCAGTCGACGTCAGCAAGCTCCCGAGTCCAGTCGGCGTCGGCTCTTCTCGCCGCCTCAGGTATATCGAACCCCAGTTCAGAATTTGGCCGCTGCAACCCGTATAGCAGAATCAATTCAGCCCTCCCAGTCAGAGGCTGGCAGGGGCTTGTTACAGATCAGAGCGTTGCTCCGGGCGGCGGGAAACCAGAATTCCGCTGTTTCTCAGTCGCGGAACAGGATCCACAGTCGATCCGTTGCAACCGATACAGTCCAGTCGGCTCACAGCCTGCGGTCGCCCCCGAGGCGTGAGGACATGGCGACCGGCATGATCAGTACGGAAGGAACGAGCAGTATGATCACCGATCCGATCGTGATGATCGACGTCGAGTGCCAACCCCTCCCCGGAGGAGTGGGTCATATGCGCCTCGACGTCGGGATGACAGGCGCCCTCGTAGCGTTGGGCAGAGGGTTCCCGTCGACCCCAGGGACCCAGGCTTTGATGCGAGATCTGTCCTCGTTCAAGGCTTGGTTGACAGGAACAGGGCTCATTGGGAAGGCCAGAACAGAGATGCGCCCGCCAGCAGCAGAGTACATGCTTCAGGGCCAGAGTGTTTCAGTCGAGCCATCAGAGCCGCAGTGATTCCTCCCAATTTTAGGCTGGAGACTAGAATCAACAAGTTCACCGGTGAATCTAAGCCTGACACTTGGCTCGAAGATTACCGAGTGGCTGTACAGATTGGCGGTGGCAATGATGAGGTGGCCATGAAGCATTTACCTCTCATGTTAGAGGGCTCAGCCAGAGCGTGGCTAAATCAGTTGGCACCCAACAACATTTACACTTGGGAGGATCTCTCCCGAGTGTTTATCACAACCTTTGAAGGAACATGCAAGCGACCTGCAGGCCTTACAGAGTTGCGGTCTTGCATGCAGAAGCCAAATGAAACCCTGAGGGAATACATCCAGAGGTGGATCAGACTGCATCACTCGGTTGAAAATGTGCCAGACCATCAAGTAGTCTGTGCCTTCAAGGAAGGCATTAAATATAGAGAGTTGAATCTGAAGTTCGGTCGAACTGGAGAGATGTCTCTAAATCGGATGATGGAGATTGCCACCAAGTACGCTAATGGTGAAGACGAGGACCGACTCCGGAGTGGCAAGCACAAGGCAGTCGCCCAAGAAACAGGAGGAAATTCCAGTCGGAAACAGAAGCGGAAGTCTGAGCCAGCCGCTCCTGGGGAGGCCCTGGCCGTAGCCCAGGGAAACTTCAAGGGAAAACCCAAGGGCACCTGGAAGCCCAAGAAAGTCAAGGATCAGGATGGAAACGATGTTTTGGATCTGCCGTGTCACATCCACACCAAGAAAGATGAAGATGGTAATTTTATTTACCCAAAGCATACCACTCGACAGTGCCGGCTCCTAATCCAGCAGTTTCAAGGCAAACAGTCCAAGGATAAGGAAAAAGAGTCAGACAGAGTCGAGGACAAGGACGATAGCGACGATGGATACCCCCAAATCAATTCCACCCTGATGATTTTTGCTGATGTCGAAAGCAAAAGTCGACTGAAAGTCATCAACAGTGAGGTGAATATGGTTGCTCCGGCAACACCCAGTCATCTGAAGTGGTCTCAGACTGCCATCACGTTCGACCAGTCTGATCACCCTACGCACATTGCCACCCCTGGGAGGCAAGCATTGGTGGTCGATCCAATTGTCGAAGGCACTCGACTGACCAAAGTCTTGATGGATGGTGGCAGTGGCCTGAACATACTGTATGCTGAAATATTGAAAGGAATGGGCATTCCGATGTCCAGGCTCAGCACCAGTAACATGAGTTTCCACGGAGTCATTCCTGGGAAGAAAGGCCAATCACTCGGCCAGATCGCTCTTGATGTGGTTTTCGGTGATTCAAAGAATTACCGCAAGGAAAAGTTGACATTCGAGGTTGTGGACTTCCAAAGTGCTTATCACGCCATTTTGGGCAGGCCAGCTTACGCACGCTTCATGGCCCGGCCATGTTACATGTATCTCAAACTGAAGATGCCTGGCCCCAAAGGTGTGATCACTGTTACGGGCAATCGGAAGAAGGCGGAAGAGTGCTTTCAGAAGGGCTCAAAGATTGCAGATGCTCAGATGGCAGTGGTCGAGCTGCAAGAGTACCAAAAGACTACCGATCCAAGCGAGTTGCTACGAGCCAAGAAGCCTGCTTCAGAATCAGCTTTTCAGTCGTCCGGTGAAACAAAGACAGTCCACATTCACCCGACCAACCCCGATGCTGCCCCAACTCACATCTCAATGACGCTTGACTCCAAATAGGAAGAAGCGCTCATCCAGCTCCTCCGTGAGAACTGGGACATCTTCGCATGGAAACCCTCTGACATGCCTGGAGTTCCCAGGGGGCTGGCTGAGCACCGTCTACGAGTCGACCCAAAATTCAAGCCTGTGAAGGAACATCTTCGACGGTCCGCCGTCCAGTAGAAGCAAGCCATTGGCGAGGAGGTGGCTCGGCTCTTAGCAGCAGAGTTCATCCGAGAAATTTACCACTCCGAGTGGCTCGCCAATGTCGTCATGGTCCCCAAGAAAGACAAGTCACTTCGCATGTGCATTGATTTCAAACATATCAATCGGGCCTACCCGAAAGATCATTTTCCTCTCCCTCGCATCGACCAAATAGTCGACTCAACTGCGGGATGCGAGAGGTTGTCTTTTCTAGATGCTTATTCCGGGTACCATCAGATCCGTCTGTATGGACCCGACGAAATCAAAACAGCTTTCATCACCCCATTCGGATGCTTCTGTTATGTCACCATGCCGTTCGGCCTCAAGAACGCCGGAGCCACGTTCATGAGAATGATTTAGAAGTGTTTACTCACTCAAATCAGTCGGAATGTGCAGGCATACATGGACGATATTGTGGTCAAGTCACGGAAAGGTTCCGACCTGCGGGCTGACCTTGCTGAAACCTTTGCTAACCTCAGGAGGTATGATATCAAGCTCAATCCATCAAAGTGCACATTCGGAGTTCCAGGTGGAAAGTTACTCGGTTTTCTCATTTCCGAACGGGGGATCGATGCCAATCCTGAAAAAGTTGGCACCATACTCCGGAAGAAGCGTCCTGTTCACGTGCACGATGTCCAAAAGCTTACAGGCTGCTTGGCCGCCCTAAGTTGATTCATTTCTCGTCTCGGTGAAAAGGCGTTGCCCCTTTACCGACTGATGAAGAAGTCTGACAAGTTCGAGTGGACTCTGGAAGCTGATGCAGCATTTGCAGAGCTCAAAGCTCTGCTCTCCACCCAGCCCGTGCTTGCTGCCCCAATCAGCAAAGAGCCTCTGCTGCTTTACATTGCAGCCACAGGGCAAGTTGTCAGCACAGTACTTACGCTCGAGCGGGAAGAAGAAGGAAAGGCCTTCAGAGTTCAGCGCCCAGTCTATTATGTGTCTGAAGTTTTGACACCTTCAAAACAAAGATACCCTCACTACCAGAAGCTTGTATATGGGATTTATATGACCATGAAGAAGGTTGCGCATTACTTCTCTGACCACTCCATTACAGTCGTCAGCGGCGCCCCGCTGTCAGAGATTCTGCATAACAGAGATGCAACTGGTCGAGTGGCCAAGTGGGCGATTGAACTCCTTCCCCAAGATATCAAGTTTGAAGCAAAGAAGGCTATCAAGTCCCAAGCAATCGCAGATTTCATCGCTGAGTGGATTGAGCAGCAACTTCCGACTCAAGTTCACTCGGAGCACTGGACCATGTTCTTCGATGGATCTAAGATGCTGAATGGTTCCGGTGCTGGGGTAGTATTAGTCTCCCCTCGAGGAGATAAGCTCAGATACGTTCTCCAGATTCACTTCGATTCCTCCAATAATGAAGCAGAATATGAAGCACTTTTATATGGGTTGCGCATGGCCATTTCACTCGGCGTCCGTCGCCTCATGGTCTATGGCGACTCAGATTTGGTGGTCAATCAGGTGATGAAGGAGTGGGACGTCAGACGTCCGGCAATGACTGGTTATTGCAATGCAGTGAGAAAGCTAGAAAAGAAATTCGAGGGGTTAGAACTTCATCACGTCCCCCGACTGAAAAATCAGGCAGCTGACAATTTGGCAAAGATAGGCTCCAAGAAAGAAGCCATTCCCAGCGACGTGTTCCTGGAACACATTCATTCGCCGTTAGTCCAAGAAGATCCCTTTATAGAAGAAGCCCCGCAGCCGAAAAGTGCCACAGATCCGACTGAAGTCGAAGTTCCTGCTGTGGTCGACCTAATCATGGAAGTCTTGGCAATCACTCCCGACTGGACGATACCGTACATCGCGTATATCCTAAGGAAAGAGCTCCCAGAAGACGAGGAAGAGGCTCGACAAATCGTCCGCCGATCCAAGGCCTTCACAGTCATAAAGGGGCAGTTGTATAGAGAAAGCGCGACTGGAATCGGTCAGAAGTGCATAACACCAGAAGAAGGTCGGATAATCCTTGATGATATCCACTCGGGGACCTGTGGCCACCATGTGTCCTCTCGGACCATTGTGGCTAAAGAATGCCGAGCGGGATTTTACTGGCCTAGAGCAAATGAGATGGCAAAAGAGATAGTCGGCAAGTGTGGAGGCTGCCAGTTCTACTCCAACATGTCACACAAGCCTGCATCAGCCCTGAAGACCATTCCACTCGTCTGGCCCTTTGCTGTCTGGGGAATGGACATGGTTGGTCCACTGAGAACAGGCAGGAGCGGATTCACGCATGTTCTTGTGGCAGTCGACAATTTCACCAAATGGATTGAAGCCAAGCCTATCAAAAATCTTGATGCTAGCACTGCTATCGGTTTCATCAGAGAGTTGATATTCAGGTATGGGGTCCCGCATAGCATCATCACTGACAATGGGTCAAACTGCGATTCAGACAAGTTCAGAGCTTTTTGCGCCTCTCAAGGCACACGAGTCGACTACGCGTCGGTCGCGCATCCTCAGTCGAATGGACAAGCTGAAAGAGCAAATGGTCTGATTCTCAAAGGACTGAAGCCTCGGCTGATGCGTGATCTCAAGCACGCGGCAGGTGCTTGGGTCGACGAGCTTCCGTCAGTTCTGTGGGGATTGAGGACCACCCCTAACCGGTCGACTGGAAGAACTCCATTCTTTCTAGTTTATGGAGCCGAAGCGGCTCTGCCAAGTGATCTTCTTCACAACGCGCCCCGAGTCGAGCTTTACACTGAAGATGAAGCAGAACATGCCCGGCAAGACGCAGTCGACCTCCTAGAAGAAGAAAGGGAGATGGCCATGATCAGATCGACCATTTATCAGCAAGACTTGCGTCGATACCACGCCCGGAATGTGAAGAGTCGAGCCTTCCAAGAAGGAGATTTGGTCCTCCGAGTGGATCAACAGAAACCACACAAGCTTGCTCCTACTTGGGAAGGCCGCTTCATCATCACCAGAGTCCTCCACAATGGAGTGTATCACATCTACAATATTGATCGCCAGATCGATGAGCCACGAGCTTGGAATGCGGAACTACTCCGCCCCTTTCACACTTGAGCTCTCCCTTGGACGAGATGTAATAAGAAAAATTCCTGCAGTTCATTTTTATCAAAGGCAAGAGTGTTCCATTAATTGTTGTCACTTTTGTTTACATACGAAATCCCCCAGTGGGTGACTTAGCTGCGAATCCGTTTCGCCTAAGTTTGAAAAAATCCTACGGAGTGGAGAACGATCCTCTCACTCGGGGGCTTAGCTGCAGTCCAGTACTCGCCTAAGTTCTCTCACCTAGAGACTTAGCTGCAGTCCGGCACTCGCCTAAGTTTGAAAAAATCCTACCGAGTGGAGAGCGATCCTCCCACTCGGGGGCTTAGTTGTAGTCCAGTACTCGCCTAAGTTCTCTCACCTAGAGACTTAGCTGCAGTCCGGCACTCGCCTAAGTTTGAAAAAATCCTACCTAGTGTAGAGAGATCCTCCCACTCGGGGGCTTAGCTGCAGTCCAGCACTCGCCTA
>NC_041386.1:309236885-309352183 GCF_002162155.2 Triticum dicoccoides
CAAATCTCCCACTCGGGGGCTTAGCTGCAGTCCAGCACTCGCCTAAGTTCTCTCACTTAGAGACTTAGCTGCGGTCCGGCACTCGCCTAAGTTTGAAAAAATCCTACCGAGTGGAGAGTGATCCTCCCACTCGGGGGCTTAGCTGCAGTCCAGCACTCGCCTAAGTTCTCTTGCCTAGAGACTTAGCTGCAGTCCGGCACTCGCCTAAGTTTGAAAAAATCCTACCGAGTGGAGAGCAAACCTCCCACTCGGGGGCTTAGCTGCAGCCCAGTGCTCGCCTAAGTGTTTAAAAATCCTACCGAGTGGAGAGTAAACCTCTCACTTAGAGACTTAGCTACAGCCCAGTGCTCGCCTAAGTATAGGACTCGACCCAATCCGCGAGTCGACCGCTACCTTCTCCCTTGGAGCTGCGTCACAAATACAAGATTATTCCGAGTGAAGATCAAGTTCCGCTCGACGAATCAAACCGTGAAGATATCCAACGAGAAATCAAGTTCAGAAAAAGCCCAGAAGATCCCAGACCTCAAAGTACTCGAGCCCTCGGCTCAGTGGAGTTTAAACGGTTACAAATCCACTCGGCATCCCGAGGTAAATTCAAAGTTTTTCACTCCTCGGGAGGAGGACTGGAAGGGGCGACGAACTCATCCAATTCGATCCCGTCGGCAATGTGGGTGGCAGCAGCGATGAAGGTCTCCATGAAGTCTTGAAAGCTGTGCTTCCTGGTATTGGCAACTTGGATGGCCACCAGCTTTTCTTCTCGCGCCTCCTTGCAATGGACGCGGACCAGAGACAGAGCGACATCAGCACCACATCTAGCAGAAGATTTCTTCCATTCCACCACTCGACCTGGGACTTCGTTAAGTCGAGCCATCATAGACTCGAGGTCGTTCTGAAGCGTCGTCCCAGGCCAGAGTGATGTGTCGATCCGCGACATCGCCACTTTCAGCCGAGCCAGATAGTCAACGACGCTGGCAGTACGAGACTCTAGATGAAGCACGTTCATTGCAGCCTCGTCCTTCACAAGAGAGTTAACAGGGTCCAAGCTTGGCTCCACTCGACTAGTCTCCTCTTCAAAATTCTGGCAAAGCTCTGCATACACGATCCAAGGATAAGTCAATTTTCATAGACTCAGTCGACACAAAAACCAGTCGGAACTAAATGTGCACCTTCAAGCTTAAGGTACAACTTCTTGGCGAGGCTCCCCAAGTAGCTCTCCAGGTCGTCCCTCCCACGAGCGATGCCTTCCAGCTTCTCGCTCAGGGTGAGGTTCTCCTTCTTCCAACGTGAACACTCCCTGTTGGCTTCATTCAGAGCGGTCTTCAGCTTGGTATTCTCTTCTTCTAAGTGGTCGACCGAAGCCAGCTTCTGTGCGGCCAGAGCGGTCTTGTCATCAGCCTCCTTACGGGCAACAGCCAATTCCTGATCCTTCTTCGCCAGAGCTTCGTTCAATTTTTCTGCGAAGAAATGATGATTGAATCGGAAATAACAAAAGGGTACTCAAGCCCAAAGACTAACCAATCGACAAAGTCGTCTTACCTGCGGCGCCGTCTCTGACCTTCTGTAGCTCTGTTCTGGCCAGCTCCAGATCAAGGTTCAGTTGAATCTTCTGCTTCTCCAACTCAGTATAGCGAGCTACGAGTTCGCAGGATTTCTGTAAAAGCAAAATCAGTCGACAGACGTCCAAGATAAGTTGCTTCCGAGTAACTAAGGGACAATGACGACGTTTCTAAGACCACAGCCGAATCAAAAACATTCGACAGTAGTCTCGGGGACTACACCCAGTGGGTGCACTCAGCGTGCCCCCACTGGTTTGACCAAAAAAAAAGAGTTCCACTCGACCTGGCCCGACCAAACCGAGTGAAGAAATACAGCTACAGCAACACAATGTAAAGACTATAGTCGACTGCCAGCAGTCCACCGTAGTCTCGGGGACTACACCCAGTGGGTGCACTTAGCATGCCCCCACTTGTCCAAGGATTGGCAGACACACCCAGTGTGTGTACAGATACAAAGATCTTCGGAAAAGAGACTCTCCAAACAGCATATCATAACAGACCAAGTGTTGAGTTGACTGACCTGGACGTTGCTCTGAAGAGCCGACCTTGCGTCATAGGCTGCTTGGCTGGCCTCCCAAGCCATCTTCACTTGCTCCATCATGATCCCCACCTGGCGTATAGCCTCCTTTGCAGCAGCCGCTTGGTCCTCAGGGACGGGGTATGTGGCAAAAAGCGAAGACGGATCCGCAGTCGACGACGAGGGCCGCGCACTCGCCAGAGGAACGGCGAAGGTCACTGAAGGTCACCACCATCCCGAGCCTCGGCCTCGGACGCCGGAGCGGATTGGGGGGTCTTGTCAGCCGACGCCCTCTTGTGCCTCCTCACTCTCAACGGTTCGTTGTCTTCATCATCCGGGAGGTTGATAACATGAGGAGGAGCTACAAGGAAAACATTCAATCGACCAGAGTAGCAATAAAGGTTCAGTCGACTCAAAGGCAGGACGTCAGCAATCGTACCAGGGTTGGAGGTAACAGTGTCCTCCATCTCTTGGTCGTCGTTCCTAGTGGAGACCTCAGAAGTAGCACCGCTGCAAATCTCGAAAGTCAATCAGTTGGCTCAGTGAATCGACCAAGGATCCGTCCCCGGCCGACAAAGGAAAGCAAGTCTTATTATTACCCGGAAATGGTAGGAACAGCTATCTTCATCTTAGGCAGAGCCTTGGGCGGCTTGGATGGCGTCGCTCGTGGATGCTTGGGAGCCTTCCCAGTCGGCGGAGGAGAAGAAGTCCGAGGGCGTTTCGACGACTGCCCAACAGGAGCGGTCGCCTTGCCACGTTCCCGCGCTGGATCGTGGGTGAGCTTGGATCGCCCCTCCGGGCGGGGGGGGGGGGTCAACCTCCTCCTCCTCCCCTTCGCTGGGGAAGATGTCGTCGCGTCCCTCTCCCTCACCGTCGGACTCCCACTCGCCTTGGTCGTCCCTGCTCTCGCCTCCGCTCGCCTCCCCTTCCTCAGTCGACCCCTGTGCCCCGTTGGGCGTCGAGTACATCTCGTTGGTCGCCTGGAAAACAACAGACAAGACGAAAGTCAATCGACTTATTCAAAGAAGAACAATACAGAAGACAAGATATCAGTCGGGAGCACAAAGACATACCTGGTCCACCTCATACGAGTTGTCGAGTGGGATTACCCTCCTGGCTCCTCGGGGGTTGTCTTTGTTCCCCGTGATGCTCGACAGCCACCCCTCCACCATCTCGTCGGTGACCTCCTCCGGGTGGACCCGAGTGGTGTCGTCAAGACCCGAATACAGCCACATCGGGTGGTCGCGGGCCTGGAGCGGTTGGATGCACCTTTGAAGGAAGACCTCCAGCAGGTCCATACCAGTCACGCCCTCGCGGACAAGCTCAACCACTCGACCTGCCAGCATCTTGACTTGGGCCTTTTCCTCCGGCGTGACTTTCAGAGAGGCAGGCTTCTCGGCTCGGTCGAGGGAAAAAAGAGGAAGACCAATCGACTATCCTGGGGTCGCCTCGTCCTTGCAGTAGAACCAGGTCGACTACCAGCCACGGACCGACTCCGAGAAGGTGATAGATGGAAAACAACTCTTCCCCCTCGTCTGGATCGCCAGGCCCCCGCACAGCTGGATCACCTGCGTCCTCTTGTCACTTGACTTAGCCTTCTTGACCGATTGAGAACGGCAGGTAAAGATGTGTTTGAAGAGTCCCCAATGGGGTCGACAACCCAAGAAAGCCTCACACATGGAGATGAAAGCAGCAAGGTAGACAATGGAGTTGGTAGTGAAGTGGTGGAGCTGCGCTCCGAAGAAATTCAGGAAACTCCGGAAGAAAGGATGGGGCGGCAGAGAAAACGCTCGGTCGATGTGGGTGGCTAGGAGCACGCACTCACCGTCGCGGGGTTGAGGTTCGATATCTCCCCCCGGAAGACGCGCAGCTTCGTGGGGAATGACTCCCCCCTCGACCATATCGTCGAGATCCTCTTGCCGGAGCACCAATGGCATCCAGTCGCCCTGGATCCAACCTTTGGGCAGAGCGGTCCTGGAGGAGGATCCGCCCCGAGCAGACCTCTTCCCTTTCCCCGCCGCCGCCGCCTTCTTCGCGCGCTCCAAAGCAGTGGTCTTGCCCTTCACCATCGTCGCCGGCGAGATCTCACACGGGCTCGCGGCGCTAGGGTGAGAGCAGAGGTAGCGGGAGGACTGGCGAAGGGAGAGAGGAAGAAGGAAGGAGAAGAGAGTGCACGGCTTGGAAACCCCGAGCCGGCAACTTATAAGGGGCCGCTCCCGAGTGGCTGACTGGTAGGCCCAGGCTATCCAGTCAAATCCCGCAGCAGACGCGCACGCAGTACGTGGCGAAAAAGGCGACGCGGAGATTGAGGAACTTCTGCTTTATCGCTTCCGATTACTGCGTCTGCTCCCGTCCCGCGCGCTTCCCAAAATCCGAATCCCGCGACATCCGCGGGCCACAGAACAACTTGCCAAAAACAGAAGACCTCGCTCGCGCCGACACTCGGCATGTCACAAGCAAAGAAATTCACTTGATGAAAGGCCTAGAATGGATCAAGGCGACTGAAAGAGGTTGATCACGTCATCCGTGACGATCGGCCCGAAACGAGGCACTCGTGTAGCCCGAAGAACCAGTCGGAAAGATCCCCAACTCTTTCCCCACTCTAACCTCGATCCATTCGGGGGCTAATGATGAAGCTATGTACCTAGGGTAGGGGCACGGACCCGTCCAAAGAGCTCTACCCAAGGACATCCCTAGAAGAAGTCACCTTTCAATCGACTTGAAGGTATCCCACTCGACGGGTTCAAGACACTCGACCAAGAAGCTATCACTCGACCATGAAGCCAACCACTCGACTGCCAGGAGACCTAAAGTCACTTTGCAGGCAAACGGTCGGCTGTTAGGTAGTATTTATGATCATTATAGCACTTTATTAGGGGCGTTACCAGTAACGCCCAACCTTAAATGTACCTTAAACCCTGCATTACTGAGGGCAGGAGGGGGCCGGCGAACTCTATATAAGCCACCCCCCTCCTCAGTATGAAGGGTTCGCACCCCTGTAATCCATACACGCATAATCCAGTCGACCGCCTCCGGGCTCCGAGACGTAGGGCTATTACTTCCTCTGAGAAGGGCCTGAACTCGTAAACCTTGCGTGTAACAACTTCCCAATAGCTAAGATCTAGCCTCTCCATATTCACCCCCCTACATCACTGTCAGAGTTAGAACCACGACACTAATGTGTTTTTGAGTGTACACAGGTCTATAAGTCTATGAGGAGTTTGATATTTCCAGAGAAAGTCGACCCCTAAAAATGAATGTCTTCGACTGAAGACTTCAGATTTCTAAATACTTTCTGAAGACATTAAAAGTGAAGAAATTGGTGTGATCATGAAGACTTGATATTCAGGCGAGGAACATGAAGCGTGAAGACTTATGTTTTCGTAGTTTCATTTTCTCTTTCTTGAGTCATAGGAAACACCGTACTATTAAAGGGGGTTGAGGTAAAACTAAGGAAAAGTTTCCAAGTGATGCTCATCTCAAAATCCTACACCTACCAATCCCTTCATGTGAACCATTGGAAATCTCATACAGTACAAACAATTTCTTCAGTGACAGAGATAAAGTTCTTCTGGTCTCTGAGGAAAATTTGTTCTGACTGAGGAGTGAGGAACTCTCCAGTGCGGATTGCCTACAAGTGAGGAACATGATAGCCCTGAGGAATTTGATAGCCAAATTTCCGACCGTTGATGTGCTACACTCCAGTTGTCCCAAAATATCTACCCACCTAACGATCATCTCATTGAAGGGCATTTATGTCTTATCATGTCGGGCTGCTCCCTAGGCTATAAATAGACGCTCCCTACAACAACTAGCTGGTTGGCTGCTCCACGAGAAACTAACACTTGTCATTGAGAGCATCCCATCCTCCGAGGACTTTGAGCGAAAATCATCAAGTGAGGAAAAACCCAAAACCCCAAACCAAACACCTACAAACCCAAAGTGATTGAGCATCACTTAAGAGATTGTTCCTATGTGGAACCAATGCTTGTTACCTTTGAGGATTGTGCATCCTCTAGACGGTTAGGTGTCATGGTCTAGAGCATCCAAGAGGAAACTGTGGATCGCCGAGTGACCAAGTTTGTGAAGGTTTGGAAGTCACCTGAAGACTTACCACGAGTGATTGGACGAGGTCTGTGTGACCTTAGTTCAAGGAGAATACGGTGAGGACTGTGTGTCCTTAGGTTTAAATACCTAGCCGCTCTAACCAAACATATAACAATCACAACAATTGGAACTGGTCTACCAAATCATTGTCTTCACCAAGCTTACTGGTTCTATTTCCTCAACCCCTTCATTTCCTCATTACTGTGTTGTGTGCTTGTTCATATATGTTTGAAGGCTTTGACTGAAGACTTTCTCAATTTCCTCAGTTCAATTTTTTCAGTATGTTTGTCTTCATTCGGTTTTATCCTGTCCTTACACTTTCTGTACTTTGTGTTTTGTTTCCAATCCATCATGATGTCCATGCTTATGTTATGTCGTGTCTGCATATGAGTACTTATTCCGCTGCAAGTAGTTCTTCGCTTAGGAATTCCCTCACCCTGAAATTCCTTGGTGAAGAATTTATAAAAGTCGCCTATTCACCCCCCTCTAGTCGACTTAACGCACTTTTAGTGCTTCTTTCCATCATGCATGAATGTATAAGTGTTGGATTTTCCTGCATGCACCACATCATGATCAAACTGCCACGGTCTTCCCAATAACAACTGACATGCATACATCAGCAAAACATCACATTCCACCTTTTCAATATAATTCCAACAACAAATAGCACACATGCCTTATGTGTAATATTTAATTTTCCGGAGCCATATAGCCACTCCATGTGGTGCGGTTGGGGGTGCCGCCACATGGACAAACCCAATGCATGCACGAAATCTTTGCTAATGGCATTGGTAAAGTTGTCGCCATCAATTATCATCTTGCATGAAGGATCCTTGTTCTTGCACTGGGTTTTAAAACACTCCATCGTTGCCCCTTTGCACCACTATCCTCCTACACCTTCTCCACCAAAAGATTCAGCCGCTTCATCGGTGCATCAAATTCTTCCTTTGATTTTACTTCCTCTTCTCTTCTTTTTATCAAACGACTTTTCCAACCCTTCGTGAACACATCCACTGGCATAGGAATAAATTGTTTTTGACCCTTCTATGATATAGATAAACTATTTTTCTTGACATTCCGAACAGCCCCAACGCACATGCACCATGGGTTACCAAGTAGGAAATGGCAAGACACCATGGGCACTGGACAAACCTGGGAAAATTTTGTACAACAATATTTTCCCAAATAAAAAATTAGCAAAATCCGATGTGTAATTTTTATTTCACCTTTGAACCACCTTAGTGTGTACGGTATTTCAAGAGGCGCCATATTCAGCCCCATTTTTTCACCACCTCGATGCTTACCATGTTGACCACAGAACCTTCATCCATTGTCAAATTGACACATCGCTCCTTCGCGACGCAAAGAATGTGAAAAAGAACGACATCGCCAATGCCTTCCTCCTCCATCAATATGTTCTTACTCAACATGTTGATGCTCACCTTCGCAGACAATATTGCAAACCGAATCACCGCGACTAACCTTAGCTCTGGATGCCACTTGATGAGGCACAAACTAGCGAGATGCTAATTCGCGCGTGTAGATGGCCCGATCTTTCACGGCGATATTTGATCTAGAATTCTTTCGCCTTGTTCCTGCTTGCAACCTCCAATAATAATTTTCACCCATGTACGAAAATACACTAACAAAAATAATGATCCCTTGGGATCAACACGTAGGTTTCAATATGATGATCAACCCTCCATCGCTAGTAGATTTTCTCGATGGAAAATCAGAGAAAATACTCACAATTGGGTCGTCCAAAACATGGACATTTTCTAAGTTTTTTCATAACTCACGGATAAACAAAAACTAAACTTACATCGGCCAAAGCCTGGCCTTTTATATGGTTGAACTCCCATACGCTAAGAAAAATCCAGAGACTAAATCCTAACATAATCAAAACTGACGTACGTGGCAAACTAGCACAACTCAAAAGGAAATATATCTTTTTTTATTTGGACCTGGAATCCAAAATGACTAATTAACTTGCATGCAACATAAGTCCCTCGCGATGCAAACTAAGATCAATTGAGCCAATCCATATCCAATCAGGTGGAGTACGAAACTTTGGCTCCACCTTGTCACGTAAAGGCTCTCTTTTTATATCTGGTCTCCTCCTTTGTTGTAGATCTATTAGCTTATAGTTCGATTTTAACTACTGATTCAATCCACCCTAGCATCCTAGTTTTTTATAGTCCAAATATGTTCATACAATACAACCATGCATCAACTTGTCAATCACATTTCTTGAATGTAATGCATGCACCACGGAATTGATAGTTGGCCTGTTAATTAAAGAATTTATTCTTGGTCCACACAAATGACACACACGATCATCTTTTCCTAGATGAAATATGGCTGCATGCACGTCATTATTTTCTACAACTTTTCCGTTCCGTAATTCTTTCACTAGCTCAGATTGAGTAGCATCATCAATTGATGTTGTGGTGCTCGTATCACTTTGCCATGCTTCATGACATATATACCTGGTGTGTTGCATCCAATTCTTCAATTACTTGTTACTATCATATGCTTGGTTGCAACAATGTCATCACTTCACATATGTCATGTCCCATTCATTGCTACATGCTTGCCTTGATTGCGTCACACATGATGAACAATTGCTCTTTCTATTGTGTTGAGTGCCACACTATACTCACTACACCCTATGCATGTTATGCTTAGATTGTCTTGCACTTGACCCATGTTGTCGGTGCAACAAACCCTGGGTCCGTTTCCCAGACTGTGCATAGGCCTAAGGACAAGTTCGCAGCACCCAAGACCAGACCAAGAACTAAGGATCGGCCCTTTGAAGAATCAAAGTGCAAATCAAGAAGACCAAGTCGAGCCAGAGAAGCAAGATATCCCTAAGGGAAAAACCTCCCTTGCCGGGCAGGCGATCCTGGCGAGGTCGGCGTTACCCTGCAAGCAAGCCTATAGATCGTCCCGGCAGGCCTGCCAGGGCTTGCGGAGGCGAACTGCTCCACCGCACCACCTGACAGTGACGCAAGTCATCGATCGGTTTGGTGTCAATCCCCTGAGTGACTAAGTGGCTGCTTCGTGCTACATGGCAGCCACTTCGTATGGAAAACACCTCCAAATGACACCCGTCTTAAGACATGTCAAGCAAGCAGGCACGAAGCTGGCAAAACAGTCCGGCAAGGCTTGCGGGGCACACTGTGATGTGACACTGAGCGGTGCATTTAATGCGCTCTATCCGCCTGCAGAGTTAGGTATGATAGCATTGTTTTCTATCTAATCAGTGTGTAAAAGATTGATTAGCCATTTTGGTGAGCCCTTTATCTATAGAAGGAGGCCCATGGCAACCGTAGACAGGATTCGACCCTTGCATATTCATATACGCGTAGCTACTCTCGCCCCGAGGCAACCCTGCTGGGCAAGAGTGCTACATTCTCCACCATCAATCCACCAAAGCAGGAGTAGGGTTTTACGCCTCACGGCAGCCCGAACCTAGGTAAAACAGCTCGTGTGATCTCTTCCCTGTTGTGTTATGCTTCTCCTCTCTTTGTGCAATGTGCTCATCCCCCCGCCGAACCAAAAGGGCTCATGGACCCATAGTTGGCCGTAGTTTCCCATGACATCTTTGGCGCGCCAGATAGGGGCATTCACTTGCGCGAACCAGAGAGCTTAAGCAGTGTGTCACCTTCATCGCCATTTTCATCATCGACGGCTCCATCGAATATGGCGCTCAAGAAGAAGCCCGGTGCCACAGCTCACCAGTCCACCTCGAAAGCCCCGCTGCCGTGACCGCCGACGTCACGGGGACCGTGGGGACGCATGGAGGTGTGGACGCTGCGGGGGACGTGGGCCATGCAGGCGGCATTGTTACGGCCTCCCCCGCAGTCGTAGCAGGAGCGGGAGGCACCGGAGAAGGACAACACCAACAACATCCTGGTGATCACGCTCCACGAGGTATGGGTAGAGAGATTATTCCTTCTGTCCCTCCCTTCCTAGCCGAGGGGCATAGCCACGGTGGTGACGTTCGCCCTGAGGCAAATCGCAATCCTCCGGCCGCCCCTGCCGTGGGCGCGGTCGCAGGACATGCACCGCCCCCGGAGCAAATTGGCCCAGCCAATGCTCCGGATGGGGCCATTGATTCACATGTGCCATCGCCTCGTCACCACACCATCCAAGCGACTGGCTCAAAACTGGCAGGAGCCTGCCGCAGCCACTACTAGCACCATCAGGAGCCAGGTAATGTTGCGGTCTACATCATCCTCACCTATGCCAATTGCTGCTTCGGAGGCCATGGCACGGGCCTAGATGCAGCTGAGATTTCCGCCGGCAGCTGATCAGATGGATGAGTGGGGAGCCACCATGCAGAGCCTGATTGGCTTTGCCGAGGCTGGAGGCTCACAGCGAGCTGGCCCGCCACAGCCTCCCGAGATGACGACAATAGGCCACGTTGCTGGCCATGCAGAAGGGGCCACCCCCACGGTGTAATCCCCACCATGGCAAGCAGCACGAGGGCCACGCGACCAAGAGCTTGATGATGTCTTGATGGCTTCATCTGATCCTCAAGCATGTCAAGGCCAATGGCGAGCCCCAGAGGACAGTCAGAGGGAGGGCGCATGCATCACCATCGAGCGACGCCGCAACAACTACCACCAGTCTAATGGACGCGATGACCCCAACGTCGACGAGCCTGCACTCGGTAGTGGCGGTTACCTGCCTTTTGAGGCTGGGTGCCCTGCCTTCACCTGTGAGCTGCGGCAAGTCTGTTGGTTATCCGCTCGCACATTCAAGCCAGAGATACCAGAGAAGTATGATGGGAGACTAAACCCGGCAGAGTTCTGGAGCATCTACACCATCGTTGTTCAAGCTGCCGTGGGAAGAGATGAGAAGGGTTTTGCCAAGTACTTCCCTTTGGCACTCAAGCCGAACGTGAGGTCTTGGCTAATGCAGCTGCCAGACAACTCCATCTCGACCTGGGCTGACCTGTGCCATGAGTTCGTTGGTGCCTTTACGGGCAGCCATCAAGAACCATGGTGGCCCAGCGATTTGCGGCTTCCCCCATAGAAGGAAGGAGAGACCCTGAGGAAGTACATGCAGAGGTTTATCCGACTCCACAGAAATATTCCAGATATCCACCCGGCAGCTATGATAGCTGCGTTCCAATCCAACGTGCGCAATCGTCGGATACGTTCCAAGATGAACGTTCGGTTGCCCAAACTTTGAAGAAGCTTTACACCTTGGTGGAAAAGTGTGATCGGGTGGAGGAGGGGAGGAAACTCCCTGGAGAAGAAGATGGCGTCGACATCGACTCAGAGGATGACAACAAGGCCACCAGTGAGAAGAAGAAGTACAAGAAGCGTAACAAGAGGCGCAAGGATAAGGCAGTAATGACCGTTGAGGGATCGGGCACACCGAGTATCGGCAAGAAGGCCAAGGCGGAAACCCCCGGCAAGGAAGTTGCCATGTGCACTGGCTGCCGGGAGGCTGCAGCTGCCTAGAAGGTTGGGAAAGGTGATGGGCCGTACTACAAGATTCATCAGACCAAGGGTCACGATCTCCAAGAGTGTCATCAAGTTGAACAACTCATCAAGAAGATGAGGGCTGAGTATGAGAAGTGTGATAAGGAGAAAGGTCAGAATGGCGCTAGCGATAAGGGCCAAGGCGGCGAAGCAAGTCGCCCCAGCAAGGCTCCTCGGAATCAAGGAAAACCGCCAGAGGTCGTGAGAAGGAATATTGCAATGATGAAAGTGATGGAGGGAATGAAGAGGAAACCAGCGGGCAAGCATTCCAGAAGGCCACTAACGCCCTGTGCACTAATGGGAGTGCATCTCTGCCTCCTCTCAACGCCAGCTGAAATGGTGGGTGCATGAAGTTAATGTTGTGGAGCTAGCGGTAGACTGTCGGAAGCCACTCAAGTGGTCACGCACGCCCATCACCTTTGACGAAGAGGACCACCCAGACCGCACCACCGCGGTAGGGTGCTTGTCGTTGTTGGTCTCACCAACAATCTGCAACCTCAAGGTCACAAATATGTTGGTTAACAGCAGGGCTAGGTTGCATCTGATTTCCCCAAAGGTCATCAGCAAACTCCAGATAGGATAGGGAGAGCTCGAGGTCATGGGCACGTTTTAAGGAATCAACCCCGGCAGGAGTCATCCTAAGGGAATGATCACATTGCTGGTGACATTTGGGGGAGAGTTGAATTACCGGACTAAGAAGGTTGTGTTTGATGTGGTCGACCTCCCCCTGCCATACAACGGAATCCTTAGACTCCTAGCTTTGGCCAAATTCATGGCGGCATCCCACTATGCCTACAACACCTTGAAGATGCCAGGGCCGGTGGGCATCATTTCCAATCCGTCAGACAAGAAGGACGCAATCATTTGCATGGACAAGATCACCGGGACGCTGCCACGGCAGATGCCGCCAAAGCCACAGTTCCTGCCACGGAAAGCAATGGGAAGAAGAAGGCTGGTAGGGATGCCAGCAAGGAATCCAGGAAATGTACCTCTTCGGAGTATGATGCGCCTGCTGATGACTTGCCGGAGAATTACAATAGTAAGAGATCCAAGGCTGCTGCACCTCATGTGAAAAAGGTCCTAGCAGGGCTAGCTGGCGTTGATGGTACTTTCACTATCAGTGCCACCCTTGATGACAAATAGGAAAGCGTGCTTGTTGCCTTCCCGCGGGATGTAATCGAGAACCACCTTGTTATCTGTCCACATGACTGACCCATCAAGCAGAAGGTCCGAAAGAAAGCCTGGGAGCGGTAGCAGTTCATTGTTGGGGAAATCAAGAAACTTGAGGCAGCTGGTTTGGTCAGAGGAGTGTTATATCCAATGTGGTTAGCAAACCCAGTGGTCATGCGCAAGGCTAATGGGGAATGGAGGCTTTGCATAGATTTCATAGATTTGAACAAGGCATGCCCGAAGGACCCATTTCCCTTGCCGTGCATCGACCAGATTGTGGATTCCACTTTCGGGTGTGATTTGCTCTCCTTTCTGGATGCATACTCTGGACATCACCAAATCTTTATGTCCAAGGAAGACGAAGAGAAGACCCCATTCATCACCCCATGTGGCACATACTACATCTTGCAAATGCCTTTCAGGTTAAATAGTGTCGGATCCACTTTTGCAAGAGCAGTTCAAATTGGTTTTGAATCACAGTAGCACGGGACCATGGAAGCTTACATGGTTGTTATTGTGGTTAAAACCAAGGACAGATCGACCCTCATCCAGGACTTAGAAGACATGTTTGCTAACCTGCACAAGATCAACATGAAGCTGAACCCGGAGAAGTGTGTATTTGGTGTTCGCTCCGGCAAGCTACTTGGTTTCTTTGTCTCCCATCACAGGATAGAGGCCAACCCCAATAATATTAAGGCTATTGAGCAGATTTAGGCACCTAAGACAGTTAAGGATGTGAGGCATTTGGCAGGGTGTGTTGCCGCGCTTAGCAGATTCGTCTCTAGGTCTGCCGAGCGTGCCTTGTCGTTCTTGAAAATCTTGAAGATTGCAGGACCCATGAAGTGGACTCCAGAAGCAGACGCAGCACAACAAGATTTGAAGACCTACTTGTCTTCTATGCCCACCTTGGTTGCTCCCAAACCACAAGATCCGTTGTTGCTATACCTAGTGGCAACTAATCAAGTGGTTAGTGTAGCACTAGTGGTGCAAGGGGAAGTGGAAGAGGCAGTAGCCTCAGCCAGTGTCCCTTCAGGGGGAGAGAGCGAGCACAGCCCAGCAAGGCCAGATATGGAGCAAGATAGAGGAGAGCATAGCAGCGGAGGCAACCCCAAGGATGCGCCATGGAAGAAAGTGGTGCATCACCTAGTATACTTCATCAGCTCCCTATTGTAGGGGGCTAGATCCAGGTACTCTAGTGTGCAAGTTTATTTTTGGCCTTATCATGGCCTCAAGGAAACTGCGCCACTACTTCCAAGCCCACGAGATCACGGTTGTCACTCGCTTCCTTTTGCAAAGGATAATCCAAAACCCTGAGACTACCAACAGAATAGTGGAGTGGGCATTGGAGTTATCCAACTTTGGCATGAAGTTTGAAAGCACATCAACAATTCAGAGCAGAGCATTGGCAGAGTTTATTACAGAATGGACACCAACCCCTGATGAAAAGGTACTAGAGATAGTTGTCCCTAGCAAGGAAGCACCCCAAGAAAGGATCATGTATTTCGATGCTGCCTTCTCCCTACAAGGTGCAGGGGCTGGTGTGCTTCTCGTTGCTCCCACTGGAGAGCACCTAAAGTACGTCATCCAGATGCATTTTCCCCTGGGAGGAGGCGACCAACAATACTACAGAACATAAAGGTCTCCTTGTCGGGCTCAGAATTGCAACAGAATTTGGGATCGAGAAGCTGATCATTCAAGGAGATTCACAACTTGTGGTGAGACAAGTCAACAAGTATTACCAAAGTCCATTGATGGAGGCATACATTGAGGAAGTGAGAAGGCTGGAGGAGCGCTTCGATGGATTGGAAACAGAGCACGTACCCGATGCAGAAAATAGCATTGTTGATCATGTGTCAAAGTGTGCTGCACAAAAGCTTCCTGTGGAACTAGGAACTTTTGTTCTCCACCTTACTCAGCCCTCCGTATCCCCGGCAACAATGGCCTGGAAGGGGAGGAAATTGGACTCCGGCAAGCCTCTCCTGGTAGAGCCTCCTAGGGCTCCCGGCAGAGAGCTTGATGGGAACAACTCCTCTTCAGCTAGGGAGCTACCTCCTTCCACCAGACCACCGGTCCTCATGGTCAAGGGGCGCGCTACCATGAAGGAGGAGGTTCCACTAGTCCTTGTTGACGAGCCCCAGGCTCCAACTTGGGCACGACACATAGTTCATTTCCTCCAAACCGGGGAACTTCCCGAAGAGCAAGAAGAAGTTGAAAGAGTATCCCTTAGGGCTAGTTTGTATCAGTTCGTCAATGACAAACTACACAGAAGAAGTCCCAATGGTGTGAAATTGAAGTGCATTAGCCGAGAAGAAGCAAAGGAATTGTGTGGCTCCCACATTATATCAAGGGCTTTGGTTGGGAAAGCATTCCAGCAAGGATTCTACTGGCCCATAGCCCTCCAAGATGCGGTCGAGCTAGTCACCAAATGTGAAGCCTGCCAGTTCCATTCCAAGAACACCCATCTGCCTGCCCAAGCTCTTCACACAATCCCTTTGTCATGGTCGTTTTTGGTCTGGGGGCTCGATATCCTCAGCCCTTTCCCCCGTGCTGCCTGGGGCTTTGAATTCTTATTCATTGCAATCGACAAGTTTACAAAGTGGCCGTAAGTAGAAGCCATGAGAAAGGTGACTGCTCAGTCAGCTATCAAGTTCTTGAAAGGATTGGTTTGCCTCTACGGGGTCCCTTCCCGGATCATCACTGACAACGGCACCCAATTCGCGAGCCGCACCTTCATGCAATATGTTCATGCCTTCGGAAGCAAGATCTCATTTGCTTCTATTGCACATCAAGAAGCAATGGACAAGCTGAGAGGGTGAACACTGAAGTGTTGCGAGGACTCAAGACAAGAACATTTGATAAGCTGCAGAAGTGTGTAAGGCAATGGATCATTGAGCTGTCGGTGGTTATTTGGTCCCTCGAAACCACACCAAATGGAGCTACCAGGTAGATTCCCTTCTCCCTAGTGTATGGGGCAGAAGTAGTTAACCCAACGGAACTCATTGACGGGTCACCTTGAGTGCTTGCCTATGATGAAGTAGCGCAGGATCAGCACCGGTTTGACGATGTTATGCTTCTGGAGGAGAACCATCTCCAGGATGCTACGTGTGTTGCATTCTACCAGCAAACCCTCCGTCTCTAACACAGCCGCAGGGTTCATGCCCGGTGTTTTGAGGAAGGCGACCTTGTCCTTAGGCGCGTTCAGTCCACCAACGGTAAAAACAAGTTGACGCCAAAGTGGGAAGGCCCTTATCGGGTAGTACGAGTCACCAGACCTGGCGCAGTCCGTCTAGAGACTGGAGATGGCATTCAATTGCAAAACTCATGGAATATTAAGCATCTTCGCAAGTTCCACCTGTAAGGCACGGCTGTCGGGCCCTACCCGGCAGCCACCCTTTTGCACAGGCCTTGCCTAAGTTGCATGTAACCCCTTGTACAAAGCCAGGTGCAGACCCTGAGCAACAGAGAAATAAATGAAGCAATGGGGCCCCCGACAAGTTGCATGCATGCATAAGCATATCAGGAGCATCGCATGTTCGTGTAGATAAGATCGCATCCGACATCATTTTAATCTCCATAAACTGCAGGCTCCTGCAGTGGACTTGGTCCCCAAGAGGAGATGAGAAGACGAGCCTACACTGCCATCTCCGGCAAGCCGAACAGATAAGTTCTTTCTCTTATCCATATGTGTTCTGTATGTAAGGACTTGTGCATAAGAAAACCTCGCTGTCTTTCAAAACTTAGGTGCTCCCATCCCTCGACTCGAATGTTGCTTTGGTCAGGATGGTCGCAGTGGCCTTTGACGAAAATGGACTGGCGGGGGGCTGGTCCCTCTTCAAGATTTGTGCCCGGTAGGCCAAACTTTGCGACAACAAAACTGTGGGTACCGGCAGGATAGCCTACCGGGGGAAACTTGTTTACTTAAAAGTATAGAGGCATCCCACCTCCGCATGGACATACTGTTTGGGAATGTAGCATGCAATTTCAAAAAAATCATACGATCATGCAAGATCTATCTAGGAGATGCATAACAACGAGAGGGGGAGAGTGTGTCCACGTACCCTCATAGACCGAAAGAGGAATTATTAGGTTAACGTGGTTAATGTAGTCGAACGTCTTCATGATCCAACCGATCTAGTACTAAACGTATGGCACCTCCGAGTTCAGCACACGTTCAGCTCAATGACATCCCTCGAACTCTTGATCCAGCAGAGGGTCGAGGGAGAGTTTCGTCAGCACGACGGTGTGGTGACGGTGATGGTGATGTGATCTGCGCAGGGCTTCACCTAAGCACTAAGACGCTATGACCGGAGGAGTAAATTGTGGAGGGGGGCACTGCACACGGCTAAGAGAACAATTGATGTTCCTTTGGGGTGCCCCCAGCCCCCGTATATAAAGGAGGGAGGAGGAGGCGGCCGGCCAGGAGGGGGCGCGCCAAGGGGGAGTCCTACTAGTACTCCTAGTCCTAGTAGGGTTCGCCCCCCCATTCTTTTCCTTCTCTTGGAGGTGGAAAGGGGGAAGGAGAGGGAGTAGGAGAAGGAAAGGGGGGTGGCGCCCCCTTCCCTAAACTAATTTGGCCTCCTCCCTTGTGGGGGGTGCACTAGACCCTTGTGGGCTGGTTAGCCTCCCTCCGATGGCCCATATCTTCCCCCGGGGGGTTCCGGTAACCCCCCGGTACTCCGGTAAAATACCTGAATCACTCGGAACCATTCCGATGTCCGAATACTCCCTTCCAATATATGAATCTTTACCTCTCGACCATTTTGAGACTCCTCGTCATGCCTGTGATCTCATCTAGGACTCCGAACAAACTTCAGTCAACAAAACACATAACTCATAATACAAATTGTCATCAAATGTTAAGCGTGCTGACCCTATGGGTTCGAGAACTATGTAGACATGACCGAGACACATCTCCGATCAATAACCAACAGCGGAACTCGGATGCTCATATTGATTCCTACATATTCTGTGAAGATCCTTATCGGACAAATCGCAATAACAACATATGTTATTCCCTTTGTCATCGGTATGTTACTTGTCCGAGATTCGATCGTCGGTATCATCATACTGTTGGGGATCATACCATGTAATTTCAAAAAAAAATCCTACGATCACGCAAGATCTATCTAGGAGATGCATTAGGTTAACATGGTTGATGTAGTCGAACGTCTTCATGATACAACCGATTCAAGTACCAAACGTACGACACCTCCGTGTTCAGCACACATTCAGCTCGATGACGTCCCTCAAACTCTTGATCCAGTAGAGGGTCGAGGGAGAGTTCTGAGAGCACAACGGCCTGGTGACGGTGATGGTGATGTGATCCGCATAGGGCTTCGCCTAAGCACTACGATGCTATGACCAGAGGAGTAAACTGTGGAGGGGGGCACCGCACACGACAAAGAGAACAACATTTGCACCTTTGGGGTGCCCCCCTCCCCGTATATAAAGGAGAGGGGGAGGAGGCGGCCGGCCTTGGAGGGTTGCGCCAAGGGGAGGGTCCTACTAGGACTCCACTCCTAGTGGGAGTCGCCCCCCCCCCCCACCTTCCTTCAAACGGAGAGGGGGGAATGGGAAAGAGAGGAGAGGGAGAAGGAAAGGGGGGCCGCGCCCCCACCCCTTGTCCAATTCGGATTGGGCTTGGGGGGTGCGCATCACCTCAGTGGCTGCCTCCTCCTCTCCACTATGGCCCATTAGGCCCATTAACTTTCCCGGGGTGGTCGGGTAACCTCCCGGTACTCCGAAAAATCCTCGAACCTCTTTGGAACCATTCCAGTGTCTGTATATAACCTTCCGTGATCTCATTCGGGACTCCAATCAAACTTCGGTCACCAAAACACATAACTCATAATACAAATCATCATCGAATGTTAAGCGTGCGGACCCTACGGGTTCGAGAAGTATGTAGACATGACTGAGACACATCTCTGCTCAATAACCAATAGCATAAGCTGGATGCTCATATTGGTTCCTACATATTCTACGAGGATCTTTATCGGTCAAACCGCATCACAACATATGTCATTCCCTTTGTCATCGGTATGTTACTTGCCCGAGATTCGATCATCGGTATCATCATACCTAGTTCAATCTCGTTGCTGGCAAGTCTGTTTACTCGTTCCGTAAGGCATCATCCCACAACTAACTCATTATTCACATTGCTTGCAAGGATTATAATGATGTGCATTACCGAGAGGGCCCACAGATACCTCTCCAATACACGGAGTGACAAATCCTAATCTCGATCTATGCCAAACCAACACCTTCGGAGACACCTGTAGAGCATCTTTATAATCACCCAGTTACTAAGTGACGTTTGATAGCACACAAGGTGTTCCTACGGTATTCGGGAGTTGCATAATCTCATAGTTAGAGGAATATGTATAAGTCATGAAGAAAGCAATAGCAATAAAAGTAAACGATCATAATGCTAAACTAACGGATGGGTCTTGTCCATCACATCATTCTCTCATGATGCGATCTCGTTCATCAAATGACAACACATGTCTATGGTTAGGAAACTTAACAATCTTTGATTAACGAGCTCGTCAAGTAGAGGCATACTAGGGACACTCTGTTTGTCCATGTATTCGCACATGTACTAAGTTTCCAGTTAATACAATTCTAGCATGAATAACATTTATCATGATATAAGGAAATATAAATAACAACTTTATTATTGCCTCTAGGGAATATTCTCCTTCACATACCTAGTTCAATCTTGTTACCGGCAAGTCTCTTTACTCGTTTCGTAATGCATCATTAGTTGCGGCCTAGAGGTACCTCTCCGATACTCTGAGTGACAAATCCTAATCTTGATCTATGCCAACCCAATAAACACCTTCAGAGACACCTATAGAGCATCTTTATAATCACCCAGTTAAGTTGTGATGTTTGATAGCACTTGCTACCTCTTGAGCATTGCGTTGGATTTCCCCGAAGAGGAGAGGATGATGCAGCAAAGTAGCGTAAGTATTTCCCTCAGTTTTTGAGAACCAAGGTATCAATCCACTAGGAGGCTACGCTCGAGTCCCTCGTACCTACACAAAAACAATAGCTCAACGCAACCAACGCGCTTAGGGGTTGTTAATCCCTTCACGGTCACTTACGAAAGTGAGATCTGATAAAGATGATAAATAATATTTTTTGGTATTTTTGGTATAGAGATGCAAAGTAAAAAGTAAAAGCAAAGTAAAAGCAAAGCAATAATAAAGTGATGGAGATTGATATGATGAGAAAGAGACCCGGGGGCCATAGGTTTCACTAGTGGCTTCTCTCAAGAGCATAAGTATTCTACGGTAGGTGAACAAATTACTGTTGAGCAATCGACAGAATTGAACATAGTTATGAGAATATCTAGGTATGATCTTGTATATAGGCATCACGTCCGAGACAAGTAGACCGACTCCTGCCTGCATCTACTACTATTACTCCACTCATCGACCGCTATCCAGCATGCATCTAGAGTATTAAGTTAAAAACAGAGTAACGCCTTAAGGAAGATGACATGATGTAGAGGGATAGTTTCATGCAATATGATAAAAAAACCATCTTGTTATCCTCGATGGCAACAATACAATACGTGCCTTGCTGCCCCTTCTGTCACTGGGAAAGGACACCGCAAGATCAAACCCAAAGCTAAGCACTTCTCCCATGGCAAGAACAACAAATCTAGTAGGCCAAACCAAACTGATAATTCGAAGAGACTTGCAAAGATAACCGATCATACATAAAAGAATTCAGAGAAGATTCAAATATTATTCATAGATAGACTTGATCATAAACCCACAATTCATCGGTCTCAACAAATACACCACAAAAAGAAGATTACATCGAATAGATCTCCACGAGAGAGGGGGAGAACATTGTATTGAGATCCAAAAAGAGAGAAGAAGCCATCTAGCTACTAACTATGGACCCGTAAGTCTGAAATAAACTGCTCACACTTCATCGGAGGGGTTTTGATGATGATGTAGAAGCCCTCCATGATCGCTGCCCCTTACGGCGGAGCTCCGGAACAGGCCCCAAGATCGGATCTCGTGGATACAGAAAGTTGCGGTGGTGGAATTAGGTTTTTGGCTCCGTCCCCGATCGTTTGGGGGTACATAGGTATATATAGGAGGAAGAAGTACGTCGGTGGAGCTTCGAGGGGCCCACAAGACAGGGGGCGCACCCTCCACCCTTGTGACCGCCTTGTGGATTTCTTGACGGAGGGTCGAAGTCTCCTGGATCTTATCTGATGTGAAAATCATGTTTCCGAAGGTTTCATTCCGTTTGGACTCCGTTTGATATTTTGTTTCTCCGAAACACTGAAATAGGCAAAAAAGCAATTTTGGGCTGGGCCTCCGGTTAATAGGTTAGTCCCAAAAATAATAGAAAGGTGGAAAATAAAGCCCAATATAGTCCAAAACAGTAGATAATATAGCATGGAGCAATCAAAAATTATAGATACGTTGGAGACGTATCAAGCATCCCCAAGCTTAATTCCTGCTCGTCCTCGAGTAGGTAAGTGATAAAAATAGAATTTTTGATGCGGAGTGCTACTTGGCATAATTTTAATGTAATTCTTCTTAATTGTGGTATGAATATTCAGATCTGAGAGATTCAAGGCAAAATTTCATATTGACATAAAAATGATAATACTTCAAGCATACTAACTAAGCAATTTTGTCTTCTCAAAATAACATGGCCAAAGAAAGTTCATCCCTACAAAATCATATAGTTTAGTCATGTTTCATTTTCGTCACACAAGAATGCTCTCATCATGCACAATCCCGATGGCAAGCCAAGCAATTGTTTCATACTTTAGTAATCTCGAACCTATAAACTTTCACGCAATATATGAGCGCGAGCCATGGACATAGCACTATGGGTGGAATAGAATATAATGAGGGGGGTTATGTGGAGAAGACAAAAAAGGAGAATGTCTCACATCAACGAGGCTAATCAATGGACTATGGAGATGCACACCGATTGATGTTAATGCAAGGAGTAGGGATTGCCATGCAATGGATGCACTAGAGCTATAAATGTATGAAAGCTCAACAAAAGAAACTAGTGGGTGTGCATCCAACTTGCTTGCTCACGGAGACCTAGGGCACTTGAGGAGGCCCATTGTTGGAATATACAAGCCATGTTCTATAATGAAAAATTCCCACTAGTATATGAAAGTGATAACATGAGAGACTCTCTACTATGAAGATCATGGTGCTACTTTGAAGCACAAGTGTGGTAAAAGGATAGTAACATTGTCCCTTCTCTCTTTTTCTCTCATTTTTTGGGCCTTTTATTTTTTTATGGCCTTTCTCTTTTTTTGGGCCTTCTCTTTTTTATGGCATTTCTTATTTTTATTCCTCACTTGGGACAATGCTCTAATAATGATGATCATCACACTTCTATTTATTTACAACTCAATGATTACAACTCAATACTAGAACAAAGATGCCTCTATATGAATGCCTCCGGCGGTGTACCGGGATATGCAATGAACCAAGAGTGACATGTATGAAAGAATTATGAACAGTGGCTTTGCCGCAAATACTATGTCAACTACATGATCATGCTAAGCAATATGATAATGATGAATGTGTCATGATGAACGGAATGATGGAAAGTTGCATGGCAATATATCTCGGAATGGCTATGGAAATGCCATAATAGGTAGGTATGGTGGCTGTTTTGAGGAAGATATAAGGAGGTTTATGTGTGAAAGAGTGTATCATATCACGGGGTTTGGATGCACCGGCGAAGTTTGCACCAACTCTCAATGTGGGAAAGGGCAATGCACGGTACCGAAGAGGCTAGCAAGGATGGAAGGGTGAGAGTCCATGGACTCAACATTAGTCATAAAGAACTCACATACTTATTGCAAAATCTACAAGTCATGAAAAACCTCGGCACTACGCGCATGCTCCTAGGGGGGTAGATTGGTAGGAAAAGACCATCGCTCATCCCCGACCGCCACTCATAAGGAAGACAATCAAATAACACCTCATGTTTCAAATTTGTTGCATAACGTTTACCATACGTGCATGCTACGGGACTTGCAAACTTCAACACAAGTATTTCTCAATTTCACAACTACTCAACTAGCATGACTTTGATATTAGTACCTCCATGTCTCGAAACAATCATCAAGCATCAAACTTTTCTTAGTATTCAACACACTCATAAGAAAGTTTTATTATTAATCTTGCATACCAAGCATATTAGGATTTTAAGAAAATTACCATGCTAATAAGACTCTCAAAATAATCTAAGTGAAGAATGAGAGATCAATAGTTTCTATAAAACAAATCCACCACCGTGCTCTAAAAGATATAAGTGAAGCACTAGAGCAAAACTATAAAGCTCAAAAGATATAAGTGAAGCACAAAGAGTATTATATCAAATTCAAAATCATGTATGGATCTCTCAAAAGGTGTGTACAGAAAGGATGATTGTGGTATACTAACAAGCAATGACTCAAATCATAAAAGACGCTCCAAGCAAAACACATTCATGTGGTGAATAAAAATATAGCTCCAAGTAAAGTTACCGATAGAAGTAGACGAAAGAGGGGATGCCTTCCGGGGCTTCCCCAAGCTTTGGCTTTTAGGTGTCCTTATATTATCTTGGGGTGCCATGGGCATCCCCAAGATTAGGCTCTTGCCACTCCTTGTTCCATAATCCATCAAATCTTTACCCAAAACTTGAAAACTTCACAACACAAAACTTAAAGTAGAAAACTCGTGAGCTCCGTTAGCGAAAGAAAACAAAAGACCACTTCAAGGTACTGTAACGAACTCATTCTTTATTTATATTGGTGTTAAACCTACTGTATTCCAACTTCTCTATGGATTATAAACTATTTTACTAGCCATAGATTCATCAAAATAAGCAAACAACACACGAAAAACAGAATCTGTCAAAAACAGAACAGTCTTTAGTAATATGTAGTTAGCGCATGATCTGGAACCGCAAATATTCTAAAATAAATTTATGGAAGTGAGGAATTTATCTATTAATCATATGCAAAAATAATTAACTAAATATCAATTTCCAAATAAAAATGACAGCAGTTCTCGTAAGCGCTAAAGTTTCTGTTTTTTACATCAAGTTCAACAAGACTTTCCCCAAGTCTTCCCAACGGTTCTACTTGGCACAAACACTAATTTAAAACAAAAAACACAACCAAAACAGAGGCTAGATAAATTATTTATTACTAAATAGGAGCAGAAAGCAAATAATAAAAATAAAATTGGGTTGCTCCGAACAAGAGCTATCGTTTAACGCCCCTAGCTAGGCATAACAGGCAAGGATAGATCTAGGTATTGCCATCTTTGGTAGGCAATCCATAAGTGGCTCTCATGATAGATTCATATGGTAATTTTATTTTATTTCTAGGGAAGTGCTCCATGCCCTTTTTTAATGGAAATTGAAATCTAATATTCCCTTCCTTCATATCAATAATTGCACCAACTATTCTAAGGAAAGGTCTACCGAGAATAATAGGGCAAGAAGGATTGCAATCTATATCAAAAACGATAAAATATACGGGCACATAATACCTATTTGAAACAATAAGAACATCATTAATTCTTCCCATAGTTTTCTTAATAGTGGAATCTGCAAGATGCAAGTTTAGAGAGCAATCATCAAAATCACGGAAATCTAGCAAATCACACAAAGTTTTGGGAATAGTAGAGACACTAGCACCCAAATCACACAAAGCATAAAACTCATAATATTTAATTTTAATTTTAATAGTAGGTTCCCACTCATCATAAAGTTTTTCTAGGGATAGAAACTTTCAACTCAAGTTTTTCTTCATAAGATTGCATCAAGGCATCAACGATATGTTCGGTAAAGGCTTTATTTTGACTATAAGCATGAGGAGATTTTAGCAAGGATTGCAACAAGGAAATACAATCAATTAAAGATCAATTTTCATAATTAAATTCCTTGAAATCCAATATAGTGGGTTTAGCATCATCTAGGGTTTTATTTCTTTTAATCCCACCTTTATCAATTTCACCATCAAGATCTAAATACTCCGAATTTTTAGAACGCCTTCTTGGTAAAGGTGGATCATATTCAGTCCCATAATTATCAAGATTAATATTGCAAAACAAAGATTTAATAGGGGACACATCAATAACTTTTAGATCTTCATCATTTTTTAATAGGAACTAGAAGAACACGCTTTAATAAAGGCATCTTTCATAGCACGTGTCCTAGCGGTTCTTTCCTTGCACTCATCAATGGAAATTCTCATGCCTTTGAGAGACTCATTGATATCATGCTTAGGAGGAATAGAACTAAGTTTTAAAGAATCAACATCAAGAGAAATTCTATCAACGTTCCTAGCCAAATCATCAATCTTAAGCAATTTTTCTTCAATCATAACATTAAAATTCTTTTGCGAAGAAATAAATTCTTTAATATTAGATTCAAAATCAGAAGGCATCTTATTATAATTTCCATAAGAATTGTTGTAGGAATTACCATAATTATTAGAGGGGTTACTAGGATAAGGCCTAGGATTGAAATTTCCTCTATACGCGTTGTTACCAAAATTGTTCCTACCAACAAAATTCACATCCATAGATTCATTGTTATTCTCAATCAAAGTAGACAAGGGCATATCATTAGGATCAGAAGAAACACTCTTATTAGCAAATAATTTCATAAGTTCATCCATCTTTCCACTCAAAACATTAATTTCTTCTATCGCATGCACCTTTTTATTAGTAGATCTTTCAGTATGCCATTGAGAATAATTAACCATAATATTATCTAGGAGTTTAGTAGCATCTCCTAAAGTGATTTCCATAAAAGTGTCTCCCGCGGCCGAATCTAAAAGATTTCTAGAAGCAAAATTCAATCCAGCATAAAAGTTTTGTATAATCATCCACAAATTCAAACCATGAGTAGGGCAATTACGTATCATTAATTTCATTCTCTCCCAAGCTTGTGCAACATGTTCATGATCAAGTTTCTTAAAATTCATAATATCGTTTCTAAGAGAGATGATCTTAGCGGGAGGAAAATACTTAGAGATAAAAGCATCTTTGCACTTGTTCCATGAATCAATACTATTTTTAGGCAAAGATGAAAACCAAGCTTTAGCACGATCTCTAAGCGAAAAAGGAAATAGCTTCAATTTAACAATATCATTATCGACATCTTTCTTCTTTTGCATGTCACACAAATCAACGAAGCTATTAAGATGGGTAGCGGCATCTTCACTAGGAAGGCCAAAGAATGGATCTTTCATGACATGATTCAGCAAAGCAGCATTAATTTCACAAGATTCAACATCAGTAAGAGGAGCAATCGGAGTGCTAAGGAAATCATTATTGTTGGTATTGGTGAAGTCACACAATTTAGTATTATCTTGAGCCATCGCGACAAACAAGCAATCCAACACACGAGCAAACAAAAAGCAAATGGGCAAAAGAGGCAAATAGAGAAAGAGAGGGAGGATAGAGAGAGAGGGCGAATAAAACGGCAAGGGTGAAGTGGGCGAGAGGAAAACGAGAGGCAAATGGCAAATAATGTAATGCGGGAGATAGGGATTGTGATGGGTACTTGTTATGTTGACTTTTGCGCAGACTCCCCGGCAACGGCGCCAGAGATTCTTCTTGCTACCTCTTGAGCACTGCGTTGGATTTCCCCGAAGAGGAGAGGATGATGCAGCAAAGTAGTGTAAGTATTTCCCTCAGTTTTTGAGAACCAAGGTATCAATCCAGTAGGAGGCTACGCGTGAGTCCCTCGTGCCTACACAAAAACAATAGCTCAATGCAACCAACGCGCTTAGGGGTTTTCAATCCCTTCATGGTCACTTACGAAAGTGAGATCTGATAAAGATGATAAATAATATATTTTTGGTATTTTTGGTATAGAGATGCAAAGTAAAAAGTAAAAGCAAAGTAAAAGCAAAGCAATAATAAAGTGATGGAGATTGATATTATGAGAAAGAGACCCGGGTGCCATAGGTTTCACTAGTGGCTTCTCTCAAGAGCATAAGTATTCTACGATGGGTGAACAAATTACTGTTGAGCAATTGACAAAATTGAACATAGTTATGAGAATATATAGGTATGATCATGTATATAGGCATCACGTCCGAGACAAGTAGACCGACTCCTGCCTGCATCTACTACTATTACTCCACTCATCGACCGCTATCCAGCATGCATCTAGATTATTAAGTTAAAAACAGAGTAATGCCTTAAGCAAGATGACATGATGTAGAGGGATAGTTTCATGCAATATGATAAAAAAAACCATCTTGTTATCCTCGATGGCAACAATACAATACGTGCCTTGCTGCCCCTTCTGTCACTGGGAAAGGACACTACAAGATCGAACCCAAAGCTAAGCACTTCTCCCATGGCAAGAACAACCAATCTAGTAGGCCAAACCAAACTGATAATTCGAAGAGACTTGCAAAGATAACCAATCATACATATAAGAATTCAGAGAAGATTCAAATATTATTCATAGATAGACTTGATCATAAACCCACAATTCATCGTTCTCAACAAATAAACCACAAAAAGAAGATTACATCGAATAGATCTCCACGAGAGAGGGGGAGAACATTGTATTTAGATCCAAAAAGAGAGAAGAAGCCATCTAGCTACTAACTATGGACCCGTAGGTCTGAAATAAACTACTCGCACTTCATCTGAGGGGCTTGGATGATGATGTAGAAGCCCTCCGCGATCGATGCCCCTTCCGGTGGAGCTCCGAAACAGGCCCCAAGATGGCATCTCGTGGATACAGAAAGTTGCGGCGGTGGAATTAGGTTTTTGTCTCCGTCCCTGATCATTTGGGGGTACGTAGGTATATATAGGAGGAAGAAGTACGTCGGTGGAGCTTCGAGGGGCCCACGAGGCAGGGGGCGTGCCCTCCACCCTCGTGACCGCCTCATGGCTTTCTTGACAGAGGGTCCAAGTCTCCTGGATCTTATCTGATGAGAAAATCATGTTTCCTAAGGTTTCATTCCGTTTGGACTCCGTTTGATATTCTGTTTCTCCAAAACACTGAAATAGGCAAAAAAACAGCAATTCTGGGTTGGGCTTCCGGTTAATAGGTTAGTCCCAAAAATAATATAAAAGTGGAAAATAAAGCCTAATATAGTCCAAAATAGTTGATAATAAAGCATGGAGCAATCAAAAATTATAGATATGTTGGAGATGTATCAGCACACAAGGTGTTTCTCCGGTATTCTGGAGTTGCATAATCTCATAGTCAGAGGAATATGTTTAAGTCATGAAGAAAGCAATAGCAATAAAACTTGACGATCAATATGCTAAGCTAATGGATGCGTCTTGTCCATCACGTCATTCTCTAATGATGTCATCCCGTTCATCAAATGACAACACATGTCTATATTCAGGAAACTTAACCATCTTTGATTAACGAGCTAGTCAAGTAGTGGCATACTAGGGACACTCTGTTTTGTCTATGTATTCACACATGTACTAAGTTTTTGGTTAATACAATTCTAGCATGAATAATAAACTTTTATCATGATATAAGGAAATATAAATAACAACTTTATTATTGCCTCTAGGGCGTATTTCCTTCAGTCTCCCACTTGCACTATAGTCAATAATCTAGATTATGTAGTAATGATTCTAACATCCATGGAGTCTTGGTGCTGATCATCCTTTGCTCATGAAAGAGGCTTAGTCAACAGGTCTGCAACATTCAGATCCGTATGTATTTTTCAAATCTCTATGTCTCCCTCCTTAACTTGATCGCGGATGGAATTGAAGTGTCTCTTGATGTGCTTGGTTCTCTTGTGAAATCTGGACTCCTTCGCTAAGGCAATTGCTCCAGTATTGTCACAAAAGATTTTCAATGCACCCGATGCACTAGGTATTACACCTAGATCGGATATGAACTCCTTCATCCAGACTCCGTCATTTGCTGCTTCCAAAGCAGCTATGTACTCCGCTTCACATGTTGATCCTGTTGGGTAACGTAGCACAAATTCAAAATTTTCCTATGTGTCACCAAGATCTATCTATGGAGAAACCAGCAACGAGGGGAAGGAGAGTGCATCTACATACCCTTGTAGATCTCTACGCGAAACCTTTCAAGAGAACGGGGTTGATGGAGTCGTACTTGTCGTGATCCAAATCACCGATGATCCTAGTGCCGAACGGACGGCACCTCTGTGTTCAACACACATACAGCCCGGTGACGTCTCCCATGCCTTGATCCAGCAAGGAGAGAGGGAGAGGTTGAGGAAGACTCCATCCAGAAGTAGCACAATGGCGTGGTGGTGGTGGAGGAGCGTGGTACTCCAGCAGGGCTTCACCAAGCACCACAAGAGACGAGGAGGGAGAGGGGTAGGGCTGTGCCAAGAAGGAGAGGAACTCGTGTGTATTGGGCAGCCCAAACCTCAAATATATATAGCGGAAGGGGAGGGGCTGCGCCGCCACCTAGGGTTCCCTCCCTAGGGGTGGCGGCAGCCCCCCAGATCCCATCTGGGGGGGAGAGGGGGAGGCGCACCTGGGGTGGGCCTTAGGGCCCATCTGCCCTAGGGTTTGCCCCCCTTCCCTCTTGGAGGCGCCTTGGGCCTTGGTGGGGGGGCGCACCAGCCCACTTGGGGTTGGTCCCCTCCCACACTTGGCCCATGCAGCCCTCCGGGGCTGGTGGCCCCACTTGGTGGACCCCCGGACCCCTCCGGTGGTCCCGGTACACTACCGGTAAAACCTGAAACCTTTCCGGTGACCAAAACAGGACTTCCCATATATAAATCTTTACCTCCGGACCATTCCAGAACTCCTCGTGACGTCCGGGATCTCATCCGGGACTCCGAACAACATTCGGTAACCACGTATATCTATTCCTTATAACTTAGCGTCATCGAACCTTAAGTGTGTAGACCCTACGGGTTCGGGAACCATGCAGACTTGACCGAGACATTCTTTGGTCAATAACCAACAGCGGGATCTGGATACCCATGTTGGTTCCTACATGTTCCACGATGATCTCATCGGATGAACCACGATGTCGAGGATTCGATCAATCCTGTATACAATTCCCTTGGTCTAGCAGTACGATACTTGCCCGAGATTCGATCGTCGGTATCCCGATACCTTGTTCAATCTCGTTATTGGCAAGTCTCTTTACTCGTTGCGTAACACATCATCCCGTGATCAAATCCTTGGTCACATTGTGCACATTATGATGATGTCCTACCGAGTGGGCCCAGAGATACCTCTCCGTTTACACGGAGTGACAAATCCCAGTCTCGATTCGTGCCAACTCAACAGACACTTTCGGAGATACCCGTAGTGCACCTTTATAGCCACCCAGTTACGTTATGACGTTTGGCACACCCAAAGCATTCCTACAGTATCCGGGAGTTGCACAATCTCATGGTCTAAGGAAATGATACTTGACATTAGAAAAGCTTTAGCAAACGAACTACACGATCTATGTGCAAGGCTTAGGATTGGGTCTTGTCCATCACATCATTCTCCTAATGATGTGATCCCATCATCAACGACATCCGATGTCCATGGTCAGGAAACCGTAACCATCTATTGATCAACGAGCTAGTCAACTAGAGGCTTGCTAGGGACATGGTGTTGTCTATGTATCCACACATGTATCTGAGTTTCCTATCAATACAATTCTAGCATGGATAATAAACGATTATCATGAACAAGGAAATATAATAATAATCAATTTATTATTGCCTCTAGGGCATATTTCCAACAGTCTCCCACTTGCACTAGAGTCAATAATCTAGTTCACATCGCCATGTGATTAACACTCACAGGTCACATCGCCATGTGACCAACATCCAAAGAGTTTACTAGTGTCACTAAACTAGTTCACATCATCATGTGATTAAGACTCAATGAGTTCTGGGTTTGATCATGTTTTGCTTGTGAGAGAGGTTTTAGTCAACGGGTCTGCAACATTCAGATCCGTATGTACTTCGCAAATCTCTAGGTCATATTATAAATGCTGCTTCCATGCTCCACTTGGAGCTATTCCAAATGGTTGCTCCACTATACATATCCGGTTTGCTAATCAGAGTCATTCGGATAGGTGTTAAAGCTTGCATCGATGTAACCCTTTACGCCGAACTCTTTATCACCTCCATAATCGAGAAACATGTCCTTATTACTCTGAGGACAATTTTGACCGCTATCTAGTGATCCACTCCTGGATCACCTTTGTACCCTCTTGCCAGACATGTGGCAAGGCACACATCAGGTGCGGTGCTCAGCATGGCATACCGTATAGAGCCTATGACAAAAGCATAGGGGACGACATTCGTCCTTTCTCTTTCTTCTGCCGTGGTCGAGCTTTAAGTCTTAACTTCATACCTTACAACTCAGTCAAGAACTCCTTCTTTGACTGATCCATCTTGAACACCTTCAAGATCATGTCAAGGTATGTGCTCATTTCAAAGTACCATTAAGCGTTTTGATCTATCCTTATAGATCTTTATGCTCAACGTTCAAGTAGCTTAATCCAGGCTTTCCATTGGAAAACACTTTTCAAATAACTCTACATGCTTTCTAGAAATTCTACATCATTTCCGATCAACAACATGTTAACAACACATACTCATCGGAAATTCTATAGTGCTCCCACTCACTTCTTTGGAAATACAAGTTTCTCATAAACTTTGTATACACCCAAAATCTTTGATCATCTCATCAAAGCATACATTCCAACTCCGATATGCTTACTCCAGTCCTTAGAAGGATTGCTGGAGCTTTGCATACTTATTAGCATCTTTCAGGATTGACAAAACCTTCCGGTTGTATCACATACAACCTTTCCTCAAGAAAATAGTCGAGGAAACAATGTTTTGACATCCTATTTGCAAGATTTCATAAATAATGCAGTAATCGCTATTATAATTCCAACAGACTCTTAGCATCGCTACGAGTGAGAAAGTCTCATCATAGTCAACTCCTTGAACTTGTCGAAAAAAAACTTAATGACAAGTCTAGCTTTCTTAATGGTGATACATACCATCATTGTCCGTCTTCCTTTTAAAATCCATCTGTACTCAATAGCCTTACGACCATCGAGCCGTTCTGCCAAAGTCTACACTTTGTTTTCATACATGGATCCTCTCTCGGGTTTTATGGCCTCGAGCCATTTATCGGAATCCGGGCCCACCATCGCTTCTCCATAGCTCGTAGGTTCATTGTTGTCTAGCAACATGACTTCCAAGACAGGATTACGTACCACTCTGAAGTAGTACGCATCCTTGTCATCCTACCAGGTTTGGGAGTGACTTGATCCGAAGTCTCATGATCAATATCATAAGCTTCCACTTCAATTGGTGTAGGTGCCACAGGAACAACTCTTTGTGCCCTGCTATACACTAGTTGAAGTGACGGTTCAATAACCTCATCAAGTCTCCACCATCCTCCCACTCAATTCCTTCGAGAGAAACTTTTCCTCGAGAAAGGACCCGATTCTAGAAACAATCCCTTATTGCTTTCGGATCTGAGACAGGAGGTATACCCAACTGTTTTGGGTGTCCTATGAAGATACATTTATCCGCTTTGGGTTCGAGCTTATCAGCCTGAAACTTTTCCACATAAGCATCGCAACCCCAAACTTTTAAGAAATGACAGCTTAGGTTTCTCTAAACCATAGTTCATACGGTGTCATCTCATCGGAATTACATGGTGCCCTATTTAAAGTAAATGTGGTTGTCTCTAATGCCTAACCCATAAACTATCGTGGTAATTCGATAAGAGACATCATGGTATGCATCATATCCAATAGGGTGCAGTTATGATGTTCGGACACACCATCACACTATGGTGTTCCAGGCTGTATTAGTTGTGAAACAATTTCCACAATGTCTTAATTCTGTGCCAAACTCGTAATTCAGATATTCATCTCTATGATCATATCATAGATCTTTTATCCTCTTGTCATGACGATCTTTCAACTTCACCCTGAAATTACTTGAACCTTTCAATAATTTAGACTCATGATTCATCATGTAAATATACTCAACATCTACTCAAATCATCTGTAAAGTAAGAACATAACAATATCCACTACATGCCTCAGCACTCATTGGACTGCACACATCAAAATGTATTACTTCCAACAAGTTGCTTTCTAGTTCCATTTTACTGAAAATGAGGCTTTCAGTCATCTTGCCCATGTGGTATGATTTGCATGTCTCAAGTGATTCAAAAATCAAGTGAGTCCAAACGGTCCATTTGCATGGAGTTTCTTCATGCATATACACCAATAGACATGGTTTGCATGTCTCAAACTTTTCAAAATGAGTGAGCCCAAAGATCCATCAACATGGAGCTTCTTCATGCGTTTTATACGGATATGACTTACGTGGCAGTGCCACAAGTAGGTGGTACTATCATTACTATCTTATATCTTTTGGCATGAACATGTGTATCACTACGATCGAGATTCAATAAACCATTCATTTTAGGTGCAAGACCATTGAAGGTATTATTCAAATAAACAGAGTAACCATTATTCTCCTTAAATGAATAACCGTATTGCGATAGACATAATCCAATCATGTCTATGCTCAACACAAACACCAATCTTGATGGTAGAGGGAGCGTACGATATTTGATCAACCTTGGAAATACTTCCAACACATATCATCATCTCACCTTTTAGCTAGTCTCCGTTTATTCTGTAGCTTTTATTTCGAGTTACTAACACTTAGTAACCGAACCGGTATCTAATACCCTGGTGCTACTAGGAGTAATAGTAATGTACACATTAACATAATGTATATCCAATATACTTCTACCGACCTTGCCAGCCTTCTCATCTACCAAGTATCTAGGGTAATTCTGCTCCAGTGGTTGTTTCCCTTATTACCGAAGCACTCAGTCTCGGGTTTGGGTTCAACCTTGGGTTTCTCCACTAGAGCAGCAGCTGAATTGCCGTTTCATGAAGTATCCCTTCTTGCCCTTGCCCTTCTTGAAACTAGTGGTTTCACTAACCATCAACAATTGATGCTCCTTCTTGATTTCTACTTTTGTGGTGTCAAACATCGCGAATATCTCAAGGATTATCATATATGTCCCTGATATATTATAGTTCATCACGAAGCTCTAGCAGCTTGGTGGTAATGACTTCGGAGAAATATCACTATCTCATTTGGAAGATCAACTCCCACTCGATTCAAATGATTGTTGTACTCAGACAATCTGAGCACTAGCTCAACAATTGAGCTTTTCTCCCTTAGTTTGCAGGCTAAGAAAATCGTCGGAGGTCTTATACCTCTTGACGTGGGCACGAGCCTGAAATCCCAATTTCAGCCCTCGAAACATCTCATATGTTTCGCGATGTTTCAAAACATCTTCGGTGCCTCAACTCTAAACCGTTTAACAGAACTATCACGTAGTTATCAAAATGTGTATGTCAGATGTTCGCAACATCCCCGACGTTCGAGGTTCAGCACACTGAGCGGTGCATTAAGGACATAAGCCTTCTATGAAGCAATGAGGACAATCCTCAGTTTACGGACCTAGTCCCCATAATTGCTACTATCAACTTTCAACTAAATTTTCTCTAGGAACATATCTAAACAGTAGAACTGAAGCGCGAGCTACGACATAATTTGCGAAGACCTTTTGACTATGTTCAGGATAATTTAGTTCATCTTATGAACTCCCACTCAGATAGACATCCCTCTAGTCATCTAAGTGATTACATGATCTGAGTCAACTAGGCTGTGTCCGATCATCACATGAGACGGACTAGTCAACATCGGTGAACATCTTCATGTTGATCGTATCTTCTATACGACTCATGTTTGACCTTTCGGTCTTCTGTGTTCCGAGGCCATGTCTGTACATGCTAGGCTCGTCAAGTCAACCTAAGTGTTTGCATGTGTAAATCTGTCTTACACCCGTTGTATGTGAACGTTAGAATCTATCACACCCGATCATCAGATGGTGCTTCGAAACAACGAACTGTCGCAACGGTGCACAGTTAGGGGGAACACTTTCTTGAAATTATTATGAGGGATCATCTTATTTACTACCGTCGTTCTAAGTAAACAAGATGCAAAAACATGATAAACATCACATGCAATCAAATAATAGTGACATGATATGGCCAATATCATATAGCTCCTTTGATCTCCATCTTAGGGCTCCATGATCATCTTGTCACCGGCATGACACCATGATCTCCATCACCATGATCTCCATCATCGTGTCTCCATGAAGTTGTCTCGCCTACTTATTACTTCTACTACTAAGGCTACCGGTTAGCAATAAAGTAAAGTAATTACATGGCGTTGTTCAATGACACGCAGGTCATGCAATAAATAAAGACAACTCCTATGGCTCCTGCCGGTTGTCATACTCATCGACATGCAAGTCGTGATTCCTATTACAAGAACATGATCAATCTCATACATCACATATCATTCATCACATTCTTCTTGGCCATATCACATCACATAGCATACCCTGCAAAAACAAGTTAGACGTCCTCTAATTGTTGTTTGCATGTTTTACGTGGCTGCTAGGGTTTCTAGCAAGAACGTTTCTTACCTACGCAAAAACCACAACGTGATATGCCAATTGCTATTTACCCTTCATAAGGACCCTTTTCATCGAATCCGATCCGACTAAAGTGGGAGAGACAGACACCCGCTAGCCACCTTATGCAACTAGTGCATGTCAGTGGGTGGAACCAGTCTCACGTAAGAGTACGTGTAAGGTCGGTCCGAGCCGCTTCATCCCACAATGCTGCCGAATCAAGATTGGACTAGTAACGGTAAGCATATTGAACAAAATCAATGCCCACAACTACTTTGTGTTCTGCTCGTGCATAGAAACTACGCATAGACCTAGCTCATGATGCCACTGTTGGGGAACGTAGCAGAAATTCAAAATTTTCCTACGTGTCACCAAGATCTATCTATGGAGAAACTAGCAATGAGGGGAAGGAGAGTGCATCTACATACCCTTGTAGATCGCTACGCGGAAGTGTTCAAGAGAACGGGGTTGATGGAGTTGTACTTGTCATGATCCAAATCACCGAAGATCCTAGTGCCGAATGGACGACACCTCCGTGTTCAACACACGTACAGCCCGGTGACGTCTCCCATGCCTTGATCCAACAAGGAGAGAGGGAGAGGTTGAGGAAGACTCCATCCAGCAGCAGCACAACGGCGTGGTGGTGGTGGAGGAGCGTGGTACTCCAGCAGGGCTTCACCAAGCACCGCAAGAGACGAGGAGGGAGAGGGGTAGGGCTGCGCCAAGAAGGAGAGGAACTCGTGTGTATTGGGTAGCCCAAACCTCAAGTATATATAGGGGAAGGGGAGGGGCTGCGCCCCCACCTAGGGTTCCCTCCCTAGGGGTGGCGGCAGCCCCCCAGATCCCATCTGGGTGGCGGCACAAGGGGGAGAGGGGGAGGCGCACCTGGGGTGGGCCTTAGGGCCCATCTGCCCTAGGGTTTGCCCCCCTTCCCTCTTGGAGGCGCCTTGGGCCTTGGTGGGGGGCGCACCAGCCCACCTGGGGCTGGTCCCCTCCCACACTTGGCCCATGCAGCCCTCTGGGGCTGGTGGCCCCACTTGGTGGACCCCCGGACCCCTCCTGTGGTCCCGGTACACTACCAGTAAAACCCGAAACCTTTCCGGTGACCAAAACAGGACTTCCCATATATAAATCTTTACCTCCGGACCATTCCAGAAATCCTCGTAATGTCCGAGATCTCATCCGGGACTCCAAACAACGTTCGGTAACCACCTATATCTATTCCTTATAACCCTAGCGTCATCGAACCTTAAGTGTGTAGACCCTACGGGTTCGGGAACCATGCAGACATGACCGAGACGTTCTCCGGTCAATAACCAACAGCGGGATCTGGATACCCATGTTGGTTCCTACATGTTCCATGATGATCTCATCGGATGAACCACGATGTCTAGGATTCGATCAATCCCGTATACAATTCCCTTTGTCTAGCGGTATGATACTTGCCCGAGATTCGATCGTCGGTATCCCGATACCTTGTTCAATCTCGTTACTGGCAAGTCTCTTTACTCGTTGCGTAACACATCATCCCGTGATCAACTCCTTGGTCACATTGTGCACATTATGATGATGTCCTACCGAGTGGGCCCAGAGATACCTCTCCGTTTACACGGAGTGACAAATCCCAGTCTTGATTCGTGCCAACCCAACGGACACTTTCGGAGATACCCGTAGTGCACCTTTATAGCCACCCAGTTACGTTGTGACGTTTGGCACACCCAAAGTATTCCTACGGTATCCGGGAGTTGCACAATCTCATGGTCTAAGAAAATGATACTTGACATTAGAAAAGCTTTAGCAAACGAACTACACGATCTATGTGCTAGGCTTAGGATTGGGTCTTGTCCATCACATAATTCTCCTAATGATGTGATCCCGTCATCAACGACATCCAATGTCCATGGTCAGGAAACCGTAACCATCTATTGGTCAACGAGCTAGTCAACTAGAGGCTTACTAGGGACGTGGTGTTGTCTGTGTATCCACACATGTATCTGAGTTTCCTATCAATACAATTCTAGCATGGATAATAAACGATTATCATGAACAAGGAAATATAATAATAATCAATTTATTATTGCCTCTAGGGCATATTTCCAACAGATCCCACCACGACGCTTTGCTTGGAACTACACCAACTTATAGCTCAACCATTCAATATAAATATGTATCCGGTTTGCAACTTCGAGTCATCTGGATCAGTGTCAAAGCTTGCATCGACATAACCATTTACAACAAGCTCTTTGTCACCTCCATAAACGAGAAACATATCCTTAGTCCGTTTTAGGTATTTTAGGATGTTCTTGATCGCTGTCCAGTGATCCATTCCTGGATTACTTTGGTACCACCCTGCTAAACTTATAGCAAGGCACAAATCAGGTCTGGTACACAGCATTGCATACATGATAGAACCTATGGCTGAGGCATAGGGAATGACTTTTATTTTCTCTCTATCTTCTAAAGTGGTCGGGCATTGAGTCTGACTCAACTTCACACCTTGTAACACAGGCAAGAACCCTTTCTTCAAAACTTTATCAAGGTATGTGCTTTCTAAAAGTCCAATTAAGCATCTTGATCTATCTCTATAGATCTTGATGCCCAATATATAAGCAGCTTCACCGAGGTCTTTCATTGAAAAATTCTTATTCAAGTATCCTTTTATGCTATCTAGAAATTATGTATTATTTCCAATCAACAATATGTCATCCACATATAATATTAGAAATGCTACAAAGCTCCCACTCACTTTCTTGTAAATACAGGCTTCTCCAAAAGTCTGTATAAAACCATATGCTTTGATCACACTATCAAAGCGTATATCCCAACTCCAAGAGGCTTGCATCAGTCCATAAATGGATCGCTGGAGCTTGCACACTTTGTTAGCACCTTTAGGATCAACAAAACCTTCTGGTTGCATCATATACAACTCTTCTTTAAGAAATCCATTAAGGAATGCAGTTTTGACATCCATTTGCCAAATTTCATTATTCATAAAATGCGGCTATTGCTAACATGATTCAGACAGACTTAAGCATCGCTACGGGTGAGAAGGTCTCATCGTAGTCAACTCATTGACCTTGTCGAAAACCTTTCGCAACAAGTCGAGCTTTGTAGACACTAACATTACCATCAGCGTCAGTCTTCTTCTTGAAGATCCATTTATTCTCTATGGCTTGCCGATCATCGAGCAAGTCAGCCAAAGTCCATACTTTGCTCGTACATGGATCCCATCTCAGATTTCATGGCCTCAAGCCATCGTGGAATCTAGGCTCATCATTGCTTCCTCATAGTTTGCAGGTTCATCATGGTCTAGTAACATGACTTCCAGAACAGGATTACTGTATCACTCTGGTGCGGAACATACTCTGGTTGACCTATGAGGTTTGGTAGTTACTTGATCTGAAGTTTCATGATCATTATCATTAGCTTCCTCACTAATTGGTGTAGGTATCAATGGAACTTATTTCTATGATGAACTACTTCCCAATTCGAGAGAAGGTACAACTACCTCATAAAGTTCTACTTTCCTCCCACTCACTTCTTTTGAGAGAAACTCCTTCTCTAGAAAGGATCCACTATTAGCAACAAATATCTTGCCTTCAGATCTGTGATTGAAGGTGTACCCAACAGTTTCTTTTGGGTATCCTATGAAGACACACTTCTCCGATTTGGGTTCGAGCTTATCAGGCTGAAGCTTTTTCACATAAGCATCGCAACCCCAAACTTTAGGAAATGATAGTTTCGGTTTCTTGCCAAACCAAAGTTCATATGGTGTCATCTCAACGGATTTAGATGGTGCCCTATTTAACGTGAATGCAACTGTCTCTAATGCATAACCCCAAAACAATAGTGGTAAATCGGTAAGAGACATCATAGATCGCACCATATCTAATAAACTACGGTTACGACGTTCACACACACCATTACGCTGTGGTGTTCTAGGTGGCGTGAGTTGCGAAACTATTCCATGTTGTTTTAAATGAAGAACAAACTCGTAACTCAAATATACGCGATCAGATCGTAGAAACTTTATTTTCTTGTTACGATGATTTTCTACTTCACTCTGAAATTCTTTGAACTTTTCAAATGTTTTAGACTTGTGTTTCATCAAACTATTAAAGAGTATATTCCAACTCCAAGAGACTTGCACCAGTCCATAAATGGATCACTGGAGCGTGCACACTTTGTTAGCACCTTTAGGATCGACAAAACCTTCTGGTTGCATCATATACAACTCTTCTTTAAGAAATCCATTAGGAATGTAGTTTCGACATCCACTTGCCAAATTTCATAATCATAAAATGCGGCAATTGCTAACATGATTCAGACAGTCTTAAGCATCGCTAGGGGTGAGAAGATCTCATCGTAGTCAACTCCTTGAACTTGTCAAAAACCTTTCGCAACAAGTCAAGCTTTGTAGACAGTAACATTACCGTCAGCGTCAGTCTTCTTCTTGAAGATCCATTTATTCTCTATGGCTTGCCGATCATCGGGCAAGTCAACCAAAGTCCACACTTTGTTCTCATACATGGATCCCATCTCAAATTTCATGGCCTGAGGCCATTTTGCGGAATCTTGGCTCATCATCGCTTCCTCATAGTTCGTAAGTTCGTCATGGTCTAGCAACATGACCTCCAGAACAGGATTACCATACCACTCTTATGCAGATTGTACTCTGGTTGACCTACGATGTTCGGTAGTAACTTGATCTGAAGTTTCATGATCATCATCATTAGCTTCCTCACTAATTGGTGTAGGAATCACTGGAACTGATTTCTGTGATGAACTACTTTCCAATTCGGGAGAAGGTACAATTACCTCATCAAGTTCTACTTTCCTCCCACTCACTTCTTCCGAGAGAAACTCCTTCTCTAGAAAGGATCAATTCTTAGCAACGAATATCTTGCCTTCAGATCTGTGATAGAAGATGTACCCAATAGTTTCCTTTGGGTATCCTATGAAGACGCATTTCTCCGATTTGGGTTCGAGCTTATCAGGTTGAAGCTTTTTCACATAAGCATCGCAACCCCAAACTTTAGGAATCGACATATTAGGTTTCTTGCCAAACCACAATTCATATGGTGTCGTCTCAATGGATTTAGATGGTGCCCTATTTAATGTGAATGCATCCATCTCTAAAGCATAGCCCCAAAACGATAGTGGTAAATTGGTAAAAGACATCATAGATCGCACCACATTTAATAAAGTACGGTTACGATGTTCGGACACACCATTACCGAGGCAGTCCTGGATTAGGGGGTCTCCGGACAGCCAGACTATATCCTTTGGCAGGACTGTTGGACTATGATGATACAAGATTGAAGACTTTGTCCCGTGTCCGGATGGGACTCTACTTGGCGAGGAAGGCAAGCTAGGCAATATGGATATGCATATCTCCTCCTTTGTAACCAACCTTGTGTAACCCTAGCCCCCTCCGGTGTCTATATAAACCGGAGGGTTTTGGTCCGTAGGACAACATACAATCATATCATAGGCTAGCTTCTAGGGTTTAGCCTCTCTGATCTCGTGGTAGATCAACTCTTGTAATACTCATATCATCAAGAACAATCAAGAAGGACGTAGGGTTTTACCTCTATCAAGAGGGCCCGAACCTAGGTAAACATCATGTCCCCTGCCTCATGTTACCATCCGCCTTAGACGCGCAGTTCGGGACCCCCTACCCGAGATCCGCCAGTTTTGACACCGACATTGGTGCTTTCATTGAGAGTTCCACTGTGTCGTCACCATAAGGCTTGATGGCTCCTTCGATCATCGCTAGCGATGCGGTCCAGGGTGAGGCTTTCCTCCCCGGACAGATCTTCATATTCAGCGGCTTTGCACTATGGGCCAATTCACTTGGCCATCTGGAGCAGATTGAGAGATACGCCCCTAGCCATCAGGTCAGATTTGGAAACTTGAACTACACGGCCGATATCCGCGGAGACTTTATCTTCGACGGATTCAAGCCCAGGTCGGACGCGCCGTACAGTCTTGATGAGCATGATGTAACTCTACCGTCAGACAGTGTTCGGGAGATCGCATCCGCAGCTACTCCGTCCATCAATCCGGAGCAAGTCGCGCCATCCGAGAGCGGAGGGATGGACCCCGCCATGGAGGCCACACTCTTAGTGGCGATAGAGCCGGATAATGACTTCACCCCTTACGAGAGCCGTGTCGCCAAACCACTGGATTCATCTCCGGCCACGGACTCCAAGCCGCTCATATCCGTGCACGTCGAGTCCGACTGGGTGCCGATCATGGAGTTCACCACCGCGGACATCTTTCAGCAGTCACACTTCGGGATGTGCTAAATTCATTAGGGTCGCTCTCCCTGTCAGGAGAACCTTGGTTGAACTATGTCCGGCTAGAACGGGATGCGGACGACAAAGATTTTCGCTGCCCACCCACCACCCACTTAGTAGCCACTGTCGACGACTTAACCGACATGCTCGACTTCGGCTCCGAAGACTTCGACGGCATGGACGACGAAGCCGGAGACGAACAGGATCCACCGCCCTCGGGGCACTGGACCACCACCTCCTCATATGATATCCACATGGTGAACACCCCGAAAGAAGCCAATGGCGACGAGAAAGCGGAGGATGACCCCTCCAAGAAGCAACCCAAGCGTCGTCGTCAGCGGAGTCGCTCTAAGTCCCGCCATAGCAAGAGCAGTGATACCGACACAGGAGATAATAACACTCCAGATAGCGCCGAAGACAATAACAATCCCCTCCAGCATGGTGCAGAGCTAGAGGACGAACAAGCTAGCCCCAGAGCAGGCAGCAGATGGAGAACCGGAGGAGGACAATTACATGCCTCTCTCCGAAGACGAGGCGAGTGTAACACCCTCGATGCGACTATAGCTCCCACGTGTCGAGGCACGACTTAGAGACATAATCGCATTGAAGGCATATGTCGCAAGTTAGGCAATCTTCACAACATCCCATGTAATATGATAATAAAAGGGGAGATAACATAGTTGGCTTACACTCGCCACGTCAATCAAGTACATAAATAACATTACATCATCCAAACACTCATGGCCCGACTACGGCGCCAAAATAAAAGAGAACCCAACATGCGACACGGTCCCAATCACCCCCAACTAGGCACCACTACAGATCATCGGGAAAGGAAACATAGTAACGTTGAGAGTCTTCGTCGAACTCCCACTTGAGCTCATACGCGTCACCTGGAGCGGAATCATCAGGCCCTGCATATGGTATAGTAGTAATCTGTGAGCCACAGGGACTCAGCAATCTCGCACCCTCGCGATCAAGACTATTTAAGCTTATAGGTATGGCAAGGTAATATAAGTGGAGCTGCAGCAAGCGACTAGCAAGTATGGTGGCTAACTTATTCGCAATAGAGGGTGAGAAGAGGAGGCAAAGCGCGAGTGAGAAACTAGAGGGCAACCTACGCAAACATTACTCCAACACCTTGTACACTTCCCGGACTCCGCCGAGAAGAGGCCATCACGGTAACACACTCAGTTGATTCATTTTAATTAAATTAAGGTTCAAGTTATCTACAACCGGACATTAACAAATTCCCATCTGCCCATAACCGCGGGCATAGCTTTCGAAAGTTCAAATCCCTGCAGGGGAGTCCCAACTTAGCCCATGACAAGCTCTCACGGTCAACGAAGGAATAGACCTCCTCCCAAGACGTTCCGATCAGACTCGGTATCTCGGTAATTCAAGACACTTTGACAGGTTAAAACAAGACCAGCAACACCGCCCGAATGTGCCGACAAATCCCGATAGGAGCTGCACATATCTCTTTCCCAGGGCACACTCAGATTGTCTAAACTTCCAGTAGGCCAGCCCAGAGTTGCCCCTGGTAGCCACCGGCGGCTGACGGTTTGGACCAACACTCAGAGGAGCACTGGCCCGGGGGGGGGGGGTTAAAAATAATGATGACCCTTGAGTCTGCAGAACCCAAGGGAAAGAAAAGGCTAGGTGGCAAATGGTAAAACCAAGGTTGGGCATTGCTGGAAAAGCTTTAATCAAGGCGAACTATCAAGGGGTTCCCATTATAACCCAACCGCGTAAGGAACGCAAAATCCGGGAACATAACACCGATATGACAGAAACTAAGGCGGCAAGAGTGGAACAAAACACTAGGCAAGAGGCCGAGCCATCCACCCTTTACCAAGTATATAGATGCATTAAGATAACATAGCAATATAATGATATCCCAACAAGTAAATAAATGTTCCAACAGGAACGGCCTCCGATCTTCACCTGCAACTAGCAACGCTATAAGAGGGGCTGAGCAAAGCGGTAACATAGCCAATCAACGGTTTGCTAGGACAAAGGTGGGTTAGAGGTTTCACATGGAAATTTGGGAGGCTTGCAAGCAAGTGGTAGGCATCACAGCATTGGCATAGCAAAAGAGCGAGCAAACTAGCATCGCAAAGATAGTAGTGATTTCGAGGGTATGATCATCTTGCCTGCACAGTTGTCAGAGTTGACTGGATCCTTGAAAGCAAACTCAACGGGCTCCTCGTTAGCGAACTCGTCTCCTGGCTCTATCCAAACAAGACAAACAAGCAACAAGGATACAATCAACCACGTGCAAGACCAAGCAATATGATGAAATGATGATATGCTATGCGGAGTGCGATGCGGGATGCAAAATGCAAGATATGACAGGAAATGCATGAATCTGGCCCCGACTTGGAAAACCAAGTGTGCCACTAGAAAGATGAGATGAAATCGCTTGAAAAAGATATAAACAACGCCGGAATCGGAGTTACGGTTTGGAAATGGCAAGCGATTCAAAAATGACACCGGTCTGCGATTTACAGCAAGTAGGCATCTAGATGACGAAATGAACATGCTACAGCACCCAAACATGAAAACAAAATACATGGCAGGAATGCACACAAGATGCTTAACAAAAGTCTAGCACTAAGCTACGGCCAAATCATCCATCAACAGGTTCAAACAAGCATGGCAAAAACGCATATGGCAAACAGATCTCAGACTTAGTGAAATTAACACTTGTCTGGAATTTCAGATCAGGTAGCCCTCTTCGGAGCAACAAAACTACATGCTACAGGACCTGATCATGGCAAAGTAAAGCATGGCATGGAGCTACTCAAAGAGCTTAACAAAAGTCCCTTAGTGACCTTGAGCCAAAAGGGATCAGAAAATACAATTGCAAGCATGCGAACATAGCAAAAATATAATCAGTTTCAGACTTAGTGAAAAACTGACACATGCTGAAATATAACTCAAGTAGGCATGTTTACGAGCTCGATGCACTCACTACAGAGCAAGTCATGGCAATACAAGCACACATCCATCAAGAAGGCACAAAATGCAAGCTAGACATGGCAAGAACAATAGCATAGCATGTACGGATCAACTACAACATCACCGGCAAAATTGCAAACAAGTTGACAATCTGCCCAGATTCACAAAGTAGCAAAAGTAGAGCTCGATTGACTCAAGCTAGGGTGCTCCATAATTGCAAACAAAGACATGGATGGATAGAGCTCTACAATATTAACAAAACTCCCTTACTGATCATCCTCAAAAGAGGCACGGATCACTAGGAAACAACAAGAACATATGGCATCATGAGATAAACAGCTCCAGGACTAAGTGAAAACTACTAAGTCCCTGAAAACAGACTTAGCAAGTGCACCACTTTGCAAGCTTGCACAAGTCACCACACACATCCTAAAAATACATGGGTTGCACCTATGGAAAGATGACAAAACCCTTAACAAAACACATGTAGAACTCACGGGCATATCATGCACACAATAATCATGGCAAAAATGACAAAAGTGCTAAACGAAGTAGCAGATCTGACAATTAACTCAAGTAGCCCTCTTCTAACAGCATTTCGGGCATCAAGATGAACTCTAATTAAAATTATGTAGTGGAATGAAATGATGTATTCTCTGAGATGAACATTTTGATATGCTATATGCATGAATCGGAGCTACTGATGCAAAGTTACGATGCGATAAACATGTGCATATGGATCTGGGAAACTCGGGACTTAGAAGAAATTTACCCCACGGAAAAAGTCAACGGCGGAGGGGGATATCCAGGACAGAGCGGTGCGGGGACGGGCGAGGGCGTTTGGATCGGGGACCGGTGGATCTGGTCCCGATCCGGATCGGATCCGGCCGGAGCTCCGGAGAGCGGTGGAACTCCGGCGAGGCGCGGTGGAGCTCCGGTGGCGGGGAGCCTCGGTGGCGGCGGCGGGGCCGCGCCGGCAAAGGGCGGCGCCGGCAGGAAGGAGCGGTGGCGGGAGCAACGGCCCGGGCAGCGAGCTCGCGCGGCGGTGGCGGAGATGGCGGCACGGTGGCGTGCGGCGGCTGGCAGCGAAGGCGCGCGGCAGGCGGGGCGAGCTCGGCGGCGGAGGCGCATGGAGGCGGTGGCACTGCGCGGGGCGCCCAAGCACGGGGCGGCGCGGTTCGGGCCCCGCGGGCCGGATCTGGGCTGCGCGGGCCCGCGGCGGCGGAGGAGAGAGGAGGCAGTGAGGTGGCGGCGTCGGATAGGCTGGCGGCGGCGAAGAGGTGACGTGGCATGCTGCCATTGGGCGGAAGGAGGTGGCCGGCGAGATGGACGCGTCCGCCGGCGGCGCGGAGGGAGTTGGATCTAGGGTTGGACTGCGTGAAAATTTCGGAGGAGAGCACATATTTGTAGGTAGAGGGAGCTAGGAGAGTCCAAATGAGGTGCGGTTTTCGGCCACGTGATCGTGATCAAACGACCGAGATGATGGAGCAGGTTTAGGTGGGTTTTGGGCCAAATTGGAGGGGTGTTGAGCTGCAATACACACGAGGCCTTTTCGGTCCCTCGGTTAACCGTTGGAGTATCAAACGAAGTCCAAATGATACGAAACTTGACAGGCGGTCTACCGGTAGTAAACCAAGACCGCTTAGCAAGTCTCGGTCCAATCCGGAAATGTTTAAACCCCACACATGAAAGAAAGGTAGAAACGACCACCGGAGGAGAACGGAGCACCGGATTGCAAAACGGACGACAGGAAAAATGCTCGGATGCATGAGACGAACATGTATGCAGATGCAATGCACATGATGACATGATATGAGATGCATGACACGCAAGCAATGACAAGGCAACAACAGCGAATAACTGCACGACACCTGGCACATCGGTCACGGGGCGTTACATTGAGCCTCGACGACGACGAGTTTATCGTGCCTGAGGACCCCGTCGAGCAAGAGCCTTCAAGCGCCGGCTTATGGCCACGACAAGTAGCCTAAAAAAGAAACAGCAATAGCTTCAAGCTGATCAAGACTTGCTAGCACATAGATGGACCGAAGTCCTTGCGGCCAAGGAGCATGAACTCGAGCGCCCGTCCAAGAGTTACCCAAAACGCAGGTTGCTACCTCACCTTGAGGAGGAAGCATTGAAACCTCATTCACCAGTGTACGATGCGGCTGACCGGCCACTACGTGGCCGAGCCAGAGAGGTGTTTCAGCCTAAAGTTCAGACCGCACCTTGTTGTCACTCAGTCAAAAATACTAAGGCCTAGGGCAACACAGAGGACCCGTGAGACATCTTGGACAGTACGACACAAATCGCAGGGTCAAATATATGGGACACGAGCACGTGGGCCCACACGGGACGATGATCATCGCGTTGGATACACCAAGAGTAAATCCGGCTGGGCCGAATATAGTAGACAAGACTCATACGAACTACGTCGGGATATAGCCCGTCACAGAGGCGCCGCACACGCCCTATGCTTCACTGATGAAGTTATGAATCATGAATTCCCGGAGGGTTTCAAACCCGTAAAAATCGAATCATATGACGGCACAACAGATCCCGCTGTATGGATTGAGGATTTCCTCCTTCACATCCACATGACTTGCGGTGACGATCTACATGCCATCAAGTACCTCCCACTAAAACTCAAAAGGACTAGCTCGGCATTGGCTGAATAGCTTGCCACTAGATTCCGTTGGCAGTTGGGAGGATTTGGAAGATGCATTTCTTGACAACTTCCAGGGCACTTATGTGCGGCCATCAGATGCTGATGACTTGAGCCACATAATCCAGGAGCCAGGGGAATCGGCCAGACAATTCTGGACACGGTTCCTGACTAAGAAAAATCAAATTGTAGACTCTCCGGATGCAGAAGCCCTAGCGGCATTCAAGCATAACATCCACGACGAGTGGCTCGCCCGCCACCTCGGCCAAGAGAAGCCGAAATCTATGGCAGCCCTCACAACGCTCATGACCCACTTTTGCGCGAGCGAGGACAGCTGGCTGGCTCGCAGCAACAACACATCAAGGAATCCGGATACCTTGGATACCAAAGACGTTAACGGTAGGCAGCGTCGTAATAGACCAAAGCGACGCAATAACGGTGATAACACCGAAGATACGGCAGTCAATGCCGGATTCAGAGGCTCTAGATGCGGTCAGCGGAAAAAGCCATTTGGAAGAAATACTCCGGCTTCGTCCAGTCTGGATCGCATACTGGATCGCTCGTGTCAAATCCACGGCACCCCTGACAAGCCAACCAATAACACCTACAGAGAATGATGGGTGTTCAAGCAGGCCGGCAAGTTAAATGCCGAAAACAAGGACAAGGGGCTGCATAGCGATGACGAGGACGAGCCCCGGCCGCCGAACCCGGGAGGACAGAAGGGGTTTCCCCCACAAGTGAAGACAGTGAACATGATATACGCAACCCACATTCCCAAGAGGGAGCGGAAGCGTGCACTAAGGGACGTCTACGCGATGGAGCCCATCGCCCCGAAGTTCAACCCATGGTCTGCTTGTCCGATCACCTTCGATTGCAGGGACCACCCCACTAGCATCCGTCATGGCGGATCCGCCGCACTGGTCCTAGACCCATCATTGACAGATTTCACCTCACTCGAGTCCTTATGGACGGCGGCAGCAGCCTGAACCTGCTTTATCAGGATACAGTGCGAAAAATGGGTATCGATCCGTCAAGGATCAAACCCAGCAAAACCACCTTTAAGGGCGTCATCCCAGGTGTAGAGGCCCATTGCACAGGCTCAATCACACTGGATGTAGTCTTCGGATCACCGGATAACTTCCGAAGCGAAGAGTTAATCTTCGACATCGTCCCGTTTCGCAGTGGCTAGCATGCACTGCTCGGACCGACAGCATTTGCAAAATTCAACACAGTGCCGCATTATGCATACCTCAAGCTCAAGATGCCAGGACCCCGCGGGGTCATAACAGTAAATGGAAACACAGAACACTCACTCCGTACAGAAGAGCACACTGCAGCCCTTGCAGCAGAGGCACAAAGCAGCCTGTTCAGGCAGACCACTCATTCGGCGTTACAGCCCCCGGACACCTTCAAGCGAGTCCGGAACAATCTGCAACAGGATTGCCTGGCGCAATCAGCACTCGCCTAGCAATCTGGCCCCCGTCCCAGTCCCAGTGCAGCGATGAAATTCATGTCGCGCGTACATAACTACGCATTGAAAATCCCATGGACATAGGCGGGGGAACAATCAGGACACGCCCTGCATTGTGGCTTAACCACACCAGGGGCTGTATACCTTTGACATTCCTTTTCTCTTTCAGGGCCTAACTCTTCGGAAGCCCTTTCCAGTAGTTCGATTGCCGGACACATTCCGGAAGCAACAACCAAGGCGGCAAGAAGCTAAGATGAACACGGGAACCGCCAGGTGGTCTCCAGTAATACTTGATATACCCGCTTTTCACTATTTATGTGTAGCTTGCCTTGGGATAGGACATTTCGAATTGTCCTACTTTATGCTTACTGCACTACTTGTACCAGTACGCTTAAACATATTATTCAAATAACAATGCATATTATTAATCTGTCATTGCATTATTTAAGTTTTTCTCTTTCTCTTATATGTCCATTTATGACATCCCGCACCTGCATGCTCGGGTGCGGTTAGTACGCCCGGGGCTGTTGTTTACCCCGTAATATGGCGCAAGAAGTCCGAACACTCTCGATAGTGCGGCACCCCGAACTTATAGCATTATATGCATCAGCTTCGAATCATGTCTTGGGTCAAATGTTGGGTTTCCCGGCTCCCATGCTTTGGTACCTTACGTTCCGCTATATCGGCTAAGGTAGCGGTGGGAGAACTACTGCGATTGTGTCCCGGTTCTTCCGGACGAGCACCTCAGTAGAGAAAGCCAAAAACTGACTGTCATGATAAGGTGAGAGATTGGTCCCTGTTCGAGAGGTCTCAAGTCCTTAAAGACTTTTTCTGCTTCGGGCGAGGAGTCAGCCTTGTCCGGCTTATGCATGTATAGCGCCCCAAATTCGGCCATCTGAATACCAGGGGCTTCGCCAAAAATTTAAAATCATAGACTTCTATGGCTAAGTGAGAGTGATAAAGCATTATAGTGTGATTGCCTGGTTCGTTGCGCTGAGCACCTCCCTTTAAGGACCCAAAATTGGGGTAAAGAGTGTTCAGATTTACCCCGAACACCCCAGTACTAGTTACATGGGGGCAGAAGCCGACGATTGGCCAACTCTCAGATTTTATAAATGGCCGCACAGAAGGTAATATTTTAAATTAAGAAAGCGTCGCATGGCGCAAAATAACTCGTTTCATATTACAGGATCACATGGGCATGTTCATTCAAAGATTACATCCTTGGCACACTCATCTGCCACTAAGCGGGAACCCTTCAGGACGCTCTCATAGTAATTCTCGGGGCAGTGATGCTCCTTGCCCTCCGGCGGCCCCTCCTTCACAAGCTTCACGGCGTCCAGCTTCGCCCAGTGCACCTTCGCCCGGGCAAAAGCCCTGCATGCACATTCGATGCAGACGGACCGCTTGATGACCTCAAGCCGTGGGCAGGCTTCCACCAGCCGCCTCAACAGACCAAAGTAGCTGCCGGACAGGGGCTCGCCAGGCCACATCTGGACTATAAAGCCCCTCATGGCCTGTTCGGCCGCCTTGTGAAGTTCAACCAACTGCTTCAGCTGGTCACTCAAGGACACGGGGTGTTCGGTCCCCGTATACTGAGACCAGAACAACTTCTTCATTGAGCTCCCCTCCTCAGCCCGATAAAACTCCGCGGCATCCAGCACACTGCGGGGAAGATCTGCAAACGCTCCAGGAGAGCTCCGAACTCGGGTAAGAAAAAGGGAAGTCTCCTTCACATGCTTGCTTCGCATATTGAATGCCTTACCCGCTGCTATCTTCTTCGCCGCATCAATCTCCTGGAGGGCCTTGTGGGCTTCGGCCTTAGTGCTCAGGACGCTTTCAAGCGCCTGTGCGAGCTCGGACTCTCGCGTCTTGGAGTAAAGATCCAAGGACTCGTGCTTTTTGGTGAGAACCTCGAGCTCTTGCTGCACCTCGCCCACTCGGGCTTCTTGTTTCTCCCGTTCAATGCATTCTTTGGCTGCTTTGTCTTCGGCCACGGACAACGCCTTCCTCAGGGTCTCCACCTCGGTCGTGGCCCCTGACAAATTTATGATGATCCTATTACTTTACACCGAACTTCTTTTTAACTATATAAACTGGGGTATATCTTACCTTTTCTCTCTTCAAGCTGCCCCTTGGTAAGGCCGAGCTCATCCTCGGACCGCTTCAGGGCCTGCTTTAGCACAGAGATCTCCGATGTACGTGCGGCAGCGGCCAGCAGGGAAGCCTGCACATACAGATAGACATACTCTAATTAGACTCCTGAGTTATCATTTGATACTGTATTCAGCTTTTCTTCATGAACGCCGAACAGAGCATGAGGGGCTACTATCTATGCGGTAATATTTTTATATTTTGAATGCTTACCTCAAAGCCTGTTAGGAGGCTGGCGCAAGCTTCGGTCAGTCCGTTTTTGGCAGACTGAACCTTCTTGACCACCGCACTCATGATAGTGCGGTGTTCTTCATCGATGGAAGCGCTGTGAAGCGCTTCCAGCAAGTTGTCTGGTGCCTCTGGTTGGACATAGGACACCGGCATGGATGGTTGGCCCCCCTTAATGGGGGACCGCCTGCCGGAGTCCGGAACCATCGAAGGGTCCAGCGCAGTCTCCGACTGGGGCCCGAACTCGAAGCCCGTAGGAGCCTCGCTCCCTTGGTACTCAGGGTCCGGGAGGTCGCCGTGAGGCGCCCCCAGGATCACCTCCCCTTGGGTCAGTGCCTTTTGAGACACAACCTCGGCGTTGTCCGTAGGGAGAGGGGTGGAAGTCGCCGGAGGAGAACCGCTGTTCATATCCGACGAGCCCAAAGAGCCGCTCGACGAGGGTACGTCGAGATGAGCTCGGGCCGGACTACATAACCATGTTCGGCATGAGCAAAGGCAGTACAATAAAACATTCCATGAAGTACTATGGTGACCAAACACTTACGACTTCGCCAGGGGCTTGTCCCTGGGCAGCCACTCGTCGCCGCTGTCGGCGGCCGTCGTGGCATAGTCCGGAGGGAGGGTCTTTCCCTTCTTGGACCCTTCGGCCTCCCCGGATGGGTGGGCCTTCCTTTTCTTGTCTCCCCCGGCTGGGGGGGGGGACTTTTCTCCTCCTCCTCGTTTCCGTGGGAGGAGTGCGCATCAGACTCATCGGACGATGAGTCCGATAGAACCACCTTGCGCCGGAGACCCTTTCGGGTCCCCGCGGCCTTCTTCTTGGCCGTCTTTTTCGGCACCTCATAAGGTGCCGGAGTCAGCATCTTCGTTAGAAGAGCATTTGCAGGATCTTTGGGCAGGGGGAAGGGCTAGGCAATCAAGCTGCTCCGCTGTCTTTATCCAGTCCTGTTAATGACATGAAAGCTTAGATCCAGCACATAACCAAACCAGGGCACATAAATACCCTGAGAGATATAAAAGCCTACCGGATGGGCGCGACGCTTCGCGCTGATTCCGCGGTCCTCGGTAAGGGAGGGAGGCATCTCGGCGCCCTTGAACAGCACCCTCTAGACGTCCTCGTGCGTCGTGTCGTAGAGCTCTCGAAGCATCTGGTGCTGGGCCGAGTTGAACTCCCACAAAACAAATGACCGTCGTTGGCACGGAAGGATCCGGCGGAAGAGCATATCCTGGACCACACTGACAAGCTTGATTTTCTTGTTTGTCATGTTCTGGATGCAGGTCTGGAGTCCGGCCAGCTCTACCGAAGAGCCCCAGGATAGGCCCTTCTTTTTCTAGGAGGTGAGACATGTGGGGATTCCAGATCAAAATTTCGGGGCCGCCACCCATATGGAGTCGCGCGGCTCGGTGATGTAGAACCACCCCGATTGCCACCCCTTTATGGTATCCACGTAGCTACCATCGAGCCAGGTGACATTAGGCATCTTTCCCACCATGGCGCCTCCGCATTCTGCTTCCTGTCCACCACCACCTTCGGTTTGACATTGAAGGTTTTCAGCCATAGGCCTAAGTGGGGCCTGATGCGGAGGAAGGCCTCGCACACGACGGTAAATGCTGAGATGTTGAGGATGAAGTTGGGGGCCAGATCATGAAAATCCAGCCCGTAGTAGAACATGAGCCCGCGGACAAACGGGTGGAGAGGAAATCCCAGTCCGCGGACGAAATGGGTAAGAAAAACTACCCTCTCATGGGGTTCGGGCGTTGGGACGATCTGCCCCGTATTCGGCAGCCGGTGCGCGATATTCGCAGCTAGGTATCCCGCTTCCCGTAACTTTTTGATGTTCTCCTCCATGACGGAGGAAACCATCCACTTGCCTCCTGCTCCAGACATGCTTGGAGTGGTTTGAGAAGAAGAATGCGAGCTTGGGCGCTAGAGCTCAAGTGTGTGGGAATGGGTAAGCGAGAAGGAAGAAGGCGTGGGTGTAAAAAGTAAATCTTTGTCCCTTTATAAGGGCAGAGTAGGCGATGAGTCTCCCCACTTGCCTGGCAAAACCGCGTATTCCCCGGGCGCCGCAATTGATGGTGCGGTTGGGTTACCCATGTTCGTATTGATGAGAATCCCGTGATAAGGGGAACACGATATCTGGTTTGACAAGACATATCAAGAACACCGCCTCGTGATATGTGTGGAGTTGGTTGAGAAAAGCGATTCGAATAAATAACCAGGCCATGAAGTGATGTCATACTATCGAAACGTGTTAGCAGATTAGATTTGTGGAAGTATTATCCTCTCTATGGTGGTATGTGGAACTTATTTTGCAGGGTCGGACACTATCCTTGTATTCAAACTCTTCCATGGTGTATTCGGAGGAGGAACCCGCCTTGCAATGCCGAAGACAACACTGCGCGCTGGACTCATCGTCATTGAAGCCTGGTTCAAGGGCTACTGAGGGAGTCCTGGATTAGGGGGTCTCCGGACAGCCGAACTATATCCTTTGGCCGGACTGTTGGACTATGAAGATACAAGATTGAAGACTTCGTCCCGTGTCTGGATGGGACTCTACTTGGCGTGGAAGGCAAGCTAGGCAATACGGATATGTATATCTCCTCCTTTGTAACCGACCTTGTGTAACCCTAGCCCCCTCCGGTGTCTATATAAACCGGAGGGTTTTGGTCCATAGGACAACATACAATCATACCATAGGCTCGCTTCTAGGGTTTAGCCGCTCTGATCTCGTGGTAGATCAACTCTTGTAATACTCATATCGTCAAGAACAATCAAGCAGGACGTAGAGTTTTACCTCTATCAAGTGGGCCCGAACCTGGGTAAACATCGTGTCCCCTGCCTCCTGTTACCATCCGCCTTAGACGCACATTCAGGACCCCCTACCCGAGATCCGCCGGTTTTGACACCGACAATTACACTGTGGTGTTCCAGGTGGTGTGAGTTGTGAAACTATTCCACATTGTTACAAATGAAGACCAACCTCATAACTCAAATATTCGCCTCCATGATCAGATCGTAGAAACTTTATTTTCATGTTACAATGATTTCCACTTCACTATGAAATTCTTTGAACTTTTCAAATGTTTCAGACTTATGTTTCATTAAGTAGATATACCAAAATCTGCTCAAATCATCTATGAAGGTCAGAAAATAACGATACTCGCCGCGAGCCTCAACACTTATTGGACTGCATACATGAGTATGTATTATTTCCAATAAGTAAGTGGCTTGCTCCATTGTTCCGGAGAACGGAGTCTTACTCATCTTTCCCATGAGGGATGATTTGCAAGCATCAAGTAGTTCCAAAAGCCCATTAGCATGGAGTTTCTTCATGCGCTTTACACCAATATGACCTAAACGGCAGTGCCACAAATAAGTTGCACTATCATTATTAACTTTGCATCTTTTAGCTTCAATATTATGAATATGTGTATCACTATGATCGAGAGTCAACAAAAATAGACCACTCATCAAGGGTGCATGACCATAAAAGATATTACTCATATAAATAGAACAACCATTATTCTCTGATTTAAATGAATAACCATCCCGCATCAAACAAGATCCAGATATAATGTTCATGCTCAACACTGGCACCAAATAACAATTATTCAGGTCTAAAACTAATCCCGGAGGTAGATGTAGAGGTAGCGTGCCGACGGCGATCACCTCGACCTAGGAACCCTTTCCGACGTGCATCATCACCTTGTACTTAGCCAATCTTTGTTCAATTCGTAGCCCCTGTTTCGAGTGCAAATATGAGCAACAACACCAGTATCAAATACCCAGGCACTACTATGAGCATTAGTAAGGTACACAGACAAATAATAGCGTGTATATCAAATATACCTTTTGCTTTGCCATCCTTCTTATCCGCCAAATAGTAACTAGTCCCTTTGAAGTAGAAGCACTCCGTTTCAGGCTTAGGTCCAGACTTGGGCTTCTTCTCGAGAGCAGCAACTTGTTTGCTATTCTTCTTGAAGTTCCCCTTCTTCCCTTTGCCCTGTTTCTTGAAACTAGTGGTGTTGTTAACCATCAACACTTGATGCTCCTTCTCGATTTCTACCTCCGTAGCTTAAGCATCACGAAGAGCAAAGGAATTGTCTTTTCCATCCCTTGCATGTTATAGTTCATCGCGAAGCCTTTATAGCTTGGTGGCAGTGACTGAAGAACTCTGTCAATGACACTATCATCAGGAAGATTAGCTCCTAGCCGAGTCAAGTGGTTATGGTACCCAGACATTCTGAGTATGTGTTCACTAACAGAACTATTCCCCTCCATTTTGCAGCTATATAACTTGTTGGAGACTTCATATCTCTCAACTCGGGCGTTTTCTTGAAATATTAACTTCAACTCCTGGAACATCTCATATGCTCCATGAAGTTCAAAACATCTTTGAAGTCCCGATTCTAAGCCGTAAAGGATGCCACACTGAACTATTGAGTAGGCATCAGTTTTAGTCTGCCAGACGTTCATAACGTCCGGAGTTGCTCCTGCTGCGGGTCTTGCACCTAGCGTTGCTTCCAGGACGTAATTCTTTTGTGGAGCAATGTGGATAATCCTCAAGTTACGGACCTAGTCCGTGTAGGTGCTACCATCATATTTCAACTTAGCTTTCTCTAGAAACGCATTAAAATTCAAGGGAATGGTAGCACGGGCCATTGATTTACATCAACATAGATATGCAAAAACTATCAGGACTAAGTTCATGATAAATTAAAGTTCAATTAATCATATTACTTAAGAACTTCCACTTAGATAGACATCCCTCTAGTCATCTAAATGATCATGTGATCCATATAAACTAAACCATGTCCGATCATCACATGAGATGGAGTAGTTTGCAATGATGAACATCTCTATGTTGATCATATCTACTATATGATTCACGTTCGACCTTTCGGTGTCAGTGTTCTGAGGCCATATCTGCATATGCTAGGCTCGTCAAGTTTAACCCGATTATTCTGCACGTGCAAAACTAGCTTGCACCCATTGTATGCGAACGTAGAGCTTATCACACCCGATCATCACTGGTGTCTCGGCACGACGAACTGTATCAATGGTGCATACTCGGGGAGAACACTTATACCTTGAAATTTAGTGAGGGATCATCTTATAATGCTACCGCCGTACTAAGAAAAATAAGATGCATAAACGATAAACATCACATGCAATCAAAATATGTGACATGATATTGCCATCATCATCTTGTGCCTTTGATCTCCATCTCCAAAGCACCGTCATGATCTCCATCATCACCAGCTTGACACCTTGATCTCCATCGTAGCGTCGTTGTCGTCTCGCCGACTATTGCTTCTACGACTATCGCTACCGCATAGTGATAAAGTAAAGAAATTACATGGCGGTTGCATTTCATAGAATAAAGCGACAACCATAAGGCTCATGCTAGTTGCTGATAACTTTTGCAAAACATGATCATCTCATACAACAATTTATATCGCATCATTTCTTGACCATATCACATCACAACATGCCCTACAAAAACAAGTTGTGACGTCCTCTACTTTGTTCTTGCAAGTTTTACGTGGCTGCTACGGGCTTCGAGCAAGAACCGTTCTTACCTATGCATCAAAACCACAACGATTTTTGTCAAGGGTGATGTTTTAACCTTCAACAAGGACCAGCCATAGTCAAATTCGATTCGACTAAAGTAGGAGAAATATACACCCGCCAACCACTTGTGTGCAATAGCACGTTGGTAGAACCGGTCTCATGAACGTGGTCATGTAATGTTGGTCCGGGCCGCTTAATCCAATAGTACCGCCAAATCAAAATAAGACGTTGGTGGTAAGCAGTATGACTATTATTGCCCACAACTCTTTGTGTTCTACTCATGCATATCATCTACGCATAGACCTGGCATGGATGCCACTGTTGGGGAACGTAGCATGCAATCTCAAAAAAATCATACGATCACGCAAGATCTATCTAGGAGATGCATAGCAATGAGAGGGGGAGAGTGTGTCCACGTCCCCTCGTAGACCCAAAGCGGAAGTGTTAGATTAACGCGGTTGATGTAGTGGAACGTCTTCATGATCCAGTCGATCTAGTACCGAACGCACGACACCTCCAAGTTCAGCACACGTTCAACTCGATGATGTCCCTCGAACTCTTGATCCAGCAGAGGGTCAAGGGAAGGTTCCGTCAGCACCACGGTGTGGTGACGGTGATGGTGATGTGATCCGCACAAGGCTTTGTCTAAGCACTATGACACTATGACCGGAGGAGTAAACTATGGAGGGGGGCACCGCACACGGCTAAGAGAACAATTGATGTCCCTTTGGGGTGCCCCCCGCCCCTGTACATAAAGGAGGGGAGGAGGAGGTGGCCGGCCAGGAGGGGCGCACCAAGGGGGAGTCCTACTAGGACTCCTAGTCCTAGTAGGATTCGCCCCCACCCCCTCTTCTTTTCCTTCTCTTGGAGGTGGCAAGGGGGAGGAGAGGGAGTAGGAGAAGGAAAGGGGGTGGCGCCACCTTCCCTAAACCAATTCAGCCTCCTCCCTTGTGGGGGGCGCACCAGCCCCTTGTGGGCTGGTTAGCCTCCCTCCTATGGCCCATATGGCCCATATCTTCCCCCGGGGGGTTACGGTAACCCCTCGGTACTCCAGTAAAATACCTGAATCACTCGGAACCATTCCGATGTACGAATACTACCTTCCAATATACTCTCTACCATTTCGAGACTCCTCGTCATGTCCGTGATCTCATCCGGGACTCCGAACAAACTTCGGTCACCAAAACACATAACTCATAATACAAATCGTCTTTGAATGTTAAGCGTGCAAACCCTATGGGTTCAAGAACTATGTAGACATGACCGAGACACATCTACGGTCAATAACCAATAGCGGAACATGCATGCTCATATCGGTTCCTACATATTCTACGAATATCTTTATCGGTCAAACTGCAATAACAATATACGTTATTCCCTTTGTCATCGGTATGTTACTTTCCCGAGATTCGATCGTACCTAGTTCAATCTCATTACCAGCAAGTCTCTTTACTCATTCTTTAATGCATCATCCCGCAACTAACTCATTAGTTACATTGCTTACAAGGCTTATAGTGATGTGCATTACCGAGAGGGCCCAGAGATACCTCTCCGATACTCGAAGTGACAAATCCTAATCTTGATCTATGCCAACCCAACATACACCTTTGGAGACACCTGTAGAGCATCTTTATAATCACCCAGTTATGTTGTGACGTTTGATAACACACAAGGTGTTCCTCAGGTATTCGGGAGTTGCATAATCTCATAGTCAGAGGAATATGTATAAGTCATGAAGAAAGCTATAGCAATAAAACTTAACGATCATTATGCTAAGCTAACGGATGGGTCTTGTCCATCACATCATTCTCTAATGATGTGATCCCATTCATAAAATTTACAACACATGTCTATGGTCAGGAAACTTAACCATCTTTGATTAACGAGCTAGTCAAGGAGAGGCATACTAGGGACACTCTATTTTGTCTATGTATTCACACATGTACTAAGTTTCCGGTTAATAAAATTCTAGCATGAATAATAAACATTTATCATGATATAAGGAAATATAAATAACAACTTTATTATTGCCTCTAAGGCATATTTTCTTCACATACTACATGCACGAGTCCCCGGCAAGGTTCATGCTTCTCATTAATATGTTGATCAAACAAGTATAGACCTTACAGGACACAATTATGGATTAAAGAGATTACATAATTTGAACTAAAATTTGGAAAGTGCCTAGAGATTTAAGATTGGAAAAAGATAGAATGCCCGTGATGCCTTCACTTCGTCCTCTCCTTGTTCGAAACTATAGGGAGAGACGAAGAAGGCGGAGGGAAGGCCTGGCTAGGATTCAGCGCCTCCCCAGGATCAGGATGGCCCCATTCCCAGTCTAGGAGGAAGAAACCAGAGGGCAGGTGCGGATGGTGACACTACCGGAAGCCCAGACGGAGACAATGGTGCCGCCCGCAAACATGGCTCGTCGAAACGGTCACCCTCATTCTTGACACGTCGTGGGTTGCCGCCACCTTCCGTACCGCTATCGCTCAAAGATCCCACCACAATAGCCAAATTGGGCGCCATGTGCTCTGGGTAGCTCCACAGTAGGCATGGTTGTCTTTGACGGCCCGAAGATCAGGAGCCACCACCCTTTAATGGAGCATGTACGAGGACAAGGGGCTCTCCCATACGCCGGACGGGCATTTCCCTGGGAGGTAGGGACCACCTTCACCGATGGCGAACCCCTTCTGCAGCCTCCCTCCGACACCGTGGGAAGAAGGGGAATAGGCCATGATTGACTACCACGCCGTGCGTCCGTTACTGGCCTTGGCGTGGTGTCATCTGCGTTGCCTCTCACTAAAATTGAGGCCATGGGCGGCTCGGTGATGAGCACACCAGAGTCGCTACCTCCAGTGTTTCCACTGCGCCGCCCGCGTGCCCTCCTGAAGCTCGCATGAAGATGAGAGAGGAATCCCGCCCGGCGAAGGCGTGACCATACCCTTCTCTCACTCCTCGAGCATCAGCACAAGCATTCGGCATCACCAACCCCAAGCCAGGCCCCGGGATCTGAAGGAAATATGCCCTAGAGGCAATAATAAAGTTGTTATTTATAGTTCCTTATATCATGATAAATGTTTATTATTCATGCTAGAATTGTATTAACCGGAAACTTGATACATGTGTGAATACATAGACAAAACAATGTTTCCCTAGTATGTCTCTACTTGACTAGCTCGTTAATCAAAGATGGTTAAGTTTCCTGACCATAGCCATGTGTTGTTATTTGATGAAAGGGATCACATCATTAGGAGAATGATGTGATGGACAAGACCCATCCATGATCTTAGCATAATGATCGTTACGTTTTATTGCTATTGCTTTCTTCATGACTGATACATATTCCTTTGACTATGAGATTATGCAACTCCCGAATATCGGATGAACACCTTGTGTGCTATCAAACATCACAACGTAACTGGGTGATTATAAAGATGCTCTATAGGTGTCTCTGAAGGTGTTTGTTGGGTTGGCATAGATCAAGATTAGGATTTGTCACTCTGAGTATCGGAGAGGTGTCTCTGGGCCCTCTCGGTAATGCACATCACGATAAGCCTTGCAAGCAATGTGATTAATGGGTTAGTTGCGGGATGATGCATTACGGAACGACTAAAGAGACTTGCTGGTAATGAGATTGAACTAGGTATGAAGATACCGACGATCGAATCTCAGGCAAGTAACATACCGATGACAAAACGTATGTTGTCATTGCGGTTTGACCGATAAAGATCTTCGTAGAATATGTAGGAACCAATATGAGCATCTAGGTTCTGATGTTGGTTATTTCTCGAAGATGTGTATCAATCATCTCTACATAGTTCTCGAACCCGTAGGGTCCGCACGCTTAACGTTCAATGACGATTTGTATAATGATTTATGTGTTTTGGTGACCGAAGATTGTTCGGAGTCCCGGATGAGATCACGGACATTACGAGGAGTCTCAAAATGGTTTAGAGGTAAAGATTGATATATTGGACGATGGTATTCGGACATCAGGATGGTTTCTGAGTGGTTCGAATATTTATCGAAGTACCGGGGGTTACCGGAACCCCCGGGAAAGTAATGGAGCAACATGGGCCATAGGGGAGAGAGAGGGACGCCCACAAGGGGTGGCGCCCCCCACCCCCATGGGCTGTCTAAATTGGACGAGGGGAGGGGGGCGGACCCCTTTCCTTCTCCCTCTCCCACTTCTTCCCGTTTCCCCCTCCGAAAGAAAGGAAGGTGGGCCGACTAGGACTAGGAGTCCTAGTGGGTCCCCCCTCCACTTGGTGAGCCCCCTAGGGCCGGCCTCCTCCCTCTTCTCCTTTATATATGGGGGCAGGGGCACCCCAAAGCACATCAATTGTTCTCTTAGCCGTGTGCGGTGCCCCCCTCCACAGTTTACTCCACCAGTCATATTGTCGTAGAGCTTAGGCGAAGCCCTGCGCGGATCACATCACCATCACCGTCACCATGCCGTAGTGCTGATGAAACTCTCCCTAGACACTTAGCTGGATCTAGAGTTCGAGGGACGTCATTGAGCTGAACATGTGCTAAACTCGGAGGTGTCGTACGTTCGGTGCTTGATCGGTTGGATCGTGAAGACGTTCGACTACATCAACTGCATTAAGCTAACGCTTCCACTTTTGGTCTACGAGGGTACGTGGACACACTCTCCCCCTCTTGTTGCTATGCATCTCCTATATTGATCTTGCGTGATCGTAGGAAAATTTTTAAATTTCTTGCTGATATGTACATTTTGCATCATGCTTTTATATCGATATTTATTGCATTATGGGTTGTTATTACACATTATGTCATAATACTTATGCATTTTCTCTCTTATTTTACAAGGTTTACATGAAGAAGGAGAATGCCGGCAGCTGGAATTTTGGGCTGGAAAAGGAGCAAATATTAGAGACCTATTCTGCACAACTCCAAAAGTCCTGAAACTCCACGAAAGTCAGTTTTGGAATATATTAAAAATATTAGGCGAATAAAGCACCAGAGGGGGCCACCCACCATCCACAATGGTGGAGGGCGCGCCCTACCCCCCTAGGCGCGCCCCCTGCCTCGTGGGCCACCTGGGAGCCCCCCGATTCCCATCTTCTGGTATAAGGTGGATTTTTCCTTGGAAAAAATCTGAAGGAAGCTTTCAGGATGAAGCGCCGTCGTCGCAAGGCGCAACCTTGGCGGAACCAATGTAGGGCTCCGGCGGAGCTGTTCTGCCGGGGAAACATCCCTCTGGGAGGGGGAAATCATCACCATCGTCATCACCATCGATCCTCTCGTCAGGAGGGGGTCAATCTCCATCAACCTCTTCACCAGCACCATCTCCTCTCAAACCCTAGTTCATCTCTTGTATCCGATCTTTGTCTCAATACCTCAGATTGGTACATGTGGGTTGCTAGTAGTGTTGATTACTCCTTGTAGTTGATGCTAGTTGGTTTATTCGGTGGAAGATTATTTGTTCAGATCCTTTATGCACATTAATACCCCACTGATTACGAACATGAATATGATTTGTGAGTAGTTACGTTTGTTCCTGAGGACATGGGAGAAGTCTTGTTATAAGTAGTCATGTGAGTTTGGTATTCGTTCGATATTTTGATGAGATGTATGTTGTCTTTCCTCTAGTGGTGTTATGTGAACATCGACTACATGACACTTTACCATTGTTTTGTCCTAGGGGAAGGCATTGGGAAGTAATAAGTAGATGATGGGTTGCTAGAGTGACAGAATCTTAAACCCTAGTTTATGCGTTGCTTCGTAAGGGGCTGATTTGGATCCATATGTTTCATGATATGGTTAGATTTACCTTAATTCTTCTGTCGTAGTTTCGGATGCTTACAAGGGGGTTAATCATAAGTGGGATCCTTTTCCAAGGAAGGGCAGTACCCAAGCACTGGTCCACCCACATAACAAATTATCAAAGTAACGAACGCGAATCATATGAGCATGATGAAAACTACCTTGACGATAATTCCCATGTGTCCCCGGGAGAGCTTTCCTTTATATAAGAGTTTGTCCAGGCTTGTCCTTTGCTACAAAAAGGATTGGGTCACCTTGCTGCACCTTGTTTACTTTTGTTACTTGTTACCCATTACGAATTACCTTATCACAAAACTATCTGTTACCGATAATTTTAGTGCTTGAAGAGAATACCTTACTGAAAATTGCTTGTCATTTCCTTCTGCTCCTCATTGGGATCGACACTCTTACCGAAAGGACTACGATAGATCCCCTATACTTGTGGGTCATCAAGACTCTTTTCTGGCGCCGTTGCCGGGGAGTAAAGTGCCTTTGGTAGGTGGAATTTGGTAAGGCAAAATTTATATAGTGTGCTGAAATTTACTGTCACTTGTTACTATGGAAAATAATCCTTTGAGGGGCTTGTTCGGGGTATCTTCACCCCCAACCAGTAGAGCCAAGAGATGCTCCTCAACCTACTGAACCTACTGAAAATGTTTACTTTGAAATTCCTTTTGGTATGATAGAGAAACTGCTAGCTAATCCTTTTACACGAGATGGAACATTACATCCCGATATGCACCTAATCTATGTGGATGAAGTTTATGGATTATATAAGCTTGCAGGTATGCCCGAGGATGTTATCAAGAAGAAGTTCTTCCCTTTATCTTTGGAGGTAAAGGCATTGACATGGTTTAGGCTATGTGATGATATTGGATCGTGGAACTACAACCGATTGAAATTGGAATTTCATCAGAAGTTTTATCCTATGCATCCGGTTCATCGTGATCGTAATTATATATATAATTTTTGGCCTCGCGAAGGAGAGTACCGCTCGAGCTTGGGGGAGGCTTAAGTCAATGTTATATTCATGCCCCAATCATGAGCTCTCAAGAGAAATTATTATTCAAACAATTTATGCTCGGCTTTCTCTCAATAATCGCTCCATGCTCGATACTTCTTGTACTGGTTCTTTCATGATAAATACTATTGAATTCAGATGGGATTTATTGGAAAGAATTAAAGGAAACTCTAAAGATTGGGAACTCGACGAAGGTAAGGAGTCAGGTATAACACCTAAGTTTGATTGTGTTAGATATTTTATGGATACCGATGCCTTTCGTGAATTTAGCAATAAATATGGACTTGACTTTGAGATAGTAGCTTCTTTCTGTGAATCATTTGCTACTCATGTTGATCTCCCTAAGGAGAAGTGGTTTAAATATCATCCTCCCATTGAAGTAAAATTAGTCAAACTTATTAAAGTTGAAGAAAAGACTATAACTTCTAATGTTGATCCTATTGTTCCTACCACTTATATTGAGAAACCACCTTTCCCTATTAGAATAAAGGATCATGCTAAAGCTTCAACTGTGGTTCGTAAGAGTAATGCTAGAACACCTACACCCTCTGAGCAAATTAAAGTTGAACCTTGTATTGCTATGGTTAAGGATCTCTTGGTCGATAATATTGATGGGCATGTTATTTACTTCTGTGATGAAGCTGCTAGAATTGCTAGACCCGATACTAAAAATAAACATAGACATGTTGTTGGCATGCCTATTGTTTCTGCTAAAATAGGAGATCACCGCTATCATGGCTTATGTGATATGGGCGCTAGTGTCAGTGCAATACCTTATACTTTATATAAAGAAATTATGCATGATATTGCACCTGCTGAGATAGAAGATATTGATGTTACTATTAAGCTTGCCAATAGAGATACTATTTCACCAGTTGGGATTGTTAGAGATGTTGAAGTCTTGTGTGGGAAAATTAAATATCCTACTAATTTTCTTGTTCTTGCTTCCCCACAAGATGACTTTTGTCACATTATATTTGGTAGACCCTTTTTGAATACTGTTAATGCTAAGATAGACTACGAAAAGGATATTGTTACTGTTGGTTTAGGGTATATGTCTCGTGATTTTAATTTTGCTAAATTTCCTAGACAACCCCATGGGAAAGAATTGCCTAGTAAAGATGAAATTATTGGTCTTGCTTCTATTGCCGTGCCTCCTAATGATCCTTTAGAACAATATTTGCTAGACGATGAAAATGATATGTTTATGAATGAAAGAAGGGAAATAGATGAAGTATTCTTTAAACAGGGACCTATTTTGAAACACAACTTGCATGTTGAAATTCTAGGGGATCCTCCTCCACCCAAGGGTGATCCCGTGTTTGAGCTTAAACCATTTCCTGATACTCTTAAATATTCTTATCTTGATGAAAAAAGATATATCATGTTATTATTAGTGCTAACCTTTCAAAGAAGGAAGAAGAGAAATTATTGAAAACTCTGAAGAAGCACAGTGCTGCTATTGGCTATACTCTTGATGATTTTAAGGGCATTAGTCCCATTCTATGCCAGCACTAAATAAAATTGGAGGAATACGCTAAACCAGTTGTTGATCACCAACGACGGTTAAATCCTAAGATGAATGAAGTAGTAAGAAATGAAATACTAAAGCTTCTGGAGGCAGGTATAATTTATCATGTTGCTGATAGTCAGTGGGTAAGTCATGTCCACTGTGTCCCTAAGAAGGGAGGTATTACTGTTGTTCCTAATGATAAAGACGAATCAATCCCACAAAGAATTGTTATAGGTTATAGAATGGTAATTGATTTCTGCAAATTAAATAAAGCTACTAGAAAGGATCACTAACCTTTACCTTTTATTGATCAAATGCTAGAAAGATTATCCAAACATACACATTTTTGCTTTCTAGACGGTTATTCTGGTTTCTCTCAAATACCTGTGTCAAAAGAGGATCAGGAAAATACCACTTTTACTTTCCCTTTCGGTACCTTTGCTTATAGATGTATGCCTTTTGGTGTATGTAATGCACCTGCTACCTTTCAAAGATGTATGACTGCTATATTCTCTGACTTTTGTGAAAAGATTGTTGAGGTTTTCATGGATGATTTCTCTGTGTATGGACCTTCTTTTGATGATTAGTTGAGCAACCTTGATCGAGTTTTGCAGAGATGTGAAGAAACTAATCGTGTCTTGAATTGGGAGAAGTGCCACTTTATGGTTAATGAAGGTATTGTCTTGGGGCATAAAATTTCTGAAAGAGGTATTTAAGTTGATAAAGCTAAAGTTGATGCTATCGAAAAGATGTCGTGTCCTAAGGACATTAAAGGTATAAGAAGTTTCCTTGGTCATGCCGGTTTTTATAGGAGGTTCATTAAACACTTCTCAAAAATTTCTAGGCCTCTGACTAATCTCTTACAAAAATATGTTCCTTTTGTATGTGATGATGATTGTGTAGAAGCATTTGAAATACTTAAGAAAGCCTTGATTTCTACACCTATTGTTCAGCCACCTGATTGGAATTTACCCTTCAAAATTATGTGTGATGCTAGTGATTATGCTGTAGGTGTTGTTCTATGACAAAGAGATGATAAGAAATTAAATGTTATCCAATATGCTAGTAAAACTCTAGACAGTGCCCAGAGAAATTATGCTACTACTGAAAAAGAATTTTTAGCAGTTGTATTTGCTTGTGATAAGTTCAGACCTTATATTGTTGATTCTAAAGTAACTGTTCACACTGATCATGCTGCTATTAAATACCTTATTGAAAAGAAAGATGCTAAACCTAGACTTATTAGATGGGTTCTCTTGCTACAAGAATTTGATTTGCATATTATTGATAGGAAGGGAGCTGAGAACCCCGTTGCAGACAACTTGTCTAGGTTAGAAAATGTTCTTGATGACCCACTCCCCATTGATGATAGTTTTCTTGATGAACAATTAGTTGTCATAAATTCTTCTCGTACTGCTCCATGGTATGCTGATTATGCTAACTACATTGTTGCTAAATTTATACCACCAAGTTTCACATACCAGCAAAAGAAAAAAGTTTTTCTATGATTTGAGATATTACTTCTGGGATGATCCACACCTTTATAAAGGAGTAGATGGTGTTATTAGACATTGTGTACCTGAGCATGAACAGGAATGGATCCTACGCAAGTATCACTCCGAGGCTTATGGAGGACACCACGCTGGAGATAGAACTACACATAAGGTATTACAATTCGGTTTTTATTGGCCTACTCTTTTCAAAGATGCCCGTAAGTTTGTCTTGTCTTTGTGATGAATGTCAAAGAGTTGGTAATATTAGTAGACGTCAAGAAATTCCTATGAACTATTCACTTGTTATTGAACCATTTGATGTTTGGGACTTTGATTATATGGGACCATTTCCTTCCTCTAATGGGTATACACATATTTCAGTTGCTATTTATTCTGTTACTAAGTGGGTAGAAGCTATTCCAACTAGTAGTTCTGATCATAACACCTCTATTAAGATGCTTAAATAAGTTATTTTTCTGAGGTTTGTAGTCCCTAGATACTTAGTGACTGATGGTGGTTCACATTTTATTCATGGTGCTTTTCGTAAAATGCTTGCTAAGTATGATGTTAATCATAGAATTGCATCTCCATACCACCCACAGTCTAGTGGTCAATTAGAACTGAGTAATAGAGAGATTAAATTAATTTTGCAAAAGGCTGTTAATAGATCTAGAAAGAATTGGTCCATGAAACTTGATGATGCATTATGGGCCTATAGAACAGCATATAAAAATCCTATGGGTATGTCTTCGTATAAAATGGTTTATGGAAAAGCATGTCACTTACCTATCAAACTAGAACATAAAGCATATTGGGTCATTAAAGAGCTCAATTATGATTTCAAACTTGTCGGTTAGAAGAGACTATTTGACATTAGTTCACTTGATGAGTGGAGAACCCATGCCTATGAGAATGCCAAACTGTTTAAAGAAAAAGTTAAAAGATGGCATGACAAAAGGATACAAAAGCGTGAGTTTAATGTAGGTCATTATGTTTTCTTATACAACTCCCGTCTAAGATTTTTTGCAGGAAAACTCCTCTCTAAATGGGAAGGTCCTAATGTTATCGAGGAGGTCTATCATTCCGGTGCCATAAAAATCAACAATTTCGAAGGCACAAATCTGAAGGTGGTGAACGGTCAAAGAATCAAACATTATATCTCAGGTAATCCCATAAATGTTGAAACCAATGTTATTGACACCGTAACCCCGAAAGAGTGCATAAGGGACACTTTCCAGAACGTTTCAGACTCCGAAAAGGAATAGGTATGTGGTACGGTAAGTAAACCAACTCCAAAACAGTTCTAACAACATTTTTTCTCCATTTTGGATTACTTAAGAAAATAGGAAAATAAGTAGTCCAGAAAGGACACGAGGCATCCATGAGGGTGGAGGGTGCACCCTACCCCCCTGGTGCACCCCCTGCCTCATGGGCACCTCGTGTGCCCTCCGGAGTCTGTTTTCTTGCACGATACTTCTTCTGGTCGGTAAAAATTCATTATATAATCTCCCGAAGGTTTTGACTACCATACCACGACAAAATTCTTTTTTTGTTTTGAGTCATTTCTACCGCAGATTAGAGCAATATGTCATCCCAGGATTCAGAGGGAGAAAGCTATGTGGAAGATTACCTTGCAGACCCTAAGGTCTACGGGGACTTGGAGCATTGTGGTTGGACCACAGAGGAAGAACACGACTATGATCCTAGGGGAAAGGAGGAGACGAGCTCAAATAAAGATGAAGTCCCATTACCTCAACCTAGGGACATGCATGTGGAGTTCGAAAATTCAAGCCTCCCTGATAAAGCAAAGAAACCTAAGATCGATTTTATCCCTTTTCGCCTCTCGTAGAAGAACAAACAGGAACTATGCAGAAAGATATTAAGCCTTGAGCAGGAGATCGATTACCTAAGGGAGCAAAATTCTATTCTCAAGCGCAAATTAAGGAAGAAGCCTACATCATCAACAACTCAATCATCACCACCTCTGAAGAAAGAGACATAAATACATGGGTATGGGCACTCCCCTTGGGAACTGCCAAGCTTGGGGGAGGTGCCCCGGTATCGTATCACCATCACTTCTACCTTTACCGTTTTTCTTAGTTCGATCCTTTTGGTTATATCTTGATCTAGTAGAGTAAAGTTTAGTATGATCTATCTTTGAGTTTTTGTGTTGATCCTTATCTAAGTAATCGAGTTCGTGAGCTATATATAATAAAGATTAGTCTTGAGTCGAGGGCTTGGTTATCTTGCTATGATCTTGAGGGAAGAAAAAAAATAAAAAATAAAGAGATCATATTGATCTTATGGAGAGTAATGACTTCACATATAAAGAGTATGATGAATAAAAGTTGTTGAGAGTTGACAAACATAGTTTTGGCCATCGATGCACTTAATAGGAAGTAATAAAGAAAGAGAGGTTTTCACATATAAATATAATATCTTGCACATCTTTTATGATTGTGAGCACTCATTAAAATATGATATGCTAAAAAGTTGATGTTGGACAAGGAAGACAACGTAATGGGTTACGTTTTCTTATATCCGAAATAAATTATATTGTCCTGGATCATCCAATATGTTGAGCATGCCTTTCCCCCTCATACTAGCCAAATTCTCTACACCAAGTAGAGATACTACTTGTGCTTCCAGATATCCTTAAACCCAGTTTTGCCATGAGAGTCCACCATATCTACCTATGGATTGAGTAAGATCCTTCAAGTAAGTTGTCATTGTTGCAAGCAATAAAAATTGCTCTCTAAATATGTATGATCTATTAGTGTGGAGAAAATAAGCTTTATACAAGCTTGTTATATGGAAGAAATAAAGGCGACAGACTACATAATAAAGGTCCCTATCACAAGTGGCAATATAAAGTGACGTTATTTTGCATTAAGATTTTGTGCATCCAACCATAAAAGCACATGACAACCTATGCTTCCCTCTGTGGAGGGCTTGTCTTTTATATTTGTCTTATACCTTATACAAAAGTCATGGTGATCTTCGCCTTTCCTTTTTACACTTTATCCTTTGGCAAGCACTGTGTGTTGGAAAGATCCTGATATATATATCCAATTGGATGTGGGTTTTCATAAAGAATTATTGTTGACGTTACCCCTGAGGTAAAATGTTGGGAGGCAAAACTATAAGCCCCTATCTTTCTCTGTGTCCGTTTAAACCTTCATACCCATAAGTATTGTTTGAGTGTTAGCAATTGTGAAAGACTAAATGATAGTTGAGTATGTGGACATGCTGAAAAGCTCTTATATTGACTCTTTCCGATGTTATGATAAATTGCAATTGCTTCAATGACCGAGATTATAGTTTGCTAGTTTTCCAACGAAGTTCTGATTCATACTTTACATTGTGAATAGGTTGTTACTTCAGTATAAGAAATCGTATGACAATACATATATGTTGCTATTCTAAGAATGATCATGATGCCCTCATGTCCGTATTTTATTTTATTGACACCTCTTTCTCTAAACATGCAGACATATTTTTCGATATTGGCTTCCGCTTGAGGACAAGCGAGGTCTAAGCTTGGGGGAGTTGATACGCCCATTTTGCATCATGCTTTTATATCGATATTTATTGCATTATGGGCTTTTATTACACATTATGTCACAATACTTATGCCTTTTCTCTCTTATTTTACAAGGTTTACATGAAGAGGGAGAATGACAGCAGCTGGAATTCTGGGCTGGAAAAGGAGCAAATATTAGAGACCTATTCTGCACAACTCCAAAAGTCATGAAACTCCACGAAAGTCAGTTTTGGACTATATTAAAAATATTTGGTGAATAAAGCACCAGAGGGGGGCCACCCACTGTCCACGAGGGTGGAGGGCGCGCCCTACCCCCCTAGGTGCGCCCCCTACCTTGTGGGCCACTTGGAAGCCCCCCGATGCCCATCTTCTGGTATAAGGTGTCTTTTACCCATGAAAAATTCAGAAGGAAGCTTTCGGGACGAAGCGCCGCCATCTTGATGCGGGACCTTGGCGGAACCAATCTAGGGCTTTGCCAGAGTTGTTCTGCCGGGGAAACATCCCTCTGGGAGGGGGAAATCGTCACCATCGTCATCGCCATCGATCCTCTCATCGGGAGGGGCTCAATCTCCATCAACATCTTCACCAGCACCATCTCCTCTCAAACCCTAGTTCATCTCTTGTATCCAATCTTTGTCTCAAAACCTCAGATTGGTACATGTGGGTTGCTAGTAGTGTTGATTACTCCTTGTAGTTAATGCTAGTTGGTTTATTTAGTGGAATATTATATGTTCAGATCCTTTATGCACATTAATACCCCTCTGATTATGAACATGAATATGATTTGTGAGTAGTTACGTTTGTTCCTGAGGACATGGGAGAAGTCTTGTTATAAGTAGTCATGTGACTTTGGTATTCGTTCGATATTTTGATGAGATGTATGTTGTCTTTCCTCTAGTGGTGTTATGTGAACATCGACTACATGACACTTCACCATTGTTTGGGCCTAGGGGAAGGCATTGGGAAGTAATAAGTAGATGATGGGTTGCTAGAGTGACAGAAGCTTAAACCCTAGTTTTTGCGTTGCTTCGTAAGGGGCTGATTTGGATCCATATGTTTCGTGCTATGGTTATGTTTACCTTAATTCTTCTTTCGTAGTTGAGGATGCTTGCGAGGGGGTTAATCATAAGTGGGATGCTTTTCCAAGGAAGGGCAGTACCCAAGCACCGGTCCACCCACATAACAAATTATCAAAGTAACAAACGCGAAGCATATGAGCATTATGAAAACTGGCTTGATGATAATTCCCATGTGTCCTCGGGAGCGCTTTCCTTTATATAAGAGTTTGTCCAGGCTTGTCCTTTGCTACAAAAAGGATTGGGCCACCTTGATGCACCTAGTTTAGTTTTGTTACTTGTTACTTGTTACGAATTACCTTATCACAAAACTATCTGTTACAGATAATTTCAGTGCTTGCAGAGAATACCTTACTGAAAACTGCTTGTCATTTCCTTCTGCTCCTCGTTGGGTTCGACACACTTACTTATTGAAATGACTATGATAGATCGCCTATACTTGTGGGTCATCACATGCTACGTTCCCCAATTGTGGTATCAGAGCCAGGTCTATGCGTAGATGATATGCACGAGTAGAACACAAATAGTTGTGGGCGATCATAGTCATACTGCTTACCACCAACGTCTTATTTTGATTCGGCGGTATTGTTGGATGAGGCTGCCCGGACCAACTTTACATGACCACGTTCATGAGACCATTTCCACCAACAGACATGCAACTTGTTTTGCAAAAAGATGGCTGGCGGGTGTCTGTTTCTCCAACTTTAGTTGAATTGAGTTTGACTCGGTCGGTCCTTGTTGAAGGTTAAAACAGCACACTTGACGAAAAATCATTGTGGTTTTGATGCGTAGGTAAGAACGGTTCTTACTAAAAGCAGGTAGCAGGTACGTAAAACTTGCAACAACAAAGTAGAGGACGTCTAACTTGTTTTTGCAAGGCATGTTGTGATGTGATATGGTCAAGACATGATGTGATATACGTTGTTGTATGAGATGATCATGTTTTGTAAAAGTTATCGGCAACTGGGAGGAGCCTTATGGTTCTCGCTTTATTGTATGAAATGCAATCGCCATGTAATTGCTTTACTTTATCACTATGCGTTAAAGGTAGTCGTAGAAGCAATAGTTGGCGAGATGACAACGATGCTACGACGGAGATCAAGGTGTCAAGCCGGTGACGATGGAGATCATGATGGTGCTTTGGAGATGGAGATCAAAGGCACAAGATGATGATGGCCATATCATGTCAACATATTTTGATTGCATGTGATGTTTATCTTTTATGCATCTTATTTTGCTTAGTACGGCGGTAACATTATAAGATGATCCCTCACTAAATTTCAAGGTATAAGTGTTCTCCCTGAGTATGCACCATTGCGACAGTTCGTCGTGTCGAGACACCACGTGTTGATCGGGTGTGATAAGCTCTACGTTCAGATACAATGGGTGCAAGATAGTTTTGCATGTGTGAAATACTCGGATTAAACTTGCCGAGCCTAGCATGTACAGACATGGCCTCGGAACACTGAGACCGAAAGGTCGAACGTGAAACATATAGTAGATATGATCAACATAGAGATGTTCACCATTGAAAACTACTCCATCTGACGTGATGATCGGACATGGTTTAGTTGATATGGATCACGTGATCATTTAGATGACTCGAGGGATGTCTATCTAAGTGGGAGTTCTTGAGTAATACAATTAATTGAACTTAAATTTATCATGATTTTAGTCCTGATAGTTTTTGCATATCTATGTTGTAGATCTATGGCCCGTGCTACCGTTCCCTTGAATTTTAATGCGTTCCTAGAGAAAGCTAAGTTGAAAGGTGATGGTAGCAACTACACGGACTCGGTCCGTAACTTGAGGAATATCCTCATTGCTGCATAGAAGAATTACGTCCTTGATGCACCGCTAGGTGCAAGGCCTGCTGCAGGAGCAACTCCAGATGTTATGAACGTCTGGCAAGCTAAATCTAATGACTACTCAATAGTTCAGTGTGCCATGCTTCACGGCTTAGAATCGGGACTTCAAAGACATTTTGAACGTCATGGAGCATATGAGATGTTCCAGGAGTTGAAGTTAATATTTCAAGAAAATGCCAGTTGAGAGATATGAAGTCTCCAACAAGTTCTATAGTTGCAAGATGGAGGAGAACAGTGCTGTCAGTGAACACATACTCAGAATGTCTGGGTACCATAACCACTTGACTCAGCTGGGAGTTAATCTTCCGGATGATAATGTCATTGACAGAGTTCTTCAATCACTGCCACCAAGCTATAAAGGCTTCATGATGAACTATAATATGCAAGGGATGAACAAGACGATTCTCGAGCTCTTCACAATGCTCAAGGCTGCAGAGGTAGAAATCAAGAAGGAGCGTTAAGTGTTGATGGTTAACAAGACCACTAGTTTCAAGAAAAAGGGCAAAGGAAAGAAGGGGAACTTCAAGAAGAATAGCAAGCAAGTTGTTGCTCCCGGGAAGAAGCCCAAGTCTGGACCTAAGCCTGAAACTGGGTGCTTCTACGGCAAATGGACTAGTCACTGGAAAGCATAACTGCCCCAAGTATTTGGCGGATAAGAAGGATGGCAAAGTGAAAGGTATATTTGATATACATGTTATTGATGTATACCTTACTAATGCTCATAGTAGCACCTGGGTATTTGATATTGGTTCTGTTGCTCATATTTGCAACTTGAAACAAGGACTACGTATTAAACGAAGATTGGCTAAGGACGAGGTGACGATGTGCGTCAAAAATGGTTCCAAGGTCGATGTGATCGCCGCTGGCACACTACCTCTAGATCTCAGGATTAGTTTTAGGCCTGGATAATTGTTATTTGGTACCAGCATTAAGCATGGACATTATATCTGGATCTTGTTTGATGCGAGCCAGTTATTCATTTAAATCAGAGAATAATGGTTGTTCTATTTATATGAGTAATATCTTTTATGGTCATGCACCCTTGATGAGTGGTCTATGTTTGTTGAATCTCGATTGTGGTGATACACATATTCATAACATTGATGCCAAAAGATGCAAAGTTAATAATGATAGCGCAACTTATTTGTGGCACTGTCGTTTAGGTCATATTGGTGTAAATCGCATGAAGAAACTCCATGCAGATGGGATATTGGAATCACTTGATGCTTGCAAACCATGCGTCATGGGCAAGATGACTAATACTCCGTTCTCTGGAACAATGGAGCGAGCCACTGACTTATTGGAAATAATACATACTGATGTATGTGGTCCAATGAGTGGTAAGACTCGTGGCGAGTATCATTATTTTCTAAACTTCACACATGATTTGAGCAGATATGGGTATATCTACTTGATGAAACACAAGTCTAAAACATTTGAAAAGTTCAAAAAATTTCAGAGTGAAGTAGAAAATCATCGTAACAAGAAAATAAAGTTTCTACGATCTGATCGCGTATATTTGAGTTACGAGTTTGTTCTTCATTTAAAACAACATGGAATAGTTTCGCAACTCACGCCACCTAGAACACCACAGCGTAATGGTGTGTCTGAACGTCGTAACCGTAGTTTATTAGATATGGTGCGATCTATGATGTCTCTTACCGATTTACCACTATTGTTTTGGGGTTATGCATTAGAGACAGTTGCATTCACGTTAAATAGGGCACCATCTAAATCCGTTGAGATGACACCATATGAACTTTGGTTTGGCAAGAAACCGAAACTATCATTTCCTAAAGTTTGGGGTTGCGATGCTTATGTGAAAAAGCTTCAGCCTGATAAGCTCGAACCCAAATCGGAGAAGTGTGTCTTCATAGGATACCCAAAAGAAACTGTTGGGTACACCTTCAATCACAGATCCGAAGGCAAGATATTTGTTGCTAAGAGTGGATCCTTTCTAGAGAAGGAGTTTCTCTCAAAAGAAGTGAGTGGGAGGAAAGTAGAACTTTATGAGGTAGTTGTACCTTCTCTCGAATTGGGAAGTAGTTCATCATAGAAATAAGTTCCATTGATACCTACACCAATTAGTGAGGAAGATAATGATAATGATCATGAAACTTCAGATCAAGTAACTACCAAACCTCATAGGTCAACCAGAGTATGTTCCGCACCAGAGTGATACGGTAATCCTGTTCTGGAAGTCATGTTACTAGACCATGATGAACCTGCGAACTATGAGGAAGCAATGATGAGCCTAGATTCCACGATGGCTTGAGGCCATGAAATCTGAGATGGGATCCATGTACGAGCAAAGTATGGACTTTGGCTGACTTGCTCGATGATCGGCAAGCCATAGAGAATAAATGGATCTTCAAGAAGAAGACTGACGCTGATGGTAATGTTAGTGTCTACAAAGCTCGACTTGTTGCAAAAGGTTTTCGACAAGTTCAATGAGTTGACTACGATGAGACCTTCTCACCCGTAGCGATGCTTAAGTCTGTCTGAATCATGTTAGCAATAGCCGCATTTTATGAATAATGAAATTTGGCAAATGGATGTCAAAACTGCATTCCTTAATGGATTTCTTAAAGAAGAGTTGTATATGATGCAACCAGAAGGTTTTGTTGATCCTAAAGGTGCTAACAAAGTGTGCAAGCTCCAGCGATCCATTTATGGACTGATGCAAGCCTCTTGGAGTTGGGATATACGCTTTGATAGTGTGATCAAAGCATATGGTTTTATACAAACTTTTGGAGAAGCCTGTATTTACAAGAAAGTGAGTCCGAGCTCTGTAGAATTTCTAATATTATATGTGGATGACATATTGCTGATTGGAAATGATATAGAATTTCTAGATAGCATAAAAGGATACTTGAATAAGAATTTTTCAATGAAAGACCTCGGTGAAGCTGCTTATATATTGAGCATCAATATCTATAGAGATAGATCAAGATGCTTAATTGGACTTTCACAAAGCACATACCTTGATAAAGTTTTGAAGAAGTTCAAAATGGATCGGTCAAAGAAAGGGTTCTTGCCTGTGTTACAAGGTGTAAAGTTGAGTCAGACTCAATTCCCGACCACTGTAGAAGATAGAGAGAAAAGGAAAGTCATTCCCTATGCCTTAGCCATAGGTTCTATCTTGTATGCAATGTTGTGTGCCAGACCTGATGTGTGCCTTGCTATAAGTTTAGCAGGGAGGTACCAAAGTAATCCAGGAGTGGATCACTAGACAGTGGTCAAGAACATCCTGAAATTCTTGAAAATGACTAAGGATATGTTTCTCGTTTATGGAGGTGACAAAGAGCTTGTCGTAAATGGTTACATCGATGCTAGCTTTGACACTGATCCGGATGACTAAGTCACAAACCAGATACGTATTTATATTGGATGGTGGAGCTGTCAGTTGGTGCAGTTCCAAGCAGAGCGTCATGGCAGGATCTATGTGTGAAGCGGAGTACATAGTTGCTTCGGAAGGAGCAAATGAAGGATTCTGGATGAAGGAGTTCATATCCGATCTAGGTGTAATATCTAGTGCATCGAGTCCGATGAAAATCTTTTGTGACAATACTAGAGCAATTGCCTTAGCGAAGGACTCCAGATTTCACAAGAGAACCAAACACATCAAGAGATGCTTCAACTCCATCCGCGATCAATTCAAGTAGAGAGACATAGAGATTTGCAAAATACATAGGGATCTGAATGTTGCAGGCCCACTGACTAAGCCTCTTCCATGAGCAAAACATGATCAACACCAAGACTCCATGGGTGTTAGAATCATTACAATGTAATCTAGATTATTGACTCTAGTGCAAGTGGGAGACTGGAGGAAATATGATTTAGAGGCAATAATAAAGTTGTTATTTATATTTCCTTATATCATGATAAATGTTTATTATTCATGTTAGAATTGTATTAACCAGAAACTTGATACATGTGTGAATGCATAGACAAAACAAAGTGTTCCTAGTATGCCTCTACGTGACTAGCTCGTTAATCAAAGATGTTTAAGTTTCCTAACGATAGACATGTGTTGTTATTTGATGAATGGGGTCACATCATTAAGAGAATGATGTGATGGACAAGACCCATCCGTTAGCTTAGCATAATGATCGTTAAGTTTTATTGCTATTGCTTTCTTCATGACTTATACATATTCCTTTGACTATGAGATTATGCAACTCCCGAACACCGGAGGAACACCTTGTGTGCAATCAAACGTCACAACATAACTAGGTGATTATAAAGATGATCTACATGTGTCTCCAAAGGTGTGCATTGGGTTGGCATAGATTGAGATTAGGATTTGTCACTCCGAGTATCGGAGAGGTATCTCTGGGCCCTCTCGGTAATGCACATCACGATAAGACTTGCAAGCAATGTGACTAACGAGTTAGTTGCAGGACGATGCATTACGGAATGAGTAAAGAGACTTGCCGGCAATCAGATTGAACTAGGTATGAAGATACTAACGATCAAATCTCGGGCAAGTAACATACCGACGACAAAGGGAATAACATATGTTGTCATTGCGGTTTGACCGATAAAGATCTTCGTAGAATATGTAGGAAACAATATGAGCATCCAGGTTCTGCTATTGGTTATTGATCGGAGATGTGTCTCGGTCATGTCTACATAGTTCTCGAACCCGTAGGGTCCGCACACTTAATGTTCGATGACGATTTGTATTATGAGTTATGTGTTTTGGTGAGCGAAGAATGTTTAGAATCCCGGATGAGATCACAAACATGACGAGGAGTCTCGAAATGGTCGAGAGGTAAAGATTGATATATTGGACGGTGGTATTCGGATACCGGAATGATTTCAGAGTGGTTCAGATATTTATCAGAGTACTGAGGGGTTACCGGAACCCCCCGGGAAAAGTAATGGGCCAACATGGGCCATAGGGGAGAGAGAGGGCAGCCCACAAGGGGTGCCCCCATGGGCAATTTGAATTGGACAAGGGGAGGGGCGCGGCCCCCCTTTCCTTCTCCCTCTCCCTCTCCTTCCTCTTTCCCCCTCCGAAAGAAAGGAAGGGGGCGACTAGGACTAGGATTCCTAGTAGGTTCCCCCCAATTGGCGCGCCCCCTAGGGATCGCATCCTCCCTCTCCTCCTTTATATACGAAGCCCTGCGCGGATCACATCACCATCACCGTCACCATGCTGTCGTGCTAACGAAACTCTCCCTCGACACTTTGCTAGATCTAGATTTTGAGGGACGTCATCAAGCTGAATGTGTGCTGGACTCGGAAGTGCCATACGTTCGGTGCTTGATTAGTTGGATCACGAAGACGTTCAACTACGTCAACCGCGTTAAGCTAACGCTTCCGCTTTCGGTCTACGAGGGTACATGGACACACTCTCCCCCTCTCGTTGCTATGCATCTCCTAGATAGATCTTGTGTGATCATAGGAAATTTTTGAAATTGCATGCTACGTTCTCGAACAGGCTCTCCCTCTCAGCATACCCAGAAGAAAGCAGAGAATGGAGGAGAGGTGTATGAATGAGTGCTACCACTCCTCCCCACCTCCCCTTTTACAGGCGGGCTAGGACTAGGGGCTGATCCCCTGACGGGTAACGACCATCCTCCTCCGCCAATCCAAGAAGACCGGGCCCCTGCCTTGATGCTCTCCCGTACCATGTGCCTCCATTACCTACCCCACTCAATGCATGCAGCATACATGGACAAGGATAAGGGCGTGGTGGGAAGAGTGAATTGTCAGTTACTTGCCCGTGCGTTAAAGTCATTCATGGGCCATTACAAGAGTGGCCCCACTACAATTGGCGTTACACGGCGTGCGAGAGAACCGGAAACCGACCTGGGCTCAATTTAATGAAGAAGCAAAGAAGATCTCAAAAGGGTGAGCCACCACTACGCTCATGCCTATGCACTGGCTAGGGGCTACCCCGACGACGCCCAGCAGCGCGTTCGGGCCAGGCCCAGGGGCCATTGTCGGTGCAACAAACCCTGGGTCTATTGCCCAGACTGCACACAGGCCTAAGGACAAGTTCACAGCACCCAAGATCAGACCAAGCACTAAGGATCAATCCTTTGAAGAATCAAAGTACAGATCAAGAAGACCGAGTCGAGCTAGAGAAGCAAGATATCACTAAGGAAAAATCCTCCCTTGCCGGGCAGGTGAGCCTGGCGAGGTCGGGGTTACCCCGGAAGCAAGCCTCCAAATCATCTTGGTAGGCCTGCCGAGGCTTGCGGAGGCAAACTGCTCCACCGCACCACCTAAGAGCGCCGCAAGTCATCAATCGGTGCGGTGTCAAGCCCCTAAGTTACTAAGTGGATCCTTCGTGCCACATGGCAGCCACTTCCTATGGAAAACACCTGCAAATGACACATGTCCTGACACGTGTCAAGCAAGCAGGCGGGAAGCTGGCAAAACAGCATGGCAAGGCTTGCCGGGCACGCTGTGATGTGACACAGAGCGACGCATTTAGTGCGCTCTGTCCTCTTGGAGAGTTAGGTATGATAGCACTGTTTGCTATCTAATCAGTGTGTAAAAGACTGATTTGCCACTGTGGTGACCCCTTTATCTATAAAAGGAGGCCCATGGCAACCGTAGAGAGGATTCGACCCTCGCATATTCATACGCGCATAGCTACTCTCGCCCCGAGGCAACCCTGTCGGGAAAGAGCGCTGCATTCTCCATTATCCACCATCAATCCACCAAAGCAGGAGTAGGGTTTTACGCCTCATGGTGGCCCGAACTTGGGTAAAATTGCCCATGTGATCTTTGTAGTGTTGTGTTACGCTTCTCCGCTCTTTGTGCAACGTGCTCATCCCCCCGCCGAACCAAAAGGGGCTCATAGCCCCATAGGTGGTCGTGGTTTCCCACGACACATGTGTTTAGACATCTCATCTTCTTTGGTGTTATGAATGATTCTTATGCCTACCACCGACCATTTGTCGAGCGCTTTATGCATGATTGCTATGAACTTAAGGTAGATGCTTATTATCTTCTCACACATATTTGCATCGCAACCTCACATTTACATGCTTGTTTCCATGATAACGTTGATTGTGCTCAATTCATATGCTTACATGCCATGTCACAATCCTTTGTCATTTCATATGCTATGCTTGATGATCAGACTTGTTGGGTGAACAACCTCTCGAATGCTTGGCTTTGCACTAACGCTAACCACATTTGTTTTCCCAAGTGTTTGTTTTCCTTGCTCCTTTTGAAGTAATCACGAGACGGTGCGACATTGGAGAGTGCCCATTCCGAGATTGAAGATGAAGAGTACTTGGTGATCATCCACCTCTACATGGCGAAGCCATCACTTTCCCATGGTGATTTGGTTTTCGATCTGTGGTTGGATCTTTCCCAAGGGGGGGAGATGTTGCGCAGCATCCTACAGACATCACCATGTCAAGAGTTTGTTTTCCAAGTGACACATGCAACATATACTTCACATACATAAAGGTGAATCATCTCCTTTACACGTGCTCACTTGACCCCTTCGAGGATGGTATACTACTTGACGCTCCACTCATGTGCATGCATAGGCATTGTCAAAACGCTACGGACGACGATGAGGAGTGTGAACACAAGTGTACAACTACACCATCCATGAGGGAAGCATGGAAGAGAAGACGGGAAAAATAGAGCTGCTACAAGTTACAGCTCTCGGACGTCCGCCGGCCTCTGGACGACCGACAATCTCCGGACGTCCGACGCCTGGAGATTCCTCCAGCCAGCCCGACTACATCCGAGGCACCCTATAGCGACCGGAAGACCAACCAAGACCGGACGTCCGACAACCATCAGCCACCGGATGACCGACATCATTCGAAAATCCGAATCCTCCTGTCCCGAGCCGAAACGTTAGAAGTCTGGCCTTCTCTGGATGACTGGACGCCGGCGAGCAACCAGACGACCGACTCCCGTCGGACGTCGGACGTCTGTCTGCGCACAGTATATCAGGCCGAGGCCCATGTATCCCTCTCCCACTTACACCTTCGTGGCTTAGACTATAAATAGACCTTCCCCTTCTCCTTTCTAGGGTTAGCATAGATTTAGCTCATTTAGAGATATGCTCATCCCTGTGGTTCTACTCCATTGTAACGACCAAACCTTGAAGGATTTGAGTCTCTGTGCTTACCATGCTAGTCCCTGGATCGAACTCGCTAGCACACACAGTATATGTGAATACCAGAATAGCAAGTGCATCATTTATTACAACGTATGATCCAGAATGTATAAAATAAAACAATCTATGTATCACTTGGCTAGATTTATTCAATCAAACAGTGGAAAAGTAGCAGAAAAATTATGATGAGTCCCATCATAGCCCACTGGCAATGCTGAGTGCAGACTCGCGACCCTAACGGTACCTTACTCTTCGTCTGAATATCCTGCAACATGAGACGTTGCAACCATATAGGTCAATACTTTGAATGTATTGGCAAGTTACACAGGAGTAATAATAAAGCAGACCTACATGTATATGCATAGTACAACAAAAGGAAGGCTTGAGGGTAATTTTTGCAGAAAGTTGATTTTGTCCTCATAACTACCTAATAGTCAAATTTTTATTTAGTTATTTTATTTATACAATTATATACACAAGGTTGAGTTGGGAAATTCAACTCCAACCTTCCTTTATTAAGTTTTCCCACAAATATTATTAAGTTTCACATCTGTCAAGATCATCCAACAACTGTAATGGCATAGTAGCTCAAATTTGCCCACAACCGGGGGCACGGCTAATCAGGATTAGTTTTTAATACTCTGTAGAGTTTAGTATGCTTTACCTACTGGACCCAATCCGAAGATTGAGACGATGTCTTTCAGAAGAGGTTCCCTTAACCACCCGACTGCCACATCCCACCTACATAAGCTACATCTGTCGACACTGTCTGGGCAAGGGTTCCAACAACTGATCAACTAAGCCAGAGCCCATATAGCCAGTGGCCACACATGGAAGCTACTAGTCACTAAGTCTGTCTGATATTTTTGAACCTGGGCGGCATTCCACTTAGGGTGCACTCTCATGAGCGCATGGCCTTAGAAAAGGTGCAAGGCCCCATGATGCCTTCCCTCAACACCCAGCAATACCACTTCTGCCCAGAGGTGAAATAAAATCCTTAATTATTACTCAAGTTGTTATATATATAATCCTCACATAAACACAGTGTATACACGAACGCCCCTGTCTACTAGCATAGCAAAGCTATAACTACCACGATCTGCATTAACGGGAGATAGCTCAACATTATAGCAAAATAATATAGTATTCCTATACATGCATAAATTCATTGTGTGGTATATACTACATGCATAGAAAACAATAAGTAAAGGATGATCAACATGTAACTTGCCTTGGTTCTGGTTCAAAAAGTCACACTCCTGACAATAGCTCGCGTTGCACTCCGGACAATGTACACGTTTCACATGATCAACAAATCAATCACCGAAGTTCGAATCAAGCCAAAATAAAACCAACAGCGAGAAAACCATTTTAAAAATCCAAAACAATAGCACAATAGCATGTACGAAGCAAATACAATGCACCAGAAACACAACGCAAAAAGAAACACTCAGTTTCGTTAAACGGTTGGAAAGTTATTGCCTCCGAAAGGTTTGATTCAAATTTGAACGAATTCAAATTTAAACAGTGCAAACATGTGAAATTTTGGTACTATGATAAAGTACTGGTTTTTGTAAGTTCACAGGAAAAAGAGTTACCTAATTTAGGTATACATAATAAAAGATATAGCTAGTTGAAAAATGGGTGAAATTTTGTGAAAAACAAAAAGGAAATTGTGTTCTGGAAACACTGTTACGGCACTGTAGCATCTCCTGTAGTAAACTGCCATGTGCCAGCGCCCGATTGGTTGAAGAACTCTTGTGCATGCATGCTCACTAGAAGACAGAGGAAAATGGCGGTGGGGGGTTGGGCGGCGGCGGCGCTCCTCCGGTGGGCGAGGTGACGGGTCGAGGCGGCGGAGGTGGTGGTGGGGGGTTGAACGGCGATGGGTGTCCTCTATGGTGGCGGCCACGACGTGAACTCCGCAATGTCGAGTCTACTCGGGAGACTTGTTCCCGTGCTCTGTGAGCCAAAATAGCACGTCACTAAGATGAGGAAGTGGGAGGGGGTTCGAAAGCACAAGCTGGAGCAGCAGGGTCTTACTAACAGCGACGACAGCAAGGAGCAAAGGCGACGGTGACTCAGAGCTCCCGACGAGATGTGTTTCACCCTGCGGAGGCGTGCGGATGATGGAAAGGATTGGAAAGGGGCTTTGGGTATGCGGGGAAACCCTTACGCGTCCAGGGAGTCCTAGGGGTGCATGAGGTCGACTAGGGCGCGAGATCGATCCGGCTTGGCCTCGGCTGTGCATGCGGCTATGCGTACGCTCGTCCGACCGGAGCTAGGAGATGGGTGTAGGGCCCGCTCAACAGCGGCTGAAGGTGATAGCGAGGGGAGGCTGGTGGCGTATCGCTTCGGCGGTTAGGTGGGCTGCGGGCGAAGCGGTTGCTAGGCCACGAGTGTGTGACGCTCTATAGGGCCCGCTGGCTGGCTTGCTATTTTAAAAAACAAAGTAAAAAATAAAACAAAAATAAAGACACCAGGATAAAACAAATATATATATATATATATATATATAGACACACAGTAAAAAATAACACTACTAATATAAACTACAAGAACACTAGTTCCTACTCTAATGCAATTTTTTAAATATAGTTTTTATGCAATAGGCCACACAAATAGTAATAAAACACTCAAATAAAGTATTTTAGAGATAATGAAAAATACTAGAACATACCAGAAAAACTGGAAATAATATTTTGGACATTATGAACATTTTTAAAACAGGGGAGAAGTCATGTTATCTCCACTCCAATAAATTGCCTTTAGTTGCATATTGAAAAGAATATTTCATAAAAAGAAAATAATGCAAATAAAAATATGAGATGCATATGAATGACCTACTAACATCCAAATTAGGAAAATTGGGATGGTACATCCATCAAGAGAGACTGCGGCCTCTACGAAGAAGATCCACGCTTGGATTCAAGGCCCCTCATGGGAAGATCCCTCGCGGATTCAAGGCCTCCTCACGGAGATGAACTAGTTACCCCAGGTATCATCCTTTGTTGGATTTGGACCATGTGATCTCTATATGTACTTGGATCTAGCACATGGGTCATTGTTTCGTGTTGATTTGAGTGTTTCCTCTCGTTCCCCTCGTGTTCTTCGTGTCTGATGTCTACTACAAAACCTTCTGCTTGTAGACGTTGTTGGGCCTCCAAGTGCAGAGGTTTGTAGGACAGTAGCAAATTTCCCTCAAGTGGATGACCTAAGGTTTATCAATCTGTGAGAGGCGTAGGATGAAGATGGTCTCTCTCAAACAACCGTGCAACCAAATAACAAAGAGTCTCTTGTGTCCCCAACACACCCAATACAATGGTGAATTGTATAGGTGCACTAATTCGGCGAAGAGATGGTGATACAAGTGCAATATGGATGGTAGATATAGGTTTTTGTAATCTGAAAAAATAAAAACAGCAAGGTAACCAATGATAAAGGTAAGCGAAAATGGTATTGCAATGCGTTGAAACAAGGCCTAGGGTTCATACTTTCACTAGTGCAAGTTCTCTCAACAATAATAACATAACTAGTTAACCCGTTGCGCCAAATGGCGCAGAGACCTGCTGAAGACATGTTGTCGATGAAAATAGTTTCATGCTGCAAGAACCTTCAAATAAAGCCATGTTTGCGACGAAAATAGTTTCCTTTACTAAGGACAGGCCATGTATATATAGTCAGTTTAGTTCTGGTCTGCTAAATCCATATGCGCATTGAAAAAAACATGGTTTAATTTGCAAGAATAAGAACTACAAATCTTTTTGTGCGATTCAGACACATTTCTAGAGAGAGAGAGAAGCATACCCCTCTCTCATTATGATTATTATTATTAAAAGGTATTAAATTCGAAATAGACAATTTAATTTACTTGAAGCACTCGAAGAAAGAGAACTTAGACATACTTTTACACAATGCTCATTTAACCTGTGAAGGACAAAAATATTCCACTGTCTCTGAATGATGAACTAAACTAAATAAGAAATATATACAGTAAATTCATTCAAAGTAGAAAAGGGATACATGGTGTTATCTTAGTAAAAGAAATTACATCATTAGAAGATAAAAGGGAAGAAAACCAAACATGAGATTGAGTTCTGAAAATATTTGACTGTGCTAGTAGAAGTAGGTTTTAGCAACATTAGGGTAGCATGCATATTCTGTTATCTTATTCAGGTAACATAGAGCCAAATGGCGCAAGGTATATGACATACACTTTACCATGAAGATGCGATGTGATATCTTCCTTGACCTAATGTTCAAACATATTTGGAGATCAATCCCATAATTGGTGTCACCTGGCTTAATTAAAACCCAAAACACCTACCTTGTGCAACATGGCCTTTAACAATGGGAACAATTATTAGCACAAACAGAGTTCAGATATTACATGTTACATAAGACTTTAGCTTGAGAAACTGTCCTGTTATAGGTATATAAATTTCCTACTTTTAATCACAGCAGCAAACAAGAACCTTCTTAAATGGCAAACTCCATTATGCATATTTGTTTCAAAATTCAACTTGTGAACACAGGCGAAACATTTTATCAATGCACAATAAAATATTGAACACACATAATAGTCTAGTTGGGAATCCAAATGATTGACTTTGACACATCAGCATACACTCGAATCATAGAAAATTTGTTCTTTCCGGAAATGGAAACTAACATCAACAAGTCACATGCTCCATCCGCCCTTTGGACTGCTCTCTCCTCATGCCTCCCCTTCAATCACTCATCATATTAATAACACCTGAATACGAAAAACCACTTATGAATTATAAATGCATGCAAAATATTGTATACTGTGAAGCATAGCAATGCCACTAAGTAAGATGGGCACTCTCATATTTAAAAACAGAAAATATAATAAACTATGTATTAAAGAGATATAGTCTAGAATGGTCTAATATAAACCCATATATTTTTTGTAAAAATTTCCTTTTTGTGAACTATACTGTCTTTAAAAGATATGTCAAATTGTTAAAAACTGACATGTAAACAACAAACACAAACTAGAGCCAGTCACCAGTCAGCAAAGCCCTATTTTTTTACAAGCCCAACATCACGGCAACTGAGGGAGTCCTGGAGTAGGGGGTCTCCGGACAGCCGGACTATCTCCATTGGATGGACTATTAGACTATGAAGATACAAGATGGAAGACTTCGTCTCATGTCCGGATGGGACTCTACTTGGCGTGGAAGGCAAGCTAGGCAATACGGATATGGATATCTCCTCCTTTGTAACTGACCTTGTGTAACCCTAACCCTCTCCGGTGTCTATATAAACCAAAGGGTTTTGGTAGGAAAACAACCACAACATACAGTCATACCATAGGCTAGCTTCTAGGGTTTAGCCTCTCTGATCTCGTGGTACATCTACTCTTGTACTACCCATATCATCAATATTAATCAAGCAGGACGTAGGGTTTTACCTCCAACAAGAGGGCCCGAACCTGGATAAAACATTGTGTCCCCTGCCTCCTGTTACCATCGAGCCTAGACGCACAGTTCGGGACCCCCTACCTGAGATCCGCCGGTTTTGACACCGTCATTGGTGCTTTCATTGAGAGTTCCTCTGTGTCGTCACCTTTAGGCCCGATGGCTCCTCCGATCATCAACAACGATGCGGTCCAGGGTGAGACCTTTCTCCCCGGACAGATCTTCGTGTTCGGCGGCTTTGCACTGCGGGCTAATTCGCTTGGCCATCTGGAGCAGATTGAAAGCTACGCCCCTGGCCATCAGGTCAGATTTGGAAGTTTGAACTACACGGCCGACATCTGCGGAGACTTGATCTTCGACGGGTTCGAGCCACAGCCAGGCGCACCGCACTGTCACGATGGGTATGACCTAGCTCTGCCACCGAACAGTACCCCAGAGGCCGCGCCTGCATCAGCTTGACCCTTAGCTCGGAGCCAACTGCGCCAATCGAGGACAGGTGGCTAGACACCGCCTCAGGGGCTGCAGTCTCAACGGCGATCGAGCCGAACTCTAGCCTAATCCTCTGCGAAGCCCGTCATTCCAAGGTGTCGGACTCTTTTCCGGACTCCGAACCGCCCACGCCCCTGCCAATCGAATCCGATTGGGCGCCGATCATGGAATTCACCGCTGCAGATGTCTTTCAGCGCTCGCCCTTGGGCGACATTCTGAATTCAGTAAGCTCTCTCTCTTTGTCAGGAGAGCCCTGGCCGGATTATGGCCAACAGGATTGGGATGCGGACGACGAAGAAATTCGACGCCCACCCACCACCCACTTTGTAGCCACTACCGATGTTCTAACCGACATGCTCGACTTCGACTCCGAAGACATCGACGGTATGGACGACGATGTAGGAGACGAACATGAACTAGCACCTATAGGGCACTGGAAAGCCACCTCGTCATATGACATATACATGGTGGATACACGCAAAGAAGGCAATGGCGATGAGATAGCGGAGGATGACCCCTCCAAGAAGGAAACCAAGCGCCAACGTCAGCGGCGCTGCTCTAAGTCCCGCCAAAGCAAAAGTGGTGATACCAGCACAGGAGATAACAACACTCCGGATAGTGCCGAAGACAACAACAATCCCCTCCAGCAAGATTTAGAGCAGGAGGATGGAGGAGCCAGCCCTCCTGAGAGAGTGGCAGACAGAGAGGAGGAGGATGACAATTACATGCCCCCCTCCGAAGACGAGGCAAGCCTCAGCGACGATGAATTCGCCGTACCAGAGGATCACGTCGAACAAGAGTGCTTCAAGCGCCGGCTTATGGCCATGGCAAATAGCCTGAAGAAAAAGCAGCAGCAGCTTCAAGCAGATCAAGATCTGCTAGCTGACAGATGGACTGAAGTCCTCGCGGCCGAGGAATATAAACTTGAGCGCCCCTCCAAGAATTACCAAAAGTGCAGGTTACTACCCCGACTGGAGGAAGAAGCGTATGATATCGCTGATCGTCCACCTTGTGGCCGCGATGGAGAGGCATTCCAGCCAAAAACTCAGCCTCCACCCCGATGCCATTCAAATAAAAAGGCATGGGGAGATACGCCAGACCTGCAAGACATATTGGAGGACAAAGCAAAGCATGCAAGATCAATCTACGGATCACGAGGGCGCACCACTCTGCGAGACGATAAATGTCACGCCGGATACAGTAAAAGCAAATCCGGCTGGGCCGAACACAGCGGGCAAGACCCATTCGAGCTGCGTCGCGACATAGCCCAATACAGAGGCGCCGCACACCCCTTATGCTTCACAGATGAAGTAATGGATCATCAATTCCTAGAAGGTTTCAAACCTGTAAATATTGAATCATACGACGGCACAACAGATCCCGCAATATGGATCGAGGATTCCCTCCTCCACATCCACATGGCCCACGGTGATGACTTACACGGCATCAAATACCTCCCACTAAAGCATAAAGGACCAGTGCGGTATTGGCTTAATAGCTTGCTAGCAGACTCCATTACCTGTTGGGAAGATCTGGAAGCCGCATTCCTCAACAATTTTCAGGGCACTTATGTGCGACCACCAGACGCCGATGACTTGAGCCACATAATTCAGCAGCCAGAAGAGTCGGCCAGGCAATTCTAGACTCGGTTCCTTACAAAGAAAAATCAAATCATCGACTGTTCGGATGCAGAGGCCTTAGCGGCTTTCAAACACAACATCCGAGACGAGTGGCTAGCCCGACACCTTGGTCAGGAAAAGCCTTAATCCATGGCAGCTCTCACGACGCTCATGACCCGCTTTTGTGCGGGAGAAGACAGCTGGCTGGCTCGCAGTAATAACATATCAAAGAACCATGGTACCTCGAATACCAAGGACGGCAATAGCAAGTCATGTCGCAACAAACATAAGCGCCGCATTAACAGCGAAAATACCGAGGATACGGCAGTCAATGCCAGATTCAAAGGCTCTAAACCTAGTCAGCGGAAAAAGCCATTTAAACAAAGTACGCCGGGTCCGTCCAGCTTGGACTGTATACTCGATCGCTCGTATCAAATACACGGCACCCCAGACAAGCCAGCCAATCACACCAACAGGGATTGTTGGGTGTTCAAGCAGGCCGGCAAGTTAATTGCCGAAAACAAGGACAAGGGGCTGCATAGCGATGAAGAGGAGGAGCCCCGGCAACCACACATCGGAGGACAGAAGAGGTTTCCCCCGCAAGTGCGGATGGTGAACATGATATACGCAACCCACATTCCAAGAGGGAGCAGAAGCGTGTGCTCAGGGACGTATATGCGTTGGAGCCAGTCGCCCCAAAGTTCAACCCTTGGTCCTCCTGTCCGATCACCTTCGATCGCAGGGACCACCCCACTAGTATTCGTCATGGCGGATTTGCCGCACTGGTCCTAGACCCAATCATTGAAGGATTTCACCTCACTCGAGTCCTTATGGATGGCGACAGCAGCCTGAACCTGCTTTATCAGGACACAGTGCGCAAAATGGGTATAGACCCCTCAAGGATCAAACCCACAAAGGCGTCATTCCAGGTGTGGAGGCCCATTGCACAGGCTCAATTACACTGGAAGTGGTCTTCGGATCCCCGGATAACTTCCGAAGCGAAGAGTTAATCTTCGATATAGTCCCGTTTCGTAGTGGTTATCACGCGCTGCTCGAGCGAACCGCATTTGCTAGATTCAATGCGGTACCGCATTATGCATACCTCAAGCTCAAGATGCCAGGACCTCGCGGAGTTATTACGGTCAATGGAAACACAGAGCGCTCTCTCCGAACAGAGGAGCACACCGCGGCCCTCGCAGCAGAAGCGCAAAGCAGCCTTTCAAGGCAATCAACTGGTTCGGCGCTTCAAAGCCCGGACACCTTCAAGCCGCTCGGAGCAATCGGAAAATAGACTGCCTGGCGCGATCTGAGCTCGCGTAGCAATACGGCACCCCAATCCCAGCCCAACGGCGAAACTCGTGTCGCGCGTACATAATTGCGCATTAAAAATACCATGGGCACAGGTGGGGAGGAGGGCACAACTGCGGCACGCCCCAAGACGCGGCTTAAACCGCACTAGGGGCTTCCTGTTTGGTTATTTTCCTCCTTTTTTCAGGACCTTAATCTCTGGAAACACTGTCTGGCAGCACTATTGCCGAACACATGATGCAGCAACCAAGGAGGTAGACAGCTATGTCATACCACGGAATTCCCAGGTGGATTACAGTAACGAGCGAAATATTCGATTTAATATCATTCCTCAGCTTGCCCTTGGGAGGGACATAGTCCTACTCTTTGCTTATTGCACTATTTGTATCACTCTGCTTTAACGCAATTTTTTGAATAAACAATGCATGACATTACGACTATTATTGCATTCTTGTTATATATATCCATGTGTTCATTAATGATGCCTTGCAATCGTACACTTTGGTACGGCAATACACCAGGGGCTTACGTACCCCACAATACGGTGTGAAAAGTCCGAACACTTTCACAAGTGCGGCACCCCGAACTTATAGCATTATATGCATCAGCTTCGAATCATGTCTTTGGTCAAATGTTGGGTTTGCCCAGCTCCTATGTTTTGGTACCTTACGTTCCGCTCTATCGGCTAAGGTAGCGCTAGGAGAACTACTATGATTGTGCCCCGGTTCTGCTGGGTTCAGCACCTCAGTAGAGAAAGCTAAAACTGACTGTCATGATAAGGCGAGAGACTGGTCGCTGTTCGGCAAGGTTTTTGAGTCCCTAAAGACTTATGCCGCTTAGAGCGAGGGGCCGGCCCTGTCCGGCTTAAAGGCGTGTATCGCGCCCCAAATTCGCCTTCCAAATACCAGGGGCTTCGCCAAAATTTAAAATTATAGAATTCTATTGCTAAGTGAGAGTGATAAAGCATTATTAGTCCGGTTGCCTTGTTTGCTGTGCTGAGCACCTCCCTCGACGGACCCAAACATGGGAACAAGAGTGCTCAGGTTTATCCCGAACACCCCAGCACTCGTGGCATGGGGGCAGAAGCCGAGGACTAGCCATCCCTCAGATTGGATAAACAGCCAAACAGAAGGTAATATTTTAAATTCAAACAAGCGTTGCATAGTGCATATGAAACAAGTTTTCATAAATACAGGATAAAACGAGCAAGTCTCACTCAAATATTACATATTTTGAACACTCGTCCGCTATGAGACGGGCACCCGGTAGAACACCCTCGTAGTACATCTCGGGGTGGCGGTGCTCCTTGCCCTCTGGCGGCCCCTCCTTGATAAGCTTCACGGTGTCTAGCTTGACCCACTGCAATTTCACACGGGCGAAAGCCCGGCGTGCACCTTCAATGCAGACAGATCGCTTGACGACCTCCAGCCATGGGCAGGCATCCACAAGCCGCCTCACCAGGCCGAAGAAGCTGTTCGGAAGGGCATCGCCAGACCACAGCCGGACTATAAAGCTCTTCATGGCCCGATCGACCGCCTTCTGTAGCTCGACCATCTGCTTCAGCTGGTCGCTCATTGGCACCGGGTGTTCGGCCTCAGCATACTGAGAACAGAACGGCTTCTCTGTTGAGCTTCCATCCTTGGCCTGGTAAAATTGTGCGGCATCGGACACGCTGCGGGCAAATCTATGAATGCTCCTGGAGAACTCCGGATTCGGGTAAGTAATCGGTAGTTTACTTTTACATCCTTGCTTTGCATATAGAAAGCCTTACCCGCCGCTATCTTCTTCATCACGTCGATCTCCTGGAGGGCATTTTGGGCTTCGGCCTTGGCACTTTTTGCGCTCTCGAGGGCCGCGGCAAGCTCAGACTCTTGCGTCTTTGAGTCAAGCTCCAACGCCTCGTACTTCGCCACGCGAGCTGGAGCTCTTGCTGCACCTTGCCCACCCGAGCCTCATGCTTCTCTCGCTCAGTGCGCTCCTTGGCCGCTTTATCTTCGGCCTTGGTTAGCGCTTGCTTTAGGGTCGCCACCTCGGTCGTGGAGCCTGGCAAATATACAATAATCCTGTCATTTTGCAATCATGTCTTCTTTTATATATACATATCTATAGACAGGGTACTACTTACCCTTGTTCTCCTCGAGCTGCCTCTTGGCAAGGCCGAGCTCTTTCCTAGACCCCTCGAGGTCCTGCTTCAGTACGGCGACCTCCCCAGTCAGTGCGGCGGACGCCAGCAGCGAAGCCTGCATATGCATATTGACATACTTATATTAGACTCCTGCGATATTATTTGATCCTATGTTAGGCTTTTCTTTATGAACACCGAACAAAGCATCAGGGGCTACTGTCTATGCGGTAATATTTCTATTACATTTTAAAACACTTACCTCAAAGCCCATTAGAAGGCTGGCACGGGCTTCAGTCAACCCGCTCTTGGCGGACTGAACCTTCTGGACCAGCGCACTCATAACAGTACGGTGCTCCTCGTCGATGGAAGCGTTGCGAAGCGCTTCCGGCAGATTGTCCAGCGCCTCTGGATGGACAGAGGTCACCGGCATAGACATCTTGCCCCTCTTAGAAGGAGGCCGCCTGCCCGAGCCTGGAATCATTGGAGGTTCTGGCGCGGTTTTCGGCTGGGGGCCAAACTCGGAGCTCTCAGGGGCCCCGTCCCCTCGGCTCCCGGAGTCCGGAAGGTCGCCTTGAGGCGCCTCCGAGACTGTCTCCCCTTGATCCGGTGCCTCTTGGGACAGCACCTCGGCATCGTCGGTAGGATGAGGGGAGGTGGCGGTCGGGACTAGATTGCTATCCATGTCCGACGAGCCCAGGGAGCCGTCCGATGATACATCGATACTGGCTCGTGGCGGCCTGCATAATTATGTTCGGCGTTAGGAAAAGCAGTGCGACAAAGGAATGCTATGAGTTACTCTGGTATCCGAATACTTACGATCTCCCCGGGGGCTTGGCCCTGGGCAACCACTCGTCTTCGCCTTCATCGGCGGTGGTGGAACTCTCCGGAAGGAGAGTCCTTCCCTTCTTGGACCCTTCGGCCCCCCCAGTCGCGGCGGCTTTCCTTTTCTTATCTCCCCCAGCCGGGGGGGCATCTTCTTCTTCTTCCTCGTCTTCAGGGGAGGAGTGCGCCGCAGAGTCATCGGACGGTGAGTCTGACGACGCCTGGCGTCGGGAACTCTTTCGGGTTCCCTTGGCCTTCTTGGTCTTCTCCGGCACCGTATAAGGAGCCGGAGTCAGCATCTTCGCCAGAAGAGCGTTTGTTGGGCCTTCAGGTAAGGGAGTCGGACAGTCGATCTGTCCGGCCGTCTCCTGCCAGTCCTGTCAAAGGAACGGGAGTTTAGATCCCGCATGGAGTCAATCTATAGAAAATAGGTATTGTGTGAAAGTTAAAGCAGCTTACCGCACTGGCTTGGCTCTTCACGCTGAATCCGCGATCCTAAGTAATGGCAGGGGGACCTCGGCGCTTTTGAACAGCACCCTCCAGGCATCTTCGTGAGTTGTGTCAAAGAGCTTGTTCAGAGTTCGGTGCTGCGCCGGGTTGAACTCCCACAAGTTGAACTCCCGTTGTTGGCACGGGAAGATCCGGCGGTGGAGCATGACCTGGACCACATTGACAAGTTTGAGCTTCTTGTTCACCATGTTTTGAATACATGTTTGGAGTTCGGTCAGCTCTCCTGAACTACCCCAGGACAGGCCCATCTCTTTCCAGGAGGTGAGCCGCATGGTGATGCCAGATCGGAACTCGGGGGGCGCTGCCCATGCAGGGTCGCGCGGCTCGGTGATGTAGAACCACCCCGATTGCCACCCCTTTATGGTTTCCACAAAGGAGCCCTTGACATTGAAGGTCTTCAGCCATAAGTCGAAGTGGGGCTTGATGCGGAGGAAGGCCTCGCACACGACGATAAACGCCGAGATATTGAGGATGAAGTTCGGGGCCAGATCGTGGAAATCCAGGCCGTAATAGAACATGATCCCCCGGACGAATGGATGGAGAGGAAATCCCAGTCCACGGAGGAAATGGGTGAGGAACACTACCCTCTCATGGGGCCTGGGGGTGGGGATGAGCTGCCCCTCATCTGGGAGCCGGTGCGCGATGTCGTCGGGCAGGTATCCGGCTCTCCTCAGCTTCTTGATGTCTCCATCCGTGAAGGAGGAGACTACCCACCTGCCTCCCGCTCCGGACATGGTTGGAGAAGGTTGAGGTGGGAAGTGCGGACTTGGGCGCTAGAGCTCGAATGTGCGAAAACGGATGAGCAAAGGAGGAAGAAGGCATGGATTGAAAGGTGATCCTTATCCCTTTATATGGGCAGACGAAGCAAAGCGTCCCCACTTGCCTGGTAAAACTCGCGTATCCCCCAAGCGCCGTAATTGATGGCGTGGTTGGGTTACCCACGCCCGTATTGATGAGAATCCCGTAATAAGGGGACCCGACCTCTGCTTTGACAAGACGTGTCGAAAAACTGCCTCGCGTTATGTGCGGGGCTAGTTAAAGGAAATGGTTCGAATGATCACCGGGCCATGACATAACGTCATACTTTCAAAACAAGTCAGCAAATTAGATTTGCGAAAATATTACTCTCTCTATGGTGGTATGTGCAACTTATTTTGCAGGGTCGGACACTATCCTCATATTCAAATTCTTCTGTGATGTATTCGGAGAAGGAACCCGCCTTGCAATGCCGAAGACAATATTGCGCGCCGGACTCATCGTCATTGAAGCCTGGTTTAGGGACTACTGAGGGAGTCCTGGATTAGGGGGTCTCCGGACAGCCGGACTATCTCCATTGGCCGGACTATTAGACTATGAAGATACAAGATTGAAGACTTCGTCTCGTGTCCGGATGGGACTCTACTTAGCGTGGAAGGCAAGCTAGGAAATACGGATATGGATATCTCCTCCTTTGTAACCGACCTTGTGTAACCCTAACCCTCTCCGGTGTCTATATAAACCGAAGGGTTTTGGTCCGTAGGAAAACAACCACAACATACAATCATAACATAGGCTAGCTTCTAGGGTTTAGCCTCTCTGATCTCGTGGTAGGTCTACTCTTGTACTACCCATATAATCAATATTAATCAAGCAGGACATAGGGTTTTACCTCCATCAAGAGGGCCTGAATCTGGGTAAAACGTTGTGTCCCCTGCCTTCTGTTACCATCCAGCCTAGACGCACAGTTCGGGACCCCCTACCCGAGATCCGCCGGTTTTGACACCGACAGCAACCATCACTCATGGCCTGCCTTGGAGGCACGACGTGAAGGTTGCCAAAGGTCAGCGCTACTACAGGTGTTTCTATTCGCATCATCAATAGTTCATGTATGCACCTATTAGGTAATTCCAAGTTTTCATTCAGATTTATCCTCTTCAAAGGATATGGTGTACACGGTAGCTGGATGGGGAGCTGCAGCCTAAGACAACCTGAATCAGTAAATATAGAAACTATCCTATAGTTCTAAAGATCTGAAATACAACTGCATGGACAAAGTTTGGTTGCGAAACAATCATACGTGTATATACAGTAGCGTGTTGTTGATTCCACAGAAAATTTTTACCATCAACTAAGTTGGTCCTTTCGTTGTGCATGAACTCATAGACAAGTATGTTCTTCCTGTCTTACTGACTGTAACCAGTGAATGTTACCAGGTTCCAATGACGTATTCTAGAAAGCAATGATACCTAAAACAAGTAGGCCTTCACAGCAGACTACTCCCTTCGTCCCAAAATAAGTGTCTCAACTCTAGTACAACTTTGTAACAGAGTTGAGACACTTATTTTAGGACGGAGGGCTCACATGTAAGCCAGCCAACTCATCAGGACAACATCGGTAAGAAAAGAAATGCATGAGCATATGGTACATTGTCATGCAACAATGCAATCATAGCATGATATGGATGTTCAGTAGACCATTACAATAGACCACAAAAGCGGATGTGCAGATACAGAATGCAAAGGAAATTTCAAAAGGCAGGAACTGAAATTGCAGAAACATAAAAGAAGGATTACTACTAATCTAAGATAGTGAGGAAACAATTGTCATATGCTCAAAGCACATTAATAGGTCATTGGATAAAGAAAAAAACAGAATAGTCGAATATATCAAGATCTTTTTTCACAACAGGACCAAGCCATACTATAAAAGCAGAAACAAGTAAACACATGAGAAGGTGCACATAAATTTAACTACTTGGCATAAAATAACATAAGTTCATCATCTAACAACAAGAGCCTACACAGGTATATAATTACAGAAGATATTATGTATGCAGATATGATGATATATAACCATATTCGATTATTCAATTTGATGTGATGCTAAGAAGCACACATCTGAGCCGTCTATTTCTTTTCTCAAAGAAAATAACACCAGGATTATTTTTAGTAAGAAGTGCAACAACAATCATGCCTCAGTTGATAAATAATAAAGGAGTACTCGGAATATATACAAACTTGACTCAAAGAGCATTGTATTGTCCATTTTGAACATAAATCAAGCAAACCAACATGGGCACTCCACAAAAACTGCACTATAATTCTTGAGATGGGCTGAAAGAAGAAGGCAAGTAACCTGCAACCAAATAAGAGGATGCCATAATTGCTAGTGAGGCCTGCCCCAAAACCTAAGTTGCACTCTTCCCTACCCCTATTATGTACATATAGCGGAAAAAGTGTCCAACCAGGATCATATTCAAAATCTACAGCTCCCTGGAAGAAGGCCCTTCTCCATAGTAACTAAGCAAGCTTACGGAGGTCTTGTGATTTTATTTGAACAAGGCTATTATGTGGAAGTAAAACCATTCTAATAACTATGGAGCTGCAAAGGTATACTCCAAACAATGATGAGATGCAGTGACAATTCTGGTACAGAGCATAATGATAGTGTTCATGAGATACATACAGTGAAAACTGTGGTATGGGAATGGCCAATTAGGATCCCTGGTCTTTAACAAATACCTAATATCCAAACTTCCAATTATTATGGAATGATGCATATATGTATGTAATTAGCTGCATGTACACTATATTCCTTCATTTGAAAACACTTGTCCTTAACCTCTCAAGTTTTAGTTAATTAATCAGTCACATATAATTGTCAGCATATATTGTAGGCAGATAGAAGTACGTGAACAAACTCTAGGACATGGCATCGTGCTTCTGTCAGGAGGATTCCCGGAGCAAGTGAGCAGCTACCGCAAGCTCCTCTGTAGTCGCCTTCACCTCCTCCATGTACACCTATGTGAAGAACAAGAGGCACAAATCATAAGCTTAACTAACATTTGGCATCTCGTACTGCTAAGGCCAACTCCACCGCGTGACCCTATCCTGTTCGGCCCCGTCCGTTTGGGGTAAAACGGACAAAGGAGGCGGCCCAGCGCGCGACGGCCTGGACCCATCTTGTCTGTTTTGTGTTCGGGCCGACCCATTTCGAGCGCAAACTTGAGCCGGGTTTGGGTCGCGACGGACACCAAACGAACGCGCGCCTCGTCCGCGTCGGGGCCGCGTGTCAGGTGACCACCTACCTCCCACCTGCCCACATAAATGCACATGAGCGGGCGGCCCCACCTATCATCTGCACGTCGAATGGTTGCCGTCCTTCTTTAAGTGGGATGCGTGGAAGGGTTGTCACGGAGGAGGCGATGGAGGAGGACCTGTTGGCCGCATTCTAGCAGCTGCTGGGCCAGGGGTGGGGCTTGTCCTGCACTGCTCCGGAGATGGCCGCCGATGTGGGCGTGAACTGGTGCCCCACTCCGCCGCAGTCACCGGAGCGAGAGGCGTCGCCCCGGGAGTAGGTCGTGCAGGCACCTCCGGCCGTCCAGCCCGCCCCCGTCTACCACGCACCGCCGGCCCACCTGTGGACGCCGTCGGCCTACGTCGACCTCGTCAGCGACGACGACGACACCGGCGGCCAGTGAAGACGGCGATGGCCACGGCACCGACGGGCGCGGCTGGAGCGCGTGAGAGGCGTTTTTTTATTTTGTTTTTATATGTTAATTATGAAACTAGGCCTTTTAAGTGGCCGTGGAAACTAGGCCGTTTTGTGGCCGACCCCTATATATGTTTTATGTTTTTTTAAATGTGTTTATTTACTTTTTTAGTTATTTCATTCTAGTTTATATATTTTTTTATTCATGTCCACCCGGGACACGATTTAGGGTGCGGCCGCGCGGTGGGCGCACGCACGACCCATCTGACAAAGCCGGACACGGGCGAACCCATCGGCTCCCCATACGGACAAAATCCGGTCAATCCGGACGTCCTTTTGGGGTTGCGCGGTGGAGTTGGCCTAAGAAACCACACCTGAAAGCTATCGTCCTCCCCTAAGAACTTCTCCTTGTGCATTTATACAAACAACTATCGTCCTCCCCTGAGCACTCCTTGTGCATTTATACAAACAGCTAGTGCTTGCATCTGCAATCTCAAAGGCAAAACGAGATAATTAGAGAGAGAGAGAAAGAGATTTTGTAGGGGACTCACACGCACACTTAGGTGTCAAGGATGTCTATGAATTAGATATAAATTCTTTATATATTGGCGGAGTATGCCGTAAAAAGCACACAGAACAAAACAAGAACATGTGATTTTCTTACCTAAGTTGCCATGCTGCTGCATTAGCTAAGCCTCCATATCTGGCCACAGGCCACCAGCGTCATCGCTCGCACATACCACCCTGCGAGCCACAACCATATCATTCCTCCTGAATTGCAGAGAGAGAATACGTACATGTGGATGTGGTGGTTGAACAACGCTATGAAGGTCCAACCGTGCAAATCAGGGGGAACCAGGGAGGCAGCCTCCAGTCGGCCGACGCGTGAGAGGAGGACGAGACAGGTATGGAGGCAGCGGAGCTCGGACCGCCGTTGTTCGTCCTCCTGCCTCCTACACAGCAGAGAGGGTTGGGCGGACATGGTGCTCGGCGCTACCACGGCGACCTGAGAGAGGTTCGAGAGGAGAAGAGAACGGAGGGTCATGGCGGAGAGGAAGGAGGTGGTGGGTTTCATCGCTGACGAGGATGGAGATGGAGATGGAGATTGGGGAGAGGAGAGGAGCACGCGTCCAAGGGAGTTCAGGTGGCGGCGCGGAAATCTCTTGTCAAACCTAGGCTTTCACCCATCAGCGCGGATGCAGCACGCACGTCGCGCGCGGCGGGGGGACAGGCACATTGGCCCAAACCGCTCTGGCACGTTCCCCGGGTGACCCAATCAATAAGTAACCCACCGACTCATGGGACCAGCCGCTAATCTGGGCCACCCGTCATAGTGGGAAGAGGTAAGGGCGGGTGTACATTCGTCAGTCCATCCCACCCACCAATCGAAGACTACGCTGTGCAAATCACGCGGCGCCCACTGAACGACACCTCCCGCAAATGGCTCCACCCAACGAGAAGCCCGCGCCTTTCAAAGTGGATGGCGCCAACGCGTGGTAGATGACGCTGACGCGCGGGACCAGAATGGGACAGGGGCCACCGGACAAAGGGAGAAACGCGGAATATCAGTCACAGACGACTCAAAAAAAGAAAGCGGTCAGTACGACTTGGATGCGACGCGGCGTGGGCAGAGCGTACACCCCGTCAACCGACGCAAGACACGATGCAGGCGACAGGCATGCATGGGCCAGTCCACGCTGTGCACGACCAGGAAAATCCCAGACGGGACGCCACGAGACCACGTAGTGGAGCCGCTACAACCGACGGGTGGGACCAGCAGCAGTACGGGACCACATGTCACTGCAGCAGCGGCAGGGGTGTGCACAAGTCGGGTGCACATGCACCTAACCACCCTGTGCGGGCCCTCGAGGATGCACGATGCACCGCGGCCCCTCCGTGACGCACGCCGCAGGACCTGCCCGACAACCCATCCCGTGAGGAGCCTAGCCACGGCAGACGATGAGCGGGGCCAGAAGCAGCACGGGACCATCTGTCAGCGCGTGGAGACTGCCCAAAGCGGGTGCGCATGCATTGTCCAACCACCCTCCGCGGCTTCCCCGGACGCACGACACGAGCCGCGGATCGAACGCGTGGTATGCGAGGATAGGCTCTTTCTCACCCGCCGGGGATCCACCCAGCCAATACCGCGGCCACAAGAGCCCACCAGTCATGGATGTGGAAAAAAACAACAACGGGGTGAAATTGGAGTCACCAAACAGAAAGCAATCGAATGGCCAAAACAAAATGGTTGACCAGAAAGAGCTCGATCGAACGGCCAACGTAGGTTGAAATCGAGGGAGCTCCCTGGGAGCGAGTTGGCCAGCTTCTGTATTGTTCTAAATTGGATTATATAAATATCCCTCAACATGCAACAAAGAGTCACTCCAAAGTCACTAACAGCGGAGAACAAACATAGAGATTATTGTAGGGTATGAAACCACCTCAAAGTTATCCTTTCTGATCGATCTATTCAAGAGTCTATAGTAAAATGACACGAAGCTATTCTTTCCGTTCAATCTATCCTAGAGTTCGTAATAGAATAACATCTTAAGATACAAATCAACCAAAACCCTAATGTCACCTTAAGTATCCGTGGGTATGGTTATACGATATGCATCACACAATCTCAGATTCATCTATTCAACCAACACAAAGAACTTCAAAGAGTACCCCAAAGTTTCTACCGGAGAGTCAAGATGAAAACGTGTGCCAATCCCTATGCATAAGTTCACAAGGTCACGTAACTCGCAAGTTGATCACCAAAACATACATCAAGTGGATCACGTGAATATCCCATTGTCACCACAGATAAGCACATGCAAGACATACATCAAGTGTTCTCAAATCCTTAAAGACTCAATCTGATAAGATAACTTCGAAGGGAAGACTCAATCCATTACAAGAGACTAGAGGGGGAGAAACATCATAAGATCCAACTATAATAGCAAAGCTCGCGATACATCAAGATCGTGCGAATCAAGAACACGAGAGAGAGAGAGAGAGAGAGAGAGAGAGAGAGATCAAACACATAGCTACTGGTACATACCCTCAACCCCAAGGGTGAACTACTCCCTCCTCGTCATGCAGAGCGCCGGGATGATGAAGATGGCCACCGGAGAGGGATTCCCCCCTCTGGCAGGGTGCCCGAATGGGTCTAGATTGGTTTTCAGTGGCTACAGAGGCTTGCGGCGGTGGAACTCCCGATCTAGGTTTCTTTCTAGAAGTTTGGATATAAGAGGTGTTGGAGTCGGGAACAAGTCAGGGGGTCCCCAAGGCGGCCACGAGGTATGGGGCATGCCCAGGGGGTAGGACGCGCCCCCACCCTCGTGGGTGCCTCGGGACTCTTCTGGCCCATCTCCGGTACTCCGTGGGCTTCTTCTGGTCCAAAAATTATCTCCGTAAATTTTTAGGTTAATTGGACTCCGTTTGGTTTTCCTTTTCTGCAATACTAAAAAACAAGGAAAAAACATAAACTGGCACTGGGCTCTAGGTTAATAGGTTAGTCCCAAAAATCATATAAAATAGCATATAAATGCATGTAAAACATCCTAGATGGATAATATAATAGCATGCAACAATCAAAAATTATAGATACGTTGGAGACGTATCAAGCATCCCCAAGCTTAATTCTTGCTCGTCCTCGAGTAGGTAAATGATAAAAACAGAATTTTTGATGTGAAATGCTACCTAACATATTTATCAATGTAATTTTCTTTATTGTGGCATGAATGTTCAGATCCGAAAGATTCAAGACAAAAGTTATCATGTCTTCTCAAAATAACATGGCCAAAGAAAGCTATCCCTACAAAATCATATAGTCCTGCTATGCTCTATCTTCATCACACAAAATATTTAAATCATGCACAACCCCGATGACAAGCCAAGCAATTGTTTCATACTTTTGATGTTCTCAAACTTTTTCAATCTTCATGCAATACATGAGCGTGAGCCATGGACATAGCACTATAGGTGGAATAGAATGGTGGTTGTGGAGAAGACAAAATGGAGAAGACAGTCTCACATCAACTAGGCGTATCAATGGGCTATGGAGATGCCCATCAATAGATATCTATGTGAGTGAGTAGGGATTTCCATGCAACGAATGCATAGAGCTATAAGTGTATGAAAGCTCAAAAAGAAACTAAGTGGGTGTGCATCCAACTTGCTTGCTCACGAAGACCTAGGGCATTTTGAGGAAGCCCGGGTGACTCCCCGAGACTGATGCGCCAGGTGTCTTCCAGTTATTCGCTGTCCTTGCCATGTCATTTGCTTGCGTGTTGCACCTTATCATGTCATCATGTGCATTGCATCATCATGTTTTCAAACTTGCATCTGTCCGGGTCTCCCCGTTCTCTCTGTTGTCCGTTCTGAGCCCAACCACACTTGCGCGTGCCCGCGGCATGTCCGAAATAGTATTAAAAGTGGTCGGGAAATGTTCTCGGAATGGGTTGAAAGTTGGCATGCGGTGTTGTTATAGTGTAGATAGGCCGCATGTCAAGTTTCATCGCATTTGGAGTCCGTTTAATGCCCCAACGGTTAACTATAGCGGCATTATAGTCGGTCATACGTCGGACGTTTTCGGTCTCCGAAAACGATTGCTGGGTTGCATTTCTCCTCTCTCTTCTCAGTCCAACCCCACACTTGACCTCGTTTGCCTAACCCCTCTTTCCATAGTGCATCGACCCCCTCGAGTGCGCGTCCGAAACTTACCCGAACCCGACCCTGGCAGTTGTCACCATTGGATCCGGATCATCCCCAAACATCCCTAAATCATCATCAGTTTCTCGTTGGACTCTCCTAAGCTATTTATTCTCGACCGTTCAATTAAAAATCGGAGGGACCAGATACCCCCTTAAACCTAGCCTAATTACCATATAAATAGAGCAACCCTAAAATCTAGGGACCTTGTCCCATCCATCCCATCCCCACACCGCCGCCACTCTCCTTGTTTTCAGCGCTGAACCAACTAGCCTCCATCTTGCCCGATCCAAATCCAACCACCATCGATCCAAAATTCCTCTCGGCCTCCACCCCGTAGCCTCCGACCACCTCCCTCGTCGTGCGCACCCATCCAAGAGCAGCCCAAGCCGCATCACCCAGCCGCAGCGCCTCCCTACTCGATCGTGTGCTCGAGGCGCCTGAGTTCCTCGTCCGCTGTCACCGAAGGAGCACCAAGGCATCACCTCTTCCTCCTGTTCCTTTCTCCCTCTCTCATCTCTCTTCCCTCACCACGAGCTCCGTTGTCTCTATGCCTACAAGAGCTTTTGCCACCACGCCGTGGTATCATTCCCCTGCTTCGCCTCGTTTGGGGCCTCTACCTTGCCGGATTCGATAACCCGCCGCTCCACCAAGTACATCGCCGGAGCACTGCCTCGTCCGGCTCGTTCCCCTGCTTCAACAGAGTGCAGCACCATGCCTACCTCACCACGCGCTCGCGCCGGTGACCTGTGCTCGCTCTGCTTCGAGAAGAGTGCTTCCCTCATCCCGCTCGCCTCCGAAACCGGTGCCGAACCCCGCCGCCCTCGTTTGTCCGGCGAGCTTCATCTGAGATGAGCGTCGCTGCCCCCATCTTCTTCCCCTTCCCAGTGCTCCTCCGTTCCTCTCGGTCTCACTCTTCTCTCTCTCTCTCTCTCTCTCTCTCTCTCTCTCTCTCTCTCTCTCTCTCTCTCTCTCTCTCTCTCTCGTAGGGAACCGTCTTGGTCGCCGTCGGTCCATCGCCCCCGCTGTCGGATTTGGCAAGCTCCGGCCTCCCTTGCTTTTCTCGCGTCAACGGAGTCCTGCCAGTGCCAAGTTTCACTTGATTTCCCTGCTTCGTTGACCCCACGCATCGCCCTGTGTCCCTACCGCCGCTCGCTGCGTTAACCGCGCCCTTCCTTCGCCTACGTGGACCGCAGCCACGCCTCTGGCCCAGCCTGGCTTTGGCCCAGTGCCCCCTGCCGGCCTTCCTCTCCATCACGTGGGCCTTGGCCTAGGGTGAGCACTCGCCCTCTGAATGCCCCTGTTGGGCCAAGTGGATTTCGGCCCGACTCATGTTTTTTCCGTGGAGCGATTTACTATTTATCCAGGAGTTTGGCAGTTTTGCAAAAAAAACCCCAAGCATCATGCATTTAATAACTCACAACCAGTGCATCTTATTAAAACAAATTATATATGTAAAATGCTTAGAATTTTGTGTAGATTAACAATACGCAACTTTCATCCATGTTAAAAATGTTTAAATTGATGTTTGCATTAATTTTGCATAATGTCATGCTAAAATGCTTTAATTCATAACTAATTAACCGTAGCTCCAAATTTAATAAACTTTATATCTAAATGGGGTAGAAAAATGCCTAGTTTAACATGGTGGCTTTACTTTGCATGTTTAACAACTCAAAAATATGGTTTAGGGCAAAACAGTACCAAATCTAAAATATGCATTTGAGGATTTTCCGGAATTGTTGTTTGTTATTTCCGGCCTCATTTAAACTTGACTAGATAGTTAGTTTACTTATGTTTCACCCCTTGCCATGTTTAAAAACATTTAATATTGTTGGGTACCTAAACAGGAGAGAACTAAATAATCGAACGTGGTGTCTCATCAATATGCAACTCATTGCATATTGAGCTCCACTTAATTTGTAGTATTGTTTGTGCATATTGCCATGCCATGCCTCTTTAAACCGTACATGCGTCGTAATTGGTTGTGCATCATGCCATGTTTATGTGATGGTTGTTTACTATATTGCTTGCTTCTTTCCGGGTGGCTTCTCTCGTTAGCTTCGGTTTCGGCTCGGAGTTGTGAGGATTCGTTCGACTTCGTCCGTTGTCTTCTTCATGGACTCGTTCTTCTTCCTTGTGGGGTCTCAGGCAAGATGACCATACCCTCGAAATCACTTCTATCTTTGCTTGCTAGTTGTTCGTTCTATCGCTATGTCGCGGTACCTACCACTTGTTATATCATGCCTCCCATATTGCCATGTCAAGCCTCTAACCCACCTTTCCTAGAAAACCGTTGTTTGGCTAAGTTACCGCTTTGCTCAGCCCCTCTTATAGCGTTGTTAGTTGCAGGTGAAGCTGAAGTTTGTTCCGTGTTGGAACATGGATATGTTGCGATAGCATAATATATCTTATTTAATTAATGCATCTATATACTTGGTAAAGGGTGGAAGGCTCGGCCTTATGCCTGGTGTTTTGTTCCACTCTTGCCGCCCTAGTTTCCATCATACCGGTGTTATGTTCCTTGATTTTGCGTTCCTTATGCGGTTGGGTGTTATGGGAACCCCTTGACAGTTCGCTTTGAATAAAACTCCTCCAGCAAGGCCCAACCTTGGTTTTACCATTTGCCTCACCACCACCTATACTTTTCCGTTGGGAGTCGCGCTCCCAAGGGTCATCTTTATTTGAACCCCCCTCCCCCGGGCCAGTGCTTCTTTAAGTGTTGGTCCGAACCAGGCAACCTGTGAGGCCACCTCGGGGCAACTTGAGGGCTGGTTTTACTCGTAGCTTGACCTATCCGGTGTTGCCCTGAGAACGAGATATGTGCAGCTCCTATCGGGATTGTCGGCACATCGGGCGGCTTTGCTGGTCTTGTTTAACCATTGTCGAAATGTCTTGTAACCGGGATTCTGAGACTGCTCGGGTCTTCCCGGGAGAAGGAATATCCTTCGTTGACCATGAGAGCTTGTGATGGGCTAAGTTGGGACACCCCTGCAGGGTATAAACTTTCAAGAGCCGTGCACGCGGTTATGCGGCAGATGGGAATTTGTTAATATCCGGTTGTAGAAAACTTGACACTTAACTTCATTAAAATGAATCCACCGCGTGTGTAGCCGTGACGATCTCTTTCCAGCGGAGTCCGGGAAGAGAACACGGTCTTGTGTTATGCTTGAACGTAAGTAGCTTCAGGATCACTTCTTGATCACTTCTAGCTTCTCGACCGTTGCTTTGCTTCTCTTCTCGCTCTTATTTGCGTATATTAGCCACCATATATGCTTAGTGCTTGCTGCAGCTCCACCTCACTACCGTCCCCTACCCACAAGCTTAAATAATCTTGATCTTGTGGATGTGAGATTGCTGAGTCCTCATGACTCACAGATACTTCCAAACAGTTGCAGGTGCCGATAATACCAGCGCGGGTGACGCAACCGAGCTCAAGTGGGAGCTCGATGAAGATCTTGGTTGTTGTTTTGTGTCGTTTCCGATTGATTAGTTGTGGAGCCCTGTTGGGACGATCGGGGATCTAGCATTTGGGGTTTTCTTCTTCTATTTTTGGTTCCATAGTCGGACCTTGATTGTAATCTAGATTATGTATGTTTAACTTGTATTTGTGTGAAGTGGCGGTTGTAAGCCAACTCTTTATCCATTTCTTATTCAGTACATGGGATTGTGTGAAGATTACCCCTCTTGCAACAAACCTACCATGCGGCTATGCCTCTAAGTCGTGCCCCGACACGTGAGAGATATAGCCGCATTGTGGGCGTTACAAGTTGGTAATCAGAGCCATCCCCAACTTAGGAGCCCCCTGCTTGATCGATCCGCTGACGTTGTTGAGTCCAGAACAAAATGTTTTGAGTCTTAGGATTATATATATAGGAGAGTGGGATTATTTTTACCCCTCAGTCCCTTCGTCGCTCTGGTGAGGTCTCCTGACATAGAAGTTTTGACTTTTCTCTCCTCAAATTTCATGAAAAAAATTAGGATCACGCGGGTATCTTGGAATCGTTCCGATAGTCTTGTGACGAGAACATTGTTCTTGGTGCCTCCTGACATTTAGGGGTTGTGGCAGTGTCCCAGGGAGTTGAGCTCCAAGGTGTTATCGTCACAATTTTATAGTTACAGTTCTGGAATACCTGAGTTCGCCGACATCAAAAATCTCTTTTATGTAGTTGTTGGTGAGATAACCTCGACGCCACCCAGTACTGGGGCGGGAGTTCGGGAGTATTTCCATAACTCGTATAATGGATGCTTTTTTAATGTTGAGGTACATGATTTCCGAAGGTTTCTTGGTTATGTGTTGAAGGATGGATACAGCTTGATGTAGGAATTGTTAGTTTGGGTGAGATATTATGCTTGCCCTATAACCCAACACCTGATTGCATAACCAGAAAGCTTTGGGAGTTTATAAGTGGGAATTCAAGTATCACGTAGGATATCCTTCCAACAGACACATCATACGATATGGGATCTATCATATGTTTGCTTTCGGCTTATTTTGCAAGCCAATCCTTTGTTTTGTTTTGGTTTCTGGTATTCGAGTTGCTTCAAAGTCAAATGTTGGTTCCATACCTTTCCTAAGCTATATTCTCATATTTTTATGTGAATACCAATCCTTCATGATAATCGATATTATCATGTCAATCCTTTTCAACCGGCGTGTTTCTCTTCAAGTGGATCCGATCATTTTCAACATCCGCAAGATCAACTCAAAGTCTTCTCAATGTTATTTGTTTCATCCGTCCCCAAGTTGCCTTTGTTTTTCCCGCCTTCCCAACCCTTTTCATTCAAGGAATCAGATGTTTTAATCAAGTATCCTTTTATTAATGGGAAGTCTCTCCATTCTTTTCCGTCAATGTTCTTATCCGGTGATTCTCAGGAAGATACTAACAGAGCTTCAAGTTTATTATTCTTTGTTCTTTTTATTCTCCGGTGGATTCAATTCAAGCTTTGTCGATCATATCCTTTCCTCGGTTCAAATGCTTTCTCATGCCGGTGCACCTCTTAATCATCCACCTCTCGCTATTCAATTGTTTCGGAGTGCTGAAGATATCCCAGAAGATTCAAGTTTCCATTCTCAATTCGCGCAAGTTCTTTTGATGATGTTATCTCATTCAAGCCATTTAATTCAACCAGCGCAGTCTCTATTTTAAATCATTTCAACGGTGTTTATTTTGAGTGGGCCCTAACCCACAGGTCTTTTTCTAGGTTCTTACCTGACTCTTCTAATTTTTCCAGAGTTACTCTTAAATTCTTTTCCAAGTTTGGCGTAAGAACAAATTATCATCAGTCATATGTCTTTCTCCATGATCTTTCAAATTCTTTTCATTGTTAATTCAACCTTTATATTCTTCATTATTCCGGAATGTGTCAACAATTCATGGTGTTGTTTCTCGTCGTCATTCTCAGATTTTGAAGACCGAAGAAGAGTTTCTCTCAAATCTTGCTCCATTCTCTTCAAGATTCATGGGTCTAGCTTGATGCCATCCTCTCATAATTGTTTTCAATTGTGAGAATTCTTTTCACCCATCCGGAGAAATTCAGGAGTCTTTTCAGTTTGATTCTCCGGAGCCCATCATCTCAGAATTATTCATTCCAGCTTTCAGCTCTCGTTCTTCAAATCTTACCGGTGCATCGTTCAAGTATTCTCCAGTCAGCTTGTCATCTCTTCGTTATCTTAAATCTAAATCCCCTCAAGTATCTTCATTCATTTCCCAAATTCTTCCTGGTGAATTGTGCCTTTGCTACTTCCATTTCCAATTCTTACGGTGGTTTGTTCAAAGATTCTTCTTCCTTCGTTATCATACAGATTCATTTGTTCTTTCCAATCCTACCGGCGGTTCGTTGAAGACCTTCCCAAGTGATGCTATATCTATCTTAATCCTTTCTACAAGAATAAGTAGTATGCAAAATCCGTTGCTTCTCATCAATCTAAATTGATGAAGGATAAGCATAATGTAATTCTTATTCTTGTTTCATCCAAGTGATTAATTCCTTATTCCGGAGGTTCGTCAAAATTCTTGATTTGATTTGTTCATCTTTATTTTTTGGAGTTCCAAGTTTTCCACTTTATCTTGTCGCAAAGCTCCGTCCAATCATTGAAAGGCTTCAATCTTATTCTTTTCATCCTTCACTTCTTTTTGATCATCCTTTTATTACCGGAGTTCTTCATGGAGGCTCTACATAATGGTTCATCAAGGATTTAATTCCTTCTCGGAGTGTTCATCGTGATTCTTTTCAGAGGAGCTCAAGTATTCTTCATCTTGCATTCCGAAGTGCAATTCTTTCTACCTTATCTTTTGAGATGGCATTATGTCACTCTTGACAATTTCCCTTCGTATGTCATGATTCAACAGTTTTCAAGAATGAGATAGCTAAACCCATCAATTTCTTCGAGCATGAGCAATTCTCAATCCATCAATCTCTTCATTGGAGTTATCTTGGGTTACATTTCACCTAAAGCCTTCCCTAAGGAATGTTGCTATTGTGGTGCTTATCAGTAATCCAAGTTTCCTCCTATTCTCGCGACGAGAGAAGTTTTCATCTCTTCGTTGCTCTCAAGAAAGCAATTGGTTCCGTTAGTGGCAGAATTTCACCTCAGTATTGACATGTTTTCCTTAATCCCACTACAAGTTTATTCTTTTCATTGTTCATTTCCCAACAACTCTGTCCAATCCTCTATGGAAGGATGCTTTCGAATTCATTCGAGGTAGAAGATGTTGTTTTCTTCTTCGTTACTTTCACCGTTCCATCTTTTGTTCCGGAGGCATTGTGATGTTGCACGCTTAGACCCATCATCCCATTTTTTGTCAAAGATCATGTTCTTTCTTTTGCTTATCCATTCAACCGGAGTGTCGTGTCCTCCATTCAAGTTCTCTCATCTTATCAAGTTTTGCCTTCCTTCTCAACCGGAGTGCTGTCTGAGATCTTTCTTACCCCTTGTTCCATTCTTTCAATAGTTTCGGAGGCAGTGTATTGTTGATTTCATCAAGTATCCTCTCATCTTGTCAAGTTCATATTTTATGCCTTCCATTTCTAACCGGAGTGTTGTCGTAATTGATCCTTATTGTTCCTTGTACATCTCGTTTCTACCGTAGTGCTTGCATGTACTTCTTGTCCATTGCACCCCTTTTTCTTATGTCTTTTAACCTACAAGGCTCTAGTAATGTTCCTTGTTCCCCTTTTCTAATGGAGTGTTTTCAACTTTGTTCATCTTCGTTGTATTCTTAATTTCAATTTGTTCAACCTTGCATGGTTCTTTGGTTTCATTCATTTGTCAAAGAAGCAACTTAGTTTTACCTCTTCTCCTCCTCTTCCATTTCCCTCCGGTGCCATCCTAGATCTCGGGACGAGATCCTCTTATAGTGGTGGAGTGTTGTGACGCCCCAAGACCGATCCGCCATGTGTCTTCCAGTTATTTGTTGTCCTTGCCATGTCATTTTATTGCGTGTTGCATCTTATCATGTCATCATGTTCATTGCATCATCATCTTTTCAAACTTGCATCCGTCCGGGTCTCCCCGTTCTCTCCGTTGTCCGTTCTAAGCCCAACCACACTTGCACGCGCCCGCGGCATGTCCGAAATATTATTTTATAAGTGGCCGGGAAATTTTCTCGGAATGGGTTGAAAGTTGGCATGTGGTGTTGTTATAGTGTAGATAGGCCGTCTGCCAAGTTTCATCGCATGCGGAGTCCGTTTGACGCCCCAACGGTTAACTATAGCAGCACTACAGTCGGGCATACGTCGGATGTTTTCGGTCGGCTAAAACGGTTGCCGGGTTGCATTTCTCCTCTCTCTTCTCAGTCCAACCCCACACTTGACCTTGTTCGCCTAACCCCTCTTTGCACAGTGCATCGAACCCCTCGAGTGCGCGTCCGAAACTTACCCAAACCCGACCCGGGCAGTCGTCACCGTTGGATCTGGATCATCCCCAAACATCCCTAAATCATCATCGGTTTCTCGTTGGACTCTCCTAAGCAATTTATTCTCGACCATTCGATTAAAAATCGGAGGGACCAGATACCCCCCCTAAACCTAGCCTACTTACCATATAAATAGAGCAACCCTAAAATCTAGGGACCTTGTCCCATCCATCCCATCCCCACGCCGCCGCCACTCTCCTTGTTTTCAGCGCCGAACCCACTAGCCTAAATCTTGCCCAATCCAGATCCAACCACCATCGATCCAAAATTCCTCTCGGCCTCCACCTTGTAGCCTCCAACCACCTCCCTCATCGTGCGCACCCATCCACGAGCAGCCCAAGTCGCATCAGCCAGCCGCAGCGCCTCCCTACTCGATCGTGTGCTCGAGGCGCCCGAGTTCCTCGCCCGCTGTCACCAGAGGAGCACCAAGGCATCACCTCTTCCTCCTGTTCCTTTCTCCCTCTCTCATCTCTCTTCCCTCACCACGAGCTCCCTTGTCTCTGTGCCTACAGGAGCTTCTGCCGCCGCGCCATAGTGTCATTCCCCTGCTTCGCCTCGTCTGGGGCCTCTACCTCGCCGGATTCGAGAACCCGCCGCCCCGCCAAGTACATCGCCGGAGCACTGCCTCGTCCCGCTCGTTCCCCTGCTTCAACAGAGCATGGTGCCATGCCTACCTCACCACGTGCTCGCGCCTCCGACCTATGCTTGCTTTGCTTCGAGCAGAGTGGTTTCCCTCGTCCCGCTTGTCTCCGAAACTAGCGCTGAACCCCGCCGCCCTCGTTTGTCCGGCGAGCTTCATCCGAGATGAGCATCGCTGCCTCCTTCTTCTTCCCCTTCCAAATGCTCCACCATTCCTCTCAGTCTCACTCTTCTCTCTCGCGCGCAGGGAACCGTCTTGGTCGCCGCCCGTCCATCGCGCCCATTGTTGGATTTGGCAAGCTCCGGCCACCCTTGCTTTTCTCGCGTCACCGGAGTCCTGCCAGTGCCAAGTTCCGCTCGATTTCCTTGCTTCATTGACCCCGCGCCTCGCCCTGCGTCCCTGCCACCGCTCGCTGCATGGACCGTGCCCTTCCTTTGCCTACATGGACCGCAGCCACGCCTCTAGCCCAGCCTGGCTTCGGCCCAGCGCCCCCTGCCTGCCTTCCTCTCCATCACGTGGGCCTTGGCCCAGGGTGAGCACCCGCCCTCTGAATGCCCCTATTGGGCCAACTGGATTTCGGCCGACTCATGTTTTTTTCCGCGGAGTGATTTACTATATCCAAGAGTTTGGCAGTTTTGCAGAAAACCCCCCAAGCATCATGCATTTAATAACTCACAACCGGTGCATCTTATTAAAACAAATTATATATGTAAAATGCTTATAATTTTGGGTAGATTAACAATATGAAACTTTCATCCATGTTAAAAATGTTTAAATTTCTGTTTGCATTAATTTTGCATAATACCATGCTAAAATGCTTTAATTCATAACTAATTAACCGTAGCTCCAAATATAATAAAATTTATATGTAAATGGGGTAGAAAAATGCCTAGTTTAACATGGTGGCTTTACTTTACATGTTTAACAACTCTAAAATATGGTTTAGGTCAAAACAATACCAAACCTAAAATATGCACTTGAGGATTTTCCGGAATTGTTTTTTGTTATTTCCGGCCTCATTTAAACTTGACTAGATAGTTAGTTTACTTATGTTTCACCCCTTGCCATGTTTAAATTTTTTTAATATTGTTGGGCACCTCAACGGGAGAGAACTAAATAATCGAACATGGTGTTTCATCAATATACAACTCGTTGCATATTGAGCTTCACTTAATCTGTAGTATTGTTTGTGCATATTGCCATGCCATGCATCATACTTGGTTGCGCATCATGCCATGTTTATGTGATGGTTGTTTACTATATTTCTTGCTTCTTTCTGGGTTGCTTCTCTTGTTAGCTTCGGTTTCGGCCCGGAGTTGTGAGGATTCGTTCGAATTCGTCCGTTGTCTTCTTGATGGACTCGTTCTTCTTCCTTGCGGGATCTCAGGCAAGATGACCATACCCTCGAAATCACTTCTATCTTTGCTTGCTAGTTGTTCGTTATATCGCTATGTCGTGCTACCTACCACTTGTAATATCATGCCTCCCATATTGCCATGTCAAGCCTCTAACCCACCTTTCCTAGCAAACCGTTGTTTGGCTAAGTTACTGCTTTGCTCAGCCCGTCTTATAGCGTTGTTAGTTGCAGGTGAAGCTGAACTTTGTTCCATGTTGCAACATGGATATGTTGGGATATCACAATATATCTTATTTAATTAATGCATCTATATACTTGGTAAAGGGTGGAAGGCTCGGCCTTATGCCTGGTGTTTTGTTCCACTCTTGCCGCCCTAGTTTCCGTCATATCGGTGTTATGTTCCTTGATTTTGCGTTCCTTACGCGGTTGGGTGTTATGGGAACCCCTTGACTTTTGCTTCGAATAAAACTCCTCGGCAAGGCCCAACCTTGGTTTTACCATTTGCCTCACCACCACCTATACTTTTCCCTTGGGAGTCGCGCTCCCAAGGGTCATCTTTATTTTAACCCCCTCCCCGGGTCAGTGCTTCTCTATGTGTTGGTCCGAACCGGGCAACCTGTAGGGCCACCTCGGGGCAACTTGAGGGCTTGTTTTACTCGTAGCTTGACCTATCCGGTGTTGCCCTGAGAACGATATATGTGCAGCTCCTATCGGGATTGTCGGTACATCGGGCGGCTTTGCTGGTCTTGTTTTACCATTGTCGGAATGTCTTGTAACCGTGATTCCGAGACTGATCAGGTCTTCCCGGGGGAAGGAATATCCTTCGTTAACCATGAGAGCTTGTGATGGGCTAAGTTGGGACACCCCTGTAGGGTATAAACTTTCGAGAGTCGTGCCCGCGGTTATGTGGCGGATGGGAATCTGTTAATATCTGGTTGTAGAAAACTTGACACTTAACTTCATTAAAATGAATCCACCACGTGTGTAGCCGTGACGGTCTCTTTTTGGCGGAGTCTGGGAAGAGAACATGGTCTTGCGTTATGCTTGAACGTAAGTAGCTTATTGATCACTTCTAACTTCTCGACTGTTGCGTTGCTTCTCTTCCCGCTCTTATTTGCGTATGTTAGCCACCATATATGCTTAGTGCTTGCTGTAGATACACCTCACTACCTTCCCCTACCCATAAGCTTAAATAGTCTTGATCTCACGGGTGTGAGATTGCTGAGTCCTCGTGACTCACAGATACTTACAAACAGTTGCACGTGCCGATGATACCAGCGCGGGTGACGCAACCGAGCTCAAGTGGCAGCTCGAGGAAGATCTTGGTCGTTGTTTTGGGTCGTTTCCGGTTGATCAGTAGTGGAGCCCAATTGGGACGATCAGGGATCTAGCATTTGGGGTTTTCTTCTTCTATTTTTGGTTCCATAGTCGGACCTTGATTGTAATCTGGATGATGTATGTTTAACTTGTATTTGTGTGAAGTGGTGATTGTAAGCCAACTCTTTATCCCTTTCTTATTCAGTACATGGGATTGTGCGAAGATTACCCCTCTTGCGACAAACCTACCATGCGGCTATGCCTCTAAGTTGTGCCTCGACACGTGGGAGATATAGCTGCATTGTGGGCGTTACGGCCCATCATTGGAATATACAAGCCAAGTTCTATAATGAAATATTCCCACTAGTATATGAAAGTGACAACATAGGAGACCCTCTATCATTTTTCTTTCATTTTGTTTTGTTTTGTTTTTGTTTTTTGGGGCCTTCTCTTTTTTATGGCCTCTTTTTTTCTTTTTCATTTTTTCGTCTGGAGTCTCATCTCGACTTGTGGGGGAATCATAGTCTCCATCATCATTTCCTCACAGGGGACAATGCTCTAATAATGATGATCATCACACTTTTTATTTACTTACAACTCAAGAATTACAATTCAATACTTAGAACAAAATATGACTCTATGTGAATGCCTCCGGCGGTGTACCGGGATGTGCAATGAATCAAGAGTGACATGTATGATAGAATTATAAATTGTGGCTTTGCCACAAATACGATGTCAACTACATGATCATGCAAAGCAATATGACAATGATGAAGTGTGTCATAATAAACGGAACGGTGGAAAGTTGCATGGCAATATCTCGGAATGGCTATGGAAATGCCATAATAGGTAGGTATGGTGGCTGTTTTGAGGAAGGTAATGGTGGGTGTATGGTACCGATGAAAGTTACACTACAAAAAAAGACACATCCGTGACATTTTGGGCCGAACAAAAAAAAATCTGTCATACATATGACACTTCTATGACGATAATTGTGACAAAACCCGGTATCATCATAGATGTGGTGGGCTCCTACTTCTATGACAAAAAATCATGACAGAAAATGGGCTTTTCATCCTGGGCGGGCCAGAGACGCAGCTGCATGACATTCTTTGGGCCGTCCATAACGGAAAAAACTATGGTAGAAGCGAGGGGGAGGAAAATTTTGGGGAGTTCCCGGTTACGGTGGGAGGTCGGGGGCCAAGCGATGCGCGTTTCTCTCGTACACGTACACGTGTGTGTGCGAGGCGTTGGCTCTAACTGAACCTGAGCGAGGCGTTGGGGCTCTAACTGAACCCGAGCGATTGCACAACAGGCTACGCATTACTGAACCCGAGCGATCGATCGATGGCTGTTAACTGAACCTGATCGAGCGATTCCTTCGCTATTGCTGCTAACTGAAGCCGATCGATGGGATGAATAG